>NC_041015.1:46056332-46374895 GCF_004193775.1 Glycine soja
GAAAGTCTTGAATTGGACAAGGATAAGCTTTTGATTTTGGATTTTACAGCCGAAGATAAGCATGCCACCTTCCTAGTCTTAATATGATAATATTTATCTTAGAGTGTATGATGTGAAAAATCTAACTCAACCCCAAAAGTTAGTTTAAAGGGTAAGGGTTGTCCCTCATTTATATATTTTAATGTTGGATTACTTTTAGTCGATGTGGGACTTGGATTATTTCCAAGTGCCCTTCTTGGGCTTTGGCGCGTGAACAACAAATGGTGGGTGTTTGTCACCACAAAGTGAGGACTAGGGGAAGCGTGATCCCAGGATCAGAACGGACTCTGATATCATCTTAGAAATATGAGAAACCTAACTCAATCCTAAAAGCTAGCTCAAATAGTGAAGATTGTCCCTCATTTATATATTCTAATGTGGGTTTTTTTATATATAAAATATGCATATTGAAAAGTTCTATCCATGTCGCGTACTGAACATTTTCCATCTTAAAAATGATTGTGACATGATTCTTGATGTTGGATACAGCAAGAGCAAGGTAAAAGGTAGATTTTGAGTCAGACATGGTAATGGAGAAAAAGGGGAGAAGAAGAAGAAAGGGGCCTAACGACGCTAGGGCCTGTGTGCGGAAGGCTGAGGAAGATTCAAAAATCTTTCTCTAAACAATCTGATGCCATGAAAGAAATATATTATGATATCTTCTAACAATTTAGTATGCATTTGGCACTAAATAAAATACCAAGCTGGCTATAAATATATACGGAGAAAACATTCACAAGTTGTTGAAGCACTATTGTATAAAGTTTTATATTTACATTTGTTGTGTGTTTACAGCAGTTTTTTGTCAACTAACACATTTAATCCCGACTATTAATCTAAAATTATTTATAAGACTCTTAACTAACTCATTTGTTTAAATCATAATTTAAGGAATTTTATCACATTTGAAAAGTAATAAATCAGTTGTTGAGGAATGAGGATGATCGAGAAAAAACACATGGATGGAAAATGCAATGAAAAACAGAGGAATCGCAAAAATTGACGAGATGAAGAATAGGAGAAAAAAAAACACACAAAAACGTGGTAAAACTAACGTGGTTCAACCTAACAATTAAGAGCTACATCAACAAGCAAAGGAGTATAACAAATTTCACTATGATCTTCCAAATTACAAGTAATGTTGAGTGAAGAGCGCGCATTCAATCACACAAATGTTGTATCTATTGCTAAAGACTCCTCTGGTCTTAAATCCTCCCCATTTTGAAAATTTCTTAAAGTCTATTTGATCCTCTAGATTTTAGAGGACCGGATAGCACAAAATTAATTGTCCAAACATTTGTGGCATAGTTATGGTGGGAAAACAAATTTCTAATGTATGATGCACAAAAAATAACGGGCTTTAAATTGATTTATGGTGTACCCTCCACACATTAGCTACCTCTCTTCTTCTCTCCCGTTACTCTGCCACCGGTTATCGAAGACGATTTCCCACAATGATGCACCATAATCATTTTCCTATTATCGTTATTGCTGTTATTACAATTCACATTAAGAGCATCTTCCCCGTTGAAATCAATGTTATCTTCAACGAAAGACTCCTTCGTGGAAAAAGCAATGGCCTCATGATCCCAATTTGAAACCAAGGGTCCTTCATGATGTCTGAGTAAATTAGACATCAAGTTTTCGGCCCTAGGGGAAATCCATTTGGAGAATGCATAATTGGCTTTGAAAGACTTGCTATAAATTCTCATCACATTCTCACCTTGAAAGGGCAAATACCCAGAAAGAAGAGCCTTGGACCCATCGTAGCCCTTCTTCTTGAGGAGCATCTCTTATACTCTACACTGGTCTGGCAGTGCTGACAAGCCAAAGTCGGAGACTTTAAGGTCTTCGTTCTCGTCGAGGAGCAGAAATTGATGGTGTTGATGAGTTTCTTAAACTACTTTCTAGCGCTGTCTTCATTCATCTTCTCCTTTGCAACCTTGGTGAAGAGAGTTCCCCTCCCTTGACATATTCAACAACCATGAAGATTTGGTTCTTTGCTGAAAATCGTCTTTTGTGACGGCAAATGATAGTGGGTGGCAGAGTAGCTAGAAAGAAGAGAGGTCATGGTAAAACATGAAGGATACACCTAAATACCATCAAATGAAATCAATCTAAACACTATTTTTTTGTGAATCATACACAAGAAAATTCTCTTTCCTATCATAGCCTGCGCAAACATTTGTTTTAGATAAGTTAGAGGACAATAGAAAATAAGAGGAAAAACACCGGACAAAAGTTTAAAAAATTATAACTTACTAAACCATTATATTGGACAACATTTTGTCAAGTAATAGAAACATACTATTGAAATTGAACGAATAAGGGATTCAAACGAATAATTGTAAATAAAAAAGATGATTTATAGCAGGAAAAATTACATTATAATGATTATATTGAAATTATAATTATAATTGTTAAACAAATAGAAACAAATGTAAATAATTAAATACTCAATTTTTTTGTATTTAAACACATAATTAGGATATATATCAACTTATGATATATATATATATATATATATATATATATATATATATATATATATATAAAAGTATAATTTTAATAATTATTATATCATTTTTATAACTTGATATAAAATATTATTTTTATTGATTCAACCATTAAATTATATCTATATATTATATTTGTTACTGATAAAAAAACTCTGCTAGCTTTTTTTCTAATAATATTTAAAGTATTTACCAATTTAAGACTCAAATTAAAACTTTTTAATTAAGTTAGAATAATTTTGCATTAATTAATTTATGTACTTGGTAACTATTAAGTGTATATTCATTATCACCTGGAGAAATAATCCTCTTTAAAAATTCTACAAGCAAATGAGTAAAAGTAAAAGAGTTATTTGTCTCAAATAAGTTGAACCAAATTATCTTTGAACTATTTTTTCAAGATGCATCTATTTTCTAGTTTACACAATATTTTCTACTTTCCGAGATCCCAATACCTGTTGTGCTAGATCTTAATTTTCTATTTAGCCCAGTATTAATTCTTTGTTCTCTCATATTTCAAGTGTAGAAAAGGTTAAATTAAAGTAATACCTACACACATGAATCTAAATCTAAAGTTTCAACAAGGCTAGTCGTGACATAAACTGAAATGGAATTAGTACATGCGGCAGCCTTTGACCATGCAAGCTGTTATATACCACCAAAAGTCTAAAACTGTGCACTTTCCCTCGCTGCTACGGCAATTACCAATATGCTGTGGTTCCAAATCCAACATATTTTCACATATTCTAATTGCCCCGATGATTGTGGCCTTCAAAACTTTTCTTCTTCCTTTTTTTCTCTTTCTCTTCACGTTTTCACTGTGTGTCACGTTGTTCTCTTGTTTCTCATTCCGCATCTTTCTAATAGTCTCTATCATTCTCTTTTATTATCTTTTTAACAATCTTTTCTATTTGAAAAAAAAATAAAAATTATAAAAATTTCTATTTTATTTTTAAAACTGTTATGAATTCTAATTTTAAAATAACTTTTAGATTAAAAAATTATGTGAAACATAATATTAAAAAGCATGAGTTTAGATTACATATATATAGTATAATTTCATTATATTCTTTGACATAGAAAGAAATTTTGACCAAACACAATAATGATGAGTATTAAATTATGATGATATTTTCTAACATAGAGACCAACAAGCTAGTCTATATATATATGAACTAAATAAATATAATTTAGTTGATCACGTCAGTTAAATTTGTGGAAAAAAATAATTTAATTTTTACCAAATATATTCCTAAAAAGAAGAGAAAAATCTAAATTTAAAATTTAAAATTAGTTTCATAACCAACTCATAAAAATAAGGTGGTTTAAAAAAAATATTTACATTTAGATATAAGAACTTATGTACACACAAACACTCAATTTACACATTTACACATGATTATCAAAATTGATTGATTTGATCGAAGTTGCCGGCTATGTTTGAATTGTCGTTCATTATGTGGCAGCACATGTCTTCATACAGATCTAACGACCGTTTGCAAAAGATATCTCCCCCTGATTCTTTTCAAAACCCGATTTTGAGGACCCCAACGACAACTCAAACACCCACATAATCGTCCACGGTTACAATTGAAGGTCCAAGGTATGGTGCTCCTTGAACAACTAGATCACTAGGCATTGGTTTCTCTTCAAGTATGGCATAACCTGTAGTCATTGCACACAGAATAATAATATAAATTATTAATGAATATGCGGTTTAAATTGTACTAACTACCTAAAGATAAAATTAATGAAGAGAATTAATTAATTAGAGCATCCAAAATTAGATTACCATTAAGAGAAGGGATAGGGATATCTGAGAAGTAAGTGGAAGGCCTTCCAAACTCTTCAGAGTATGGTGGAGATAGCACGTCTAGTATTGCACATGGCGTCAACGCTGTGAAAGAATGAATGTTGCCACCACTTCTTGGAAATAATATGGATGGCTCATGTGGTGCTTTGAATACTTCATCCACTACCCTCCCAGCCAATCCTACTGCACTCACATATCAATATAGAAAGAAAAAAACTGTTATTATGCTTAATTAAAATTATATCAATATCGAAAGACTAATTGTTGGCATGGTTAATTTAGTTGCTATATATGGTACACCCTTAAAAATCAAAGAGTTTTAGTATTTGGTCAACCGTCGAATGAGTTTGAGCACACTAAGAAAAAAGGAGAGTTTCTCAATAACAATGTCAAAATCCTTAGATTTTCAAAAGTACCATAGAAATTCTCTAATAAAAAATAGGTTTAAGGTGTTTGTAATTAGAAAGCACCATTTTGTTTGGTCGGCTAGAAAGCACCATGATAAATTTTGTATTTAATCCTTAAAAAAAAGTTGATTTGATCTTTATAATTTATTTATTTATTGTAAAGAAAAATTTAGAGAAAAAAAATGACACTTCAATTCAAGATAACAAAAGTCTTCTAACTCAAAATTACTTACATATTTACTTACATTTATCCTGTCAGAAAGAGATGAATGCAAGCTTGAATGACTGGTATCTTTATACAATTTAAAAATGATTTCTATCATCATTTACTAATGACATAGCATATTACATTTAAACTTATCCCATCAAAGAAAATACTGATGTAACATGTTTAGATACGTGTCACGTTAAGTCTATTCTTAAGAAAAATAAATTTATAAAACTAAAACTAACAAAAAAAATTAAAGGATTTTGCTATATTTATAAGGATTAAAACATGTATAAACCTTAATTACAAATATATATGCCTGAAAATTCAGATTAAAACGAAATTCTTCTTACTTGTTTGGCTTCCAGCACAATCCAATGCGATCCAGTCATAAGCTTTGACATAGGCAGAGCCATACAAGAGCTTACTCAACACTGTCATTCCCGGGTGATCATGAAGTGGAAACACTTTTCCTGCTGGAATACAGAACACACCCATCTGCATGTTGTTCAAATTCATTACATTAGATCCTCGTAAGGGTTTAAATCTCGCTACATTTTATTGGTAAACAAAAGAAGTAATTTAAATATGGTATTTCTATTTTCTACTACTCACTGAGAAATAGTCACATTCATGAATGTGAATGTATGTGATCTCAGAGAATCCTTGTCCACCAAGCAAACCCTTGCTGTTGCTGCTATCAACGGTTGCGTCTGATGTTGGAGAATCACACAACCCGAACTCGTCGATTCCTACGTCCATAGCTTCAATTTTGTCTGCAAAATTTAACTCAAACATATGAATTGGTCCTTAAATTTATTTGCATACTATACATGCAAGCTAATAATAACTGTAGTGGTTAGGACTTAGGAATCAAGAAAATGATGAAGACAAACAAATTAATTAACAAGTGTGCACATGAACGAGGATAAGATTAATGATATATATACAAACAAACGTTAACACACCTAACAAATTTTTGACATAATCGATTTGTTGAAAAGTTGGAAGCCCCTCTTGAGAAAACACGGCATGGCTAGCATCATAAAGCACTTGTATTTTGCTTCTTTCCATTGTTTTGGGGTAGTAGGGCTTAATAATTAACCTTAGCTATCTATGTAGCCGACCAATTTTAAAGCATCATTAAGATTATGGTTGATTGATGGCATTAAATGGAAGGACAGTGAACAACGGAGAAAAAAGGATTGTGAATAATAACGCTAAGCAAACCTTGGGCCTTATCTTGACTTGTATTATAGTATTACAGTGGGTGCGTATCTTTTGTTTCCAATTTTCTTCCTCTTCCGGGAAAGGGAAAGGGTTCTATATTATACAACTAGGTCAAACTGGGGGCGGAACCTTGAAACAATCACTTTTTAAAGGTAACTTCTGCCCTATGTTTAAAACATAAAATGGGCCACATGGCACAAACTATAGCAAAGGTGAAAAATCAAACAAAATATCACAAGTATATGGATGATCCATGATGTTGCTTGCATTGAAAATTTAAATTAGTAACACCTCTAAAATCGTGACTTGGATTAAAAATTATAAAAGGTAACCTTTTGCCGTCCAGGCACAAAATCGTGTCATGCGTTAAAGAAACAAGCAATGTTGCTGGTAATATAACTAACAAGTGTCTGTTTTATGTTGCGGTGGATTATGCTCACTGAGTATTAGTTAAGTACACCCTGCAAAGAAATAAAATACTACTATTAATGTTGATCGGTAACTATATTATATAATATTATTATAGTTTATTTTGTATCAATAAATTATTGGTGTGAGTGATATTAAATTCAATTATCTTCAATAAAATTTTAAATTTAAATTTTATGAATGAAAAAAAATATAAATAAAAAAGACACATTAAAAATAATCAGTTATATTTTGCAATCGAAATTAATTAACAAGAAAATTAATCAATATTACATATCAATAACATAATAAATAAAAAATATATACGATAGTGTAGGCGCCGAAAATAGGAACATGTGAACGTTGAAATTCGGTGTCTTAACGGTTAGACAATACCAAAAATGTGGTAAATGCCAATTAGAGGTCCCACGTCGAGAACGGAATCAACAGATCCATATAGGATGGGGTGCGGAATCTGTGGTTCCTAATTCCTGGAATCACTTGCTTCTTTTTTACACCTTTTTTTTAATTACTACTAGTATTTCTTAATTATATTTGAGAAAAACAAAGACGAGAATTAAACAATTAATTAAGAAAATGGTTAAGAAATTAACTAAGATTAATAATAAATGAAAAAAAAAAAGCATTTTCGCTTGAAAGTTAAAGTCCATAAATTTTAACCTTAATTAACTTTTTCATACCTAAAAAATTAGAGTCATTTTTAAATTACTACTTAATATTCATTTTTTTTTCAACTAAGTACATGAATTTTATTTTCTTACTAGTCGTTAGTCTCTTTCTCTTAAGTGGTAAACGAAATACCATGTCATCATATCTTATCACTTACAGCTTATTACCATGTCTCTCACCTTCATTAACTTGGCAATGATGTGTCAATGAGACAAATACTAAGTTGAAACATAAAAAAATTCACGTAATTATTTGACAAAAAATTTACTAGTCGTTAGTCCCTTTTTGTTAAGTGCTAAACGAAATACCATATCATCATATCTTATCAATGACACCTCATTGTCATGTCTCTCACTTTCATTAACTTGGCAACAATGTATCAATGAGACAGGTACTAAGTTGAAACATAAAAAAATTATGTAGTTATTTGACAAAAAATAAATTTTTAGATAGTAATATGAAAACAGTTTATTTTTCAGGTATGAAAAACTTAACTAAATCAATTTGAAAAATAGTTTTTTAGTTAACAAATGATAAGGAAGAATTTTATTAAGATAAATAATTTAATTTTAGATAAAATGGTAAAATGATAAAATTTATTATTTTATTAAAAATAAAAATGATAATCGTAAATTTAAGTTATGTTTAAAAGCAAATCATATAAGTCAATAAGAAAAAATCGTTTCTCAAACACTTTTATTTGATCAAATAAATTTGTAAGCTTGTCAAAAAACTAAAAATTAATTAAAATAACTTGATGAACATACATGTAATTTACTTTTATATAGAGTTAAAGAAACTTTATCCTATTTATTTTTTTAAGATAATTTCTCATTCAAAATACGAAATACATTAAATTAATAAGATATTTTTTGTATTGGTAGGAATAAAAAAAAATACTATTTGAAATTTACAATAACTTACCTATCAATTTATCTTATTTAACAAACTAAACTAGATTAATAAGATAATATTAAAGGTGAAATTAAAGAGTTAATATGCGTACATTTAATATTTGGACAAAGCTAATAGCGAGTCCTACAAGATCTAATGGTGGGATATATACTTTGGGTCCAGAAAATAGTAAAGGAAGAGTGAGGGAAGGCATAACATGTTGCATGCGTACATTGATCATAGATCACAAAACACCAATTATATATGATTTAAATATGTTTTTCATATTTGAAAAATGGGTCATTTTCATATTACTACCTAAAAATTCATTTTTTTATCAAATAACTACCTGAATTTTTTTTTTCAATTTACTACCTG
Organism: Glycine soja; assembly: GCF_004193775.1. Taxonomy (NCBI): domain Eukaryota; kingdom Viridiplantae; phylum Streptophyta; class Magnoliopsida; order Fabales; family Fabaceae; genus Glycine; species Glycine soja. Next base: position 46,064,916 of record NC_041015.1, read on the forward strand.
TTGTTAGTCTCCTTCTGTTAAGTGATGACGTGTCAAGACAGAGTCTTATGTCATAACGCCTAATCACTAATATGTCATTGAAAGTGATGACATGACAATGAACTATCAATGTTAAGACGCGATGACAACATTTATATTACTTAATGAGATGGGACTAACGATAGATAGTAAATTGAAACATAAAATTTTTTAGGTAGTTAATCGAAAAAAAATAATATTAGGTAGTAATCTAAAAATGATTTATTTTCTATGTATGAAAAACTTATTTAAACTTAAATTTTATATAAAGTCTTTAAAAAAATTAATTGTTAAACTAATTAATATATATATATATAGTATAAAATAAAATAAAAAGATATAAACATGTTAGTTTTATTTTTTATATTTTTTAATTTACAGATAAAAATACGTTTTTAAGTTATTTATAGTTTTAAGCTTTTAGTTAATTTTAAATTCTTATCATTTTTATTTAAATAAAATATTTTATCAAAGTTAAAATAAGTAGTGTAATATCAAAGGAAAGATTTTGTTAAAATAAATTACGTAATATCAAAGGAAGGAAGTACTCAGGTTGAAAACCAACAATAATAAAAAAAATTATAAGTTATAATCTCAAAACTTAATTACTTCAAGTTGCATTTGAAATCCAAATTACTAAGTACTTTATCATTGGCTAATCTTGTAATTCTTTCTATAGATATGTCTCAATCTCATAAGTCACTACAAAGAGGATTCTTCATTTATAACACATCTTTACTTACCAATATGAACATGCATAACAATCTATTGTAGAGTCATTTTTCAAATTAATAGAAAAAAGACCATTAGACAGTTGATGCAAACCTAGGATGGTTACAATTGACAAGCAGAATAAGCCAAATATAGAATAAGCATAACCAGATTGGAAATTGTTGAAGCATTGTGTTAGAACAAAGGAGAAAATGGGTGAAAGTTTGAAAAAAAAAAAAAAGGCTTCAAATCCCGCATTGCTCAGGATAAACACTTAAATAGTGTTTCACTTCCTATATATAGAGAGTTTCTTTCTTCATTTTTTCTTGTTCCAGTTAAGAAGCATTTTCTCAACTTTTCTTTCTCCCTTCCATATTTCAACCGATGCATTTCCAGCAAACTTCTCCCTCTTTCTTTCTGTCACTCTAAAATTTCGGTTGGCTATAATAGTGACTTTTCAAGTCATATTTTCGGTTGGCTATAAGAGTGACTTTTCAAGTCATATTTTCGGTGACTTTTCAAGTCATATTTTCGGTTGGCTATAAAAAAAGGAGAAAAAAAAAAGTTTCAAATTCCACATTACTCAGGATAAACACTTAAATAGTGTTTCACTCCCTATATATAGAGAGTCATTTTCTTCATTTTTTCTTGTTCCAGTTGAGAAGCATTTTCTCAACTTTTCTTTCTCCTTCCCATATTTCAACCGATGCATTTTCGGCAAACTTCTCCCTCTTTCTTTCTATCGCTCTAAAATTTCAGTTGGCTATAATAGTGACTTTTCAAGTTGTATTTTCGGTTAGCTATAAGAGTGACTTTTCAAGTCATATTTTCGGTTGGCTATTTTCGGTGACTTTTCAAGTCATATTTTCGGTTGGCTATTTTCGGTGACTTTTCAAGTCATATTTTCGGTTGGCTATTAGAGTGATTTTTCAAGTCATATTTTCGGGTGGCTTTAGAGTGACTTTTCAAGTCATACAAGAGGGTGTAATTCTAGAAAGGTTCCCTCAATGCAGTGGGAATCTTATACAGTGATCTGGGCTGTTTTATCCTAGGGACTTCGTGGTTGATAATCTGCTTGCACAAGTTTTGGCAGTATCACGAAATGTCTTAAAGAAAGTGACATTGTCCGTGACTCAGTCAGTAATTTTTTCGATTTGCCATAAATTAATTTTCCAACAATTTTAAGACGTTTTCGGTTCTACTATGGCTATCATAGATATTACTGGCTCGAACAACAATTACCTCAACAAACCTTTTAAGTTTGAAGGGTATCATTTTAAACGTTGGAAACAAAAGATGATGTTTTCTTTAACTATGAGGAAAGTTGTCTATGTTTTGAACACTGATATTCCAGTGATACCTGAAGATGCTGAGAAGGAAGTGAAGAATAAAATGACTATGGAATTAGCTCTCTGGAATGAAAATGATTACCTATGCAAGAATTTCATTCTGAATGGGTTAGCTGGTGATCTCTATGATTATTATAGCCCATATAAGTCTGCCAAATTAGTTTGGCTGGCTCTGGAAAAGAAGTATGATACTGAGGAAGCTGGGACTAAAAAGTATGTTGTTAGCCGCTACCTCAAGTATCAAATGACTGATGATAAATCAGTAGAGTCTCAATCCCATGAGATACAGAAAATTGCTCAAGAGTCATACATAGTTGTGATAACTGAGATCAATATGATTAGAGGATCAGATGGATGGTGGGTAGACACTGGCGCCTTTCGCCATGTCTGCTATGATTGTGCTATGTTTAAAACATACACGAATGTTGAAAATAAGAAGGTATTGCTGGGTGATTCCCACATTACTACTGTTGCTGGAACTGGAGATGTTGAACTGAAGTTTACCTCTGGAAAGACTTTGATCCTCAAAGATGTGATGCATACTTCAGAGATGAGAAAGAATCTGGTTTCTGGTTTTCTTTTAAACAAGGTTGGGTTTACTCAGACCATAGGTGCAAATTTATTTACTTTGACCAAGAATGGGGTATTTATAGGAAAAGGATACGCCACTGATGGCATGTTCAAATTGAATCTTGATATAAATAAAGTTTCTCCTTCTGCTTACATGTTGTGTGATTTTAATATCTGGCATTCTAGATTTTGTCATATAAATAGTCGTTGCATATCTAACATGAGTAACTTAGATTTTATTCCAAAGCTATCTTCAAATCACTTTGAAAAATGTGTTTTTTGCAGTCAATCTAAAATAACTAAGAAATCACATAAATCAGTAGTTAAAGAATCTGAGCCATTGGATTTAATACATTCTGATATATTTGAATTTGATGGAACGTTGACCAGAAATGAAAAACAATATTTTATCACTTTTATTGATGATTGCTTTGATTATACATATGTATATCTTATGAAAAATAAAAGTGAAGCGCTTGACATGTTTAAGTTATATGTAGCAGAAATTGAAAATCAATTCAATAAGAAAATTAAGAAACTTCGAAGTGATAGAGTCACAGAGTATGATTCCGGTTTGTTTAATGAGTTTTATATTTTGCATGGAATCATACATGAGACGATTGCTCCATATTCACCTAAAATGAACGGTAAAGCTAAAAGAAAGAACAGAACTTTTACAGAATTAGTTGTAGCTACTATGTTGAGTTCTAGTGCAACATCTTTTTAGTGGGGCGAAATTTTATTAATTGTTTGTTATGTACTAAATAGAATCCCCAAATCAAAAATCAAGACATCTCTCTATGAGATATTAAAGAAAAGACAACCAAATTTGTCCTATTTGAGAACTTGGGGATGTCTGGCCTATGTAAGGATCCCAAACCCCAAGAGGGTTAAACTCGCAAGTAGAGCCTATGAATGTGTGTTCATTGGTTATGCTATTAATAGCAAAGCGTATAGGTTTTATGACCTAAACGCAAAAGTGATCATAGAGTCAAATGATGCTAATTTTTATGAAAATAAATTTCCTTTTAAATTAAGGAATAATGGGGGTACTTCATCTAGTCACCTTCCTGCTATTAGTAGTGAAAATCTTGCACAACCACAACCAGAAATAGAGCCTCGAAGACGTAAGAGAGCAAGAATTGCTAAAGACTATGGGCCCGATTATATGGCCTATACATTAGAGGAGGATCCATCAAACCTCCAAGAAGCTTTGTCTTCTTTGGATGCTGACTTGTGGCAAGAAGCCATTAATGATGAGATGGATTCTTTAGAATCTAACAAGACCTGGCATTTAGTAGACTTGCCTCCTGGTTGCAAACCAATTGGTTGTAAATGGATCTTGAAAAAGAAACTAAAACCTGATGGTACTGTGGATAAATACAAGGCTCGCCTTGTAGCCAAGGGTTTTAGGCAAAGAGAGAATGTGGATTTCTTCAACACCTTTAGAATAACATCTATTTGGGTGCTAATATCTCTTGCTGCTATTCATAGTCTAGTGGTACACCAAATGGATGTTAAAACTGCTTTTTTAAATGGTGAATTGGAAGAGGAAATCTATATGGAACAACCTAAAGGGTTTGTGATTCATGGACAAGAAGATAAAGTCTGCAAGTTAGATAAATCTTTGTATGGTCTAAAACAAGCACCTAAGCAGTGGCATGAAAAGTTTGATAACTTAATAGTCTCGAATGGATTTAAGGTGAATGAAAGTGACAAATGCATTTACTACAAATCTGTAAATAATATTTGCACTATCATATGTCTATATGTCGATGACCTTCTCATATTTGATTCAAATATTCATGTAGTGAACGATGTGAAATCATTGTTGTGTAACAACTATGATATGAAAGACCTCAGAGAAGCAAGTGTAATCCTTGGTATTAAGATTACCAGGTCAAAAGAGGGAATTTCTCTGGATCAATCTCACTACATTGAGAAGATCTTAAAGAAATATGACTACTTTGATTGTAAACCTGCTAGTACATCGTATGATCCAAGTGTAAAACTGTTTAAGAACACTGGTGAAGGTATACGACAAACTGAGTATGCAAGTATCATTGGTAGCCTTAGGTATGCCACTGATTGTACTAGACCCGACATAGCCTATGTTGTGGGATTATTATGCAGGTTTACCAATAGACTTAGTAAGGAGCATTGGCACGTTATCGAAAGGGTAATGAGGTACCTTAAAAGAACCATAAACCTTGGATTACATTATAAAAGGTTTCCCGTTGTACTTGAAGGATACAGCGATGCAGATTGGAAGACTCTTTCAGATGATTCCAAAGCAACCAACGGCTATATATTTAGCATAGCTGGTGGGGCTGTTTCTTGGAAGTCAAAGAAACAGACTATCTTAGCTCAGTCCACTATGGAATCTGAGATGATAGCACTAGCAACTGCTAGTGAGGAAGCAAGTTGGCTGAGAAGCTTACTTGCAGAGATTCCTTTATGGGAAAGATTGATACCAGCTGTGTTGATCCATTGCGATAGTACCACGGCTATTGCAAAAATTGAGAACCGTTATTACAATGGTAAGAAACGACAGATACATCATAAGCACAACACTGTTAGAGAATTACTCTCAACAGGAGCTGTTAGAGTGGATCACGTACACACTAATGATAATTTAGCAGATCCTTTGATGAACGGATTAGCTAGAGAGAAAGTCCAAAACACTTCTAAAAGAATGGGACTATTGCCCTTACTGCGATGATCATTCATGATGGTAACCCGACCTAAATGACTGGAGATCCCAAGAACTAGGTTCAATGGGTAATAATAAGTTATGAAGTGATATGAGATGAACATGCTGTTATAAGTGAAATCAGCATGATTCCTGAAGTAACAAGAGGATAAGTTATGGAAAAAATTCGTAATTTTTAATGAGATCTATACTCTATGTTGAGTGGAGTACCTAGGCTACAGGAGTACTCTTGATAGACTCACCTATGTGAATGTTGAAGTGGGGACTGCTTCATATGAAATTTTGGTAAAAAATTTCTAGAGCGTTCACTATACCGGGATAGACGTGCATGGCCTTTAACGCACGGGCTTTATAGAATACACCTATGAAAAGGTTGTGTGTGGTTTGATGTCGGAGATAAAATTCAAGACTTCGAGTCACTCTAGTAAAATCTGAATCTTACTCACTATGCAAAGGTTCAAGTTGTATGACACCTTTGTTTATGCACAATTTTATGAAATCCTCAAAAATCTTCTTTTCAAATTTCAAGTGGGGGATTGTTAGAACAAAGGAGAAAATGGGTGAAAGTTTGAAAAAAAAAAAGAAAAAAAAAGCTTCAAGTCCCACATCGCTCAGGATAAACACTTGAATAGTGTTTCACTCCTTATATATAGAGAGCTCCTTTCTTCATTTTTTCTTGTCCCAGTTGAGAAGCATTTCCTCAACTTTTCTTTCTCCCTTCCATATTTCAGCCGATGCATTTCCGGCAAACTTCTCTCTCTTTCTTTATGTCGCTCTAAAATTTTGGTTGGCTATAATAGTGACTTTTCAAGTCATATTTTCGGTTGACTATAAAAGTGACTTTTCAAGTCATATTTTTGGTGACTTTTCAAGTCATATTTTCGGTTGGCTATAAGAGTAACTTTTCAACTCATATTTTCAGTTGGCTATTAGAGTGACTTTTCAAGTCGTATTTTCGGTTAGCTATTAGAGTGACTTTTCAAGTCATATTTTCGGGTGGCTTTAGAGTGACTTTTCAAGTCATACAAGATGGTGTAATTCTAGAAAGGTTCCCTCAGTGCAGTGGGAATGTTATACAGTGATCTGGGCTGTTTTATCCTGGAGACTTTGTGGTTGATAGTCTGCTTGCATAAGTTTTGGCAATGCCACAAAACGTCTTAAAGAAAGTGACATTGTCCGCGACTCAGCCAGTAATTTTTTCGGTTTGCCATAAATTAATTTTCCAACACATTGTGGTTTTGTTGGGGATGACCTTTCTTACTTATTTTGGCTGCAGTTTGAGCTATGGTAATTCGATTGATGAATTTTTTGATGCATTGGAAAGCTAAGAGAATTATCTATAAGTCTACTTTCATTCTTCAATATCTGAGTTGACTTCTATCATTGTGAAAACTAGGATGGAATTTGAAGACGAAATTCTAAACATAATCGAGGCATTTACTATCAATTGGGCCTGTATTTGGTTTTGATGTTTATCTTCTGGTTTAGGCTTTATGTAAACTCATTAAGGTTAATATGTGAGGGAGTGTCCTCACTATTATAAATAGGACATCCATCCTTTATTGGGTTAAATTTGTAATTGGTTCTTATATTGGGTCTGAAAGTAATGCTAGATAAGAGGAGAAGTATGGATTAGTCTCCTTTTGTGAGTAGGATCACTTGGAATAAAATTTATTATCAAAAGATGTAATCCTTCTCATTGGACAAATTGAATAATATTTGAAGTTTATTCATTTGTGAGTGAGTAAAGCATTAAATTCTTTTTTTAGTTCTTGGACTAGAATCTCTCTTGGATCTTATTAAAAGGTTCATCATATTTTTGTGGCAATTCATTATTGGGATATCAACCTCACTTAAGTGTGATACTTGGATTATTTCTTGATTTTTCCTTAGAGTGATAGTTTAATTACCTTTTCCCTTCTACTTAGCTTGATTCATGTTCTTTCTTTCAATTGTCATTTAAGCATTTTTTTACTAATTTCTATTGTTAATCCTTCCTTTCTCTTATCAATTGTCATTTAAGCATTTTTTTTACTAATTTCTATTGTTAATCCTTCCTTTCTCTTAAACACACATGGTCAAAATTTTATCAATTGATCATATATCCTTGTGTGTATTACAAGAGATCTTGAATGAACTGTATTGAGATGGAGTCTTCATAACATAGTGCAGGAAGAAAGATTTAAGTGACCTTAATTTTGATGAATGTCCCTTATTTCCATAATGTGCTGATGTACAACTTTCATAGTGATAAGCTCCATGGATGAAAACTTGATAATCAGGGTGCCAATAAGTGGATTATCTAAGGTCTCAAATTGCTAATCAATAGTCTCTCATAATGCATAAACACTGTTATACTAGTTAATTAGAATCATGAATACTAGTACAAATGTCAGTCTTTATGAACATCAAATCATGTTTTATTTTCTAATTTATGTAGGATATAATATGATATTCTATCCTTCCACTTTTTCTCTCTTTATATAAATGTTGTCCGTAAATTAATTTCGATAAAAATCCATAATGTTCTAGTATATTATTTAATCTTTAAGAAATTTCTATAATTATATTATTTACAATGTGTTTGGATTAAATGATTAAATAGGAGAAAAATATAAAAGAATAAGATGGAGGAAATTTGTGACTTTCACCTATTTAATTAGAAGAAAAATAAGGAGCTGTGTCAAATTCTATGGGTCCTACCATTTGATAAATCCTTCCACATTTATCATGGTTTGGGTTTTTGAGATGATTAATGTTGCACATCTCTTTTTCTTTTTTTTTAATTTTTTAAAATTGATTAAGTTTTTTATAATATAAAATTTTAAAAATTAATAAATAATTTTTTGTTAAGGGATAAAAGTAGAGTAAAAAATTATATATATATATATATATAATTTATTTATTTATTTTCACTTTCTTTTTTACTTGTCCAAATAAACGGAAAGAGATTTTTCTACTTCTTTTCTTCTTATTTCTATTCTTTCAAATAATTCATTTTTGCCACCCCATTTCTTCTCTCTTTCTATACTTTTTTTTTAAAAAAAAATTATCTCCTCTATTTCGCTTCAAATAAAAAAAAAATTAAAAGATTTTAATTTTCACGTTAGTTTTTCAGCCCTTACTATCGATTTCTGCAGAGCCACTAGCCCAGAAACGAATGCGATGACCTTGCCTCTTTAAAGTGAAAGCGACAAAGCCCATGGAAAAACAAACACTTTGATAAGCCTAATAATCATTATACGCATGGTTTATAAAATATAATTGAATTATAATTCTCAGCATATATGAGGGAATTCTTTATTGGTCTAAAATAAAGTAGACTATTGTTGATTCTCTGGTAGGATAGAATTTCACTTTCTAAGAAAATATTTCATCTTTAAACAAGAAATAGTAATCAAGTAATTAGATACAAATAATTAATGTGATGAAATTAAGATTAAATCATTCGGATAATATTTGAATTTAATTTTTAATAAAAAATAACTCTTGATCAAATTTCCCTTATTTTTTGATTGAATTTTAGATTAATCAAACTCTCATTTCCTGATTAGAGAATTAAGACAAAAAAAAAGTTAATTTGGCTAAAATCTTATTGAACGTCATTGCATTTTTAATTTTTAATTTTTTTTGTCTAGATTCATCTTCAAACCCTGAATCCAATCCCTCTTTTTCTGTTTCATAAACAAGATATAAATGTAATAACTCTTGTAACATCTTTCATGGTACCCCAGGTACCTCTCTAATACATCAATTCCTTTGGCTTATAAAAAAAAAAAATGGACCCGTGAATTGTCACTGTATGATTATTATAACTAAAAAAATTGCTTGTTGTAGATTGTAGATTATTACTAAATACAAACTTGGGGTAACATTGGTAATGATGATTTAGGCATCAACGATGAATGTGCTGGTACAACTACACACGGTCAAAAGGCAATGCTTCAACAAAAGAAGTTGAAATTTTGTAGAGTTGCGTCTGGAATGAGAACAGTGCCCTTTATCTGTTTTTCAAGAAAAGGATGATAACAAAGCATACAGGGGCAGACAAATAATGGGACATTGGGACCTTTGATAATTTGATTCCAGTTTTTCTGCTTCGGGGCTAACGCCATCAATATTTTCTTAAGGAGCATCACACCATTTCTTATTTTCTTTTACAATGGCACCCTTTTAAATAGTACTAGTAATTTGTTTACATGTTTAAACCTGTATCTGTATAACAGGATACAAAACTTGACTTTTTATTAATTTAGAAGTTTTCGATAGTAATGGTTAAGACTTTGAGTTTACACGTTTTATTGATACAACCGAAAAATTCAAGTGCATGTTTTAGACAAGGCCATTTAATATTCATAATATGAGCATCTTCTAAGATTTTTTGAAATAACAAGTTAATTCACACATAAAAGAAGAGGCGGTAGTATATTTTTTTGATAATTGCGTAGACAATTAATTTCGAGTTGGAAGTGATGACTTTTCTATAATAATGATTATAAAATTTGAATATCCAGCTAAAGTTTCCCCGGTAAATATCATGCGTAAATTCTATTGAACTTTTAGACATTGGAAGAAAACTAAGAGAGATAGAATTTGTGTTAACATGGATAAATCGATCGTGCGTAACGACATTAGGCATTCGAAGAAAACTATAGTGAGAAACAACAGAGAATTAGTGATTGTGTTCATATGGTGTATATTATATTTTTTTATTTTAATATTTTGATTATAACTTATTTATTAAAATTGTTACTCCTCCAATCTCATTATAATTGTGGAAGAAAAAAATTATTCTGAAATAATTATCATTTTAATATAATATTAATTACTTTTTTTACTTATATAAAATTGTTCCAAATTATTATCATTTTAATTTTTTAATATAATGTTAATTACCTTTTTCACTTATATTTCTTATAATATTAATGGTGGACAACAAAATTTATAAATGAAGTAGTGATGATATAAGATTAATTTTGTAAAACTACTATTCTATTTAATCTATTTTGTAATGACAAATATCATAAATTGTTATTTTAGAAATTTTTAAAATCTTTTTTGCAATCAAACAAAGTTTTCATTTGAAAGAAAAACTTTGTAAAACTGATAATAGATTTTCGAAAACACATTCAAATGATGAAACATGATTTTGCCAAGCAAAAGATAGTTTCAAATGTCTAAAAGTAAATTAAATCTTTGGTCAGTTAAAACATAAAATAAAATAAAGATTAAATGCAAGAATTATATTGATTTGTCTAGTTTTTGATAAACTATCAAGGTTCATTAACTTCACAAGTTACAAATATTATGTCTCACTTCCGAATCTACAAAACAAGTTCTACCTCCAAGCTTGATCAACCCATTAAATATTATGTCTCACTTCCGAATCTACAAAACAAGTTCTACCCCCAAGCTTGATCAACCCATTATTCTTTGTCTATACCAAGTCAATGTTGAATCTAAAGAAATCAAAAGAGATTTATTGGTTGTGTTTGCACAACGACTAAATTCATGATTGTCTTAAAGACGGAATTACAATCTTCATTTAATCTTTTCAGTCAATATGTTCCAGGTGTGTTTTGAAAGTTTTTTTTTTAACTTTTCAAGAAAACATGAAATGTTTTTTTACAGAAAGACTAGTGAATGTTTTTTTGCAACAATTATCTTTTATATCTCAAAGTTTCTAGTATAAATATAACTCATTTTCAAGTGTTTGTTATCTCACAATGGATAGAATTCTTCACTTTTTCTTCGTCTAATGAATACGGTTGTTGGAACATTTATTGCTTGCATTAAATGTGTGTCCTTTAGCAATCACTTCCTTTTTTGTCAAAGTAGGTTTATGCAACCAAGCTCTTCTTTTGATGACAATTGAGATATTTCACATTTTAACTTCATTTATTCTTCATAGGATTCGCCAGATCTTAAGAGAATGTTTTTGCAAAACAGATTTCAGACATAGAGTATTAAATGAAGTCTTCCATGTCATCTTTAATGTTATATCAAATTATACTCATATCTAGCTATCTTCTGAAACATCAGATATAGATTTCGCAAGACATGTTCCGATAGTGCATAAGATTCAACTTTTAATCTTTGTACTTATTTATATCTAATAAAAAAAATAAGAATCTTGATTCGTCTTAAGGTACAAATGTCTTTTAACTTAACTCATTTATTATTTTTTCTTAGTATGTGTAAAACAATCTAGGATGACAATTATTTTAGGATGGAGAGAGTACACAAAATTTTCTACTTTTTAAAATTCTTTTAATACTTAATTTAATTTAATTTTCTTAACTTTTCATTTATCTTATTATATAAACATAAAAAGTCAATAAATGTATACATGAAATAAATAAAAATTCAAATAAGAAATTAAATGGATTAATATTTAAAAAAAATTAAAATTTTCGAAAAATGTTACCCACCAATTTTACTAGAAGTATTTTAGCAATACACACACATGAAAATTCTTATTAAAGTTGTCATATGAAATTTATTATAATTTTTCTAAAATTTATTACCATGTTTAGTTACAATCTTTTAGTCACTTTCCATTTCCAAAATTTATTTATTTAATCAATTTATTAACTTTAAAGTTTTTCGTAACATAAGAAACTAAAAATTGACTTTTTATGTGAAAAAATAAAATATAAAAGAATATACAAATTAAGTAATAGAATAACAATCATAAATATTAAATGAATATAACTGTTTTGTTTTTACATTTAAAATTGATATATAATGAATAAGATTTTTTAATTTATTAGCATATATTTTAAATTTTTATTTAAAAATTAAGAAAATTTTAAAAAAAATGAAAGGTTCATTTAAAAGGTTAGAAACAAAAAAATTAAAAGACATGTATTTTACATGAAATAAATGAAGAGTTAATAAAAAAATTAAGTGAAATAATTAAATTTAAAAAAATTGAAAAGAATAATGAATGTAACAACTTAATTTGATATCTAGTATATATCATATAAATAGTAAATAATTAATTATTTTGTCTGTTAAATGTAATCTACGTATATTTTTCCTGTTTTGTTTTTTAAAATAGTAATGCAGATATATTTTATAGTTTGAAACATTATTTATACAATTTACCATTTTATATATATATATATATATATATATATATATATATATATATATATATATATATATATATATATATATATATATAAACTAAAACCATATATAATCTTACAGATATAAGAGAGGATCAAATGATATCAAAGTGTGGAACTTAATAAAATGACATTTTTAATAACTTTCTATTAAATAACTATCATATCATGTATTATTATTGCTATTGACAGATATACAAAATTTAAAATGATTTAACCATTCATAAGCATGCAATCATATAAAATAGATCTTTATTTATTGTAAATTACATATAATACCTTAAAGTAAAGTAATAAAATATCGATTAATTTTTTATTGTATAAAATTTTGTAATCTTTATCAATAAAATTTCAGGTAAACTATGATTTTAGTACCAGAACTTTTAGACATTTTTAGTTTTGGTTCTTACACTTTTTGTTGATCTTAACTAGTTTTTCAACTTTTTCTTTTGTCCAACATTTTTGTTATGTCCTTTACTTTAAAAGGTAAATGATCAAGTGACATTAAATTTATTATGATTTGGTCTCTAACAATTAAAAACCAGTAAAAATTGAAGAAAATATATAAATAATAATAAAAAAAACTAGATCTGAAGCCACACGAACCAGATCTCCAACTCATCAATCATATTAGACTCAAGTGTAAACTTCTCCTCACAAACCAAAATCTTAATAAAATCAAATACAAAAACAAAAAAAAATCATAAAAAATATTGTCGCAAAACCTAGAACAAAGCAACCATCAATTCTACATTAATATTTTCACCATGCAGAATGTGGACCAAGGGCAAAAATGTGGACCATCAACTCATCTTGATTTGTTCATCATCATTTTTGCAAACCTTCTCTGATCTGGTGCCCCTCGTCCCCATTTTTGCCCTTGGTCCACATTCTGCATGGTGAATATATTAATGTAGAATTGATGGTTGCTCTGTTATAGGTTTTGTGACAATATTTTTTACGATTTGTTTTTGTTTTGTATTTGATTTTATTAAGATTTTGGTTTGTGAGGAAAAGTTTACACTTGAGTCTAATATGATTGATGAGTTGGAGATCTGGTTCGTGTGGCTTCAGATCTAGTTTTTTTATTTATATATTTTCTTCAATTTTTGCTGGTTTTTAGCCGTTAGAGACCGAATCATAAGATGAGTTCGACCTCCTCACCAACATTGCAAAGGATGATAGTGGAGACACAGAAGCAGCAGCGAACATCTACCTGGGTTGTGGGGGCAGAGATGAGGACATCGTGTGCGGAGGAGATATGAGACCGAGAGAGCATCTGAAACCACAAACACACCATACCACAAACGCTCCAAAATTTTATATCTGGGTTAGATTTAGATCGTGACGGAAGGAGGTGGAGTCATATTTGTGGGGTTTCGAGTGAGAATGGAAAGAAGTGTCAAGGTTGCATGTTATCGGTGATAACAAGAGTTGTGATGGTTGTCTCGGAGGTGCGGAGGTCCACAAGCTGGAGAAGAAGAACATGATCCCTTTGCTTTTGCTTCCACCAGAGTCGTCACCTCGTAGATCTCGCATCACCAGATTCGACAAACTGGAGCAACACCAGAACTTTGGGTTGTTGGTGGTGCTAGATTAGGTTCAGTGGTGGTTGTTGGGGTTGCAATGTGGGGGGTGATGGGTTTGGATGTGGGTTAGTTTAGGACGAGATGTAGTCATGGGTTTTGTTGGGGTGGAGACAAGGGAGTAGGAGGTGGAGGATTAGGCTTTTTTACCAATTAGGGGTAAAATTTTACTCAATTTTCCAATTGGAGGTATATTTTAAAAAATTACTCAAAACAAAGTAAGTTGTAATAGGTGTTACGACTTCTAAATTAGAATTTGTAGCACTATTTTTTTTAACTGCTTTTTTTCTATTCGTACACCTTTTTTGTTTTGTTAACCTGTTTGTTTTTTCTTTTCGTAAATATGTTTTTTCTTTTAAATTTATAATTGTTTATGGTTTTATTTTTATTTTAAATAAAAAAATTTAAAAATATATTTAAATATATAATAAATAATATTAAGTTGACTTACTTATTAGTATATTTTTTATGATTTTATTTGATGTGTTATTATTGTATTTTAATGTTTTATTATTTAAAACATGTTATATATATTTTTAATATAGTTTACTTTAAATGTTTTTTATTAAAAGTTTAAATAATCTATCAATAAAAATTAAAAATAACATAATTAATACATTAATATAAAATGCACAATACAAATGAAAGAAAAACATAAAAATTATAAGTTATTTTAGTCATGTACTTGTTTGTATGGACAATTAGTTCGATTATATCCTTCACTTCTACATAATGAGCATTTCTTAGGCTTATTTGAAATTGGTTCGTCCATCTCATTATGTATTTGAGTAGTGGTCGGCCTGCCTGATGTCTGTCGTTGTTTCGAAGGATCAGACATAAAATGCGGACCTAAATATTGAGGCCATGTGTCTTCACTTCCAAGGGAATGAAAATGATGTTTATAAACTTTGAAAATATTTGCCAACTTGTATACAGGGTCAACAAAGTCATCATAATTTAAATTGCAAAAAGCACACACTGCAATTGTATGCGAGCAAGGTAGTTGAAGTGCTTGAAATTGTCCACAATCACACGACCACTCATTCAATTTGACAGTGCATGCCATTGCTCGTCAACCAAGTCGCGTATTTGCAATTTCTTGAACCTCAAACTCTCATGTTTCTCGAACATACATGCGAACATAATGTGAGGTAGCAATGTGTTGATTTTCTTGCATCATGACATACACGTCTTCGGAGTACCTATGTTCTGCATTTATCATATTCATGATTTGGATGCCGTTAGTAACAAATGAATCATTTATTTTATTAAATGTTTCATTGACTAAGGCAGTAATAGGTAATGCTCAGGCTCCTTTCAAAACAGAATTCATACATTCAGCAAGATTGGTAGTCATATGGCCATACCGTTTTCCTTCATCATAAGCCTGAGTCCATTTACTCTTAGGAATTTGATCCAACCAATCTGCTGCTTGTGGAAACTCTGCTCGCATAGCGAGTAACTTAGCCTCAAATCGTGGTTTTCTCATCTCATACCCTATGCGAAAAGATAGAACAATGAGTAATAAATTTAGTGAACATGTAATAAAGCAAGAATATGATGCATGAAATAGGAAGAAACATACCCATATTGATGACTTGTTTTTTTTAAGTCAACATTTTAAAACTGTTTGTTGAAATTTGATGCAATGTGGTGAATGCAATACACAGACGAAACATCTGGTCCATTCCAGCCAACGCGTTCGGATTGTAAAGCTGCTAGCAGACCGGTTCCCTTGTCTGATATAATGCACAAATTTGGTTGCGAAGAAGAAGGACTCACATTTCCTCTTGCACAAAGGTGGTCTCGTCCAAGGACCGAAACAAATATTCCCACCAATTCAGTAAGATTGATACACATCATATTTGATAGATTACATATTAATGAGGTCCATTTTTTAATTTTCATGAAATAACTATTTTTTCTGGTTTCCTATTCGATTATAAATATTTTACAATAATAATGTATGTGTTGCAGTTCTTGTGGACTCCTTATGATACACCAGAAATAAGGCCATTAATTAATGATGTAAAGGTATCAATGATTGTTCGGGCAAAAGTTCCTCTCATATGTTTTGCAATTGTGGAATGACATCCAATAGACAGGGTCATGAGACACTTCGGACTGCGACAAATTATTCCAGATGACCCACCAAACCTAGATCAACTCCACGACATAGATATGAAAGGGAGAACATATATTTTTTGGCCTCACCATCATCGTCACTGGATTGTCAAATGGAATCATTGGAATAATAATATTGTTCATGGTGAAATGGACCAAGGTCTTTTACATGAAAATTCAGAATACATGCAATGGTATATACGTCGAACTAGACGATATATATCGCGTGAAGGAGTAGTATCTATTGAGGTTGTAAATCTACTTTACAATTTTAATCATTCTTAATATTATTATTCATTGTTATTTCTAACTTTGTAAATTTAAATCACAGCATTATCCTGGTCATCACCAACATCAATCATATGCAGAACCCAATGTATCTCCAGTGCATGTTCCTAGAATTTATGTCCCAACATCATCCATCACAAGCATAATATCAATCAACAAGTTTTTCGGGTCATGCGTCTCAAGGATGTCAACAAAGTTTTCAACCACTAGAGTTCTCATCATATATGCCTTAATACTCATTTCAAGTCTCTTCTATCTCAAATGTTTTTTATGACTCCTCACAAATGTTTGCCACCATTTTCCATACTCCACCATCTGCATATAATCTAGCACCATCGAGTTCTTGTTATCGTCCATCATTATCTACTCAAATACATGACATGGGTCACGAAGATGAGGACGAGGATGAGGATAACAACAGTAACAACGATGACGATGATGATGGTTAAGGTGATGATGATGATGACAATGGTGGTGATCATGTTCCTCAACAACGACGGACAATTACACGTGAGCGTCCTAGAATAAGAGGAGGTAGAGGTCGTAGACCAAGAGGACATCCAATCCAACAAGATGAGAGATTGAGATGCATATCTCGAAGAACTCGTTGTGAGACATCGTCTCATTATTAGTTTAGCAAATATGTAATTTTTATTTAAATATAATAATTTTTTAAATTAAAGTCTTTCAAATTGTTAATATCTCATTTTAATTTTTTTTGTATTTTTATTGATAGATTATTTAAACTTTAAATAAAAAACATATAAAGTAAACTATATTAAAAATATATATAACATGTTTTAAATAATAAAATATTAAAATAAAATAATAACATATCAAATAAAATCATAAATAAATATACTAATAAGTAAGTTAACTTAATATTATTTATTATATATTTAAATATTTTTTTTTTAATTTTTGTATTTAAAATAAAAATAAAACCGTAAACAATTGTAAATTTAAAAGAAAAAACAGATTTATGAAAAGAAAAAAAAGTAGGTTAACAAAACAAAAACAGATGTACGAATAGAAGAAAAAGAGTTTTTTTATAAAAAAAAGCAGGTTTACGACTTCGGTTTTAAAAAAATAAATTTTAAAAAAAATAACAGTTGAACTGAAGTCGTAAATAATTTTACGACTTCAGTTAAAAAAAATAAAAAAAAATAAAAAGTCGTAACAGATGTTATAACTTCTGAGTTAGAAGTCGTAACACCTGTTACGACTTATTCCGTTTTGGATAATTTTTTAAAATATATCCCCGATTAAAAGATTAGTTAAAATTTTACCCCTAATTGGTAAAAAAGTAAGGAGGATTAAGGGTAATTGGAGAGAGAAAGACAAATGTTGGAGCTTGATGTGTTTCTTAACTCTTTTGAAATTGTTATTTCTTTTTCTATATTTGATCGGTTTTTATCTTTTGTTTAATGTTGAAAGATTAAAAGTTTATTTTTTTTCTAATAAAAACAATTTTAGATGATTTTTAGTCATCAGAAATTAAATCATAATAAAATAATAATAAATTTATATATCACGTCATTATTTAACATTCTAAATAGACATAAAGATAAAATGTTGGACTAAAAAATAATTAGATCGAGGACTAGTAAACATCAACAAAAAAGTATAGGCACCAAAATAAAAAATGTCTAAAAGTTCCAAGACTAAAAATATAATTTACCCTAAAATTTATTTATTGTAAAATATCATTAGAAAAATGTGTTGCTAAGTTCGGATGTTTTCTCCTTTTATAGAGATAGATATGCAAGTATGTAGGGGTGTGTGTTGTCTCACAGAAGAAACATGCCAAGGCATTATGGTATTGCAATTAATTAAAGAGTAACCGTCTAATATTCTCATTTCAAATCGGGGCAGTGTCTAGATTCATAGACCATAAGCTAATACTACTTTCGCTGCTTCAATAATTACATCATTTAATAAGAGGAGAAATAAGACTATGGTGCAATTACCATCACAATATACAATCTATCAATATGTAGGAAGTAGGATGTGTAATCTTGTTAAGAAATCAGATAGACCGCTACTGCATGATGATCTTGACTTGTGTTATGGAATAACTTTTTCTCTGCTTTAATACCTTCCAAATGATAATCATGTATATATACTACTTTCTTCCATATGTAGGATATATAACATTTTAATTAATTAATAGTCACTGCATGATGATCATGATGGCCATCTGTGGAAGAACTGTTTTTCATGTCATGTATTTTTTAAAAAGAAAACAATAATTATCGTGTGAAGATGCGTCTTCCCCGGCCCTGAAAATTTTTGCTATACGTGAGTCGTGACTAATAGCAGTATTCTGTTGTCACATCACTACTACGTATCCCAACCCTTTGTACTTTTGTTAAGCATATATATGCTTCACCCATCAATGCTATTTTTTTTTATTTGGTATAGATACTATGGCAATATTGATAGGACTTGATTTCGTTTAGGAAACTAGGGACCATAATTTGGCTTTAGAAAAACACACACGACATCTTCCACCATTTTGATGATCTGTTCAGCTGACTAAATGAGGAAAAAGGATTGCACCTAATTAAAATATAAAATGAGGATTCACAAGAGCCTATTTATAATAGGTGCCCCTTATTTAGTTTGGTGTAGTTTTCGCACAAAAAGTTATCCGAAGAATAAGAAATAAAACATGTGATTCAGTTTGATCACTTTGGTGCAATATTCAATCTAAAAAGAAGCTCTCTAATATTATTAGGTCAAACAAATAGGATTTACTTCTTAAAAAAACATAATTACTTTTAAAAAAACAGTTCAAATAAGCATAAAATTACGTTTCTTTTTACAATGTTATGAATATAAAGTATCTATTACCCACTGATGAATAATTTCTACTGAAAAATTACCTTTTTTTTAGAAAGGGAATAATTTACTTATTTTTTGTTAGCCAAAAAGATATATTTATATAAGATAGAAGTTACCAGTGGTACCATAAACAATTACTACAGGTCTTTATAGAACCAGGTTACAGAAGGAAAGAACACTTCCCATGATCCTCATTCCCTACATAACTTAGCCCTTCCAAAAAGTTTCCTTTTTCAAACCCATCATACATAAAAACAAACCATATAACCTATAATATAATTTACATAAATTGTCAAAATATTATTGATACCAAATCTCTTTTATACAATTTTTTTGTCATCAGGAAATATCTATCGCTTTTACTTATGATTGATCTCTTTTATATCAAAATATTAATCACCTTTAATAAGATTTTCTTTTACAATTACATTTTTTTATTTATAAAATTCAAATTAAAGACATTACTTAAAAGGATTTAACGAGTTCCATTCGAACTAACAACATGTGATCTCTTTTACACATTATTATAAAAACTTAATAAATAATTAAAAAAGAGTACACTAAGGTTGAAAAGTAAATTAATAGTTTTTTTTTAACAAAAGTAAATTGATAGTTGAGATAATATAACAAACATTTTTCTGTATTCATGATCTGTTCTACAAAAATATATTCACACCTTTTAACACTTTAATTTCATTAATTATTATTTTGTTATATTTAAATAATTTATCCAATTTTACACCAAAGTAAAACCAATTATAAAATACCTTTGGGTGATTAACCGACTTTTTGGTACATGACCTACGTACCTGACCTCTTACTTTACGTTTCCACATATTTTGAATAAATTAATGCTACTCTTAATCCAACTTAGTGAGTTTGGGCCATAGGTCGTGAGAACTTTTATTTTAGTAGGCAAAGTCTGACTAACCTAAGCTCCTATGAAGAAGAAAAAAAAATCCACTCTATAGTATATTTTGATCAGTAGTCCCTCAATGGTATATAAATGAGACAACTTTTAAAAGGTAAGTTTAGACACGTGCCAACTTGTTAAAAATTTAGTTTTTCCTACAAATTATTTTGAAAACATTTTGGATAATAGCATTTTACTTGCCACATTGTTGAGGTATGTCTATCTTGAGAAACATTTTTTTTCTTTTTATTTTTCATTTTACACTTTTTGAGTGCCTGTAAAGTCTAATCTTTTTCATTTAAATAATTTCTCTAGCAGTTGTGAGTTCTTCAATGCGATGTAGCTACATTATTAATTTTTTTTAAGAATATTATCTTGCTCAACTGTTAGAACTTAGAAGGAACCCTACACATTTTATAAACTAAGTACCTAATTTAATTTTTACAATTTATTTTCAATGCAATTGATGGAATATACTATATAGTGGAAGAACCAAATGACTAATCTACCCACTACTTTTTGTTGTGTTTACCTTTTTCTAAAATTGTTTTTTGAACACCTAAGGACGCAACGTCTGCTACTTCTCTTTTTGTTTTAACCTTCCTGGTTTAACATATTGGTGGTGAGTAATTTTAATGGTTAATGGCGCCATTCAATTTTTTCTTGAAAACTATTTGACAAATGTTCAATGTGTATTTGATTTTGTATTTGTAAGTTATTGCTTCAACGCCTTTCCTTTACATCAGTTCATTGACACAATGGTCGGCTTCCATAACCACACATCTATTGCTACTTCTATTTAAGTTTTTTTTTTATCTAAATTATTTATTTTCTTTGTTAGTTAAATAAATAATGAGTGTATTTTAAATAAACACTTCTATTTAAGCGCTTTAGTTGTACTTGTTATTTGATCATAAATATGAAGCATAAGAGAAGTTTAAAAACGACAAGACACATTAAATTCAAAAGGCCAAGTTAGTTAGATGATCTACACAACAAATAAGTTATTTTAGAAAGTAATAAGGTTCGTTAACTTTTTCAGAATTTTTATTCCTTAATCTAAATTTTGAATAGTCAAAGTTCTTAATTCCTGAATTCACTGTTTTATGTGAATTTTAAACTTACTTTAATATAGATTTAACTAAATTTTTTGTCTTCATACTATCACCATTTTATAAATTTGGTCTTTTAATTTGTTAAATTTATATATGTTTTTAGTCTTTTAAATTTGAGATAAGCTTGTTTTTGGTCCAATAAATTTAAAATTAATCTTTTTAGTCCGTTTAATTTGAAAAGTGTATATTTTAATCCTTCTGTCTAAAAGTTTTCTATTCAAATGTTGTCAAAATAAATCCTTTAAAAGAAAAACACTCTTGTCATAGGTTGTTTGATAATAAGAATGCAAGAACAAAGTGACTTACCATCTAAGCTAATTTGTTAGTCAGGCAACCAAATATTTAAGGACATTTAAGCAAAGGTACCAAACAAAAGCTTTTTTCATATTACAAGAACTAAAATGATCAATTTTAAATTTAGGACAACAAAACTAATCTTATCCCAAATTTGAGAAATGAAAAATACACTTGAGACTTCTTTGTTTATGCAAATTTAGTCTTTCACTATTTTCTTTTGTGTATTCTTTATCCATTTGTTTACTCGACATCTATTATCTATTATTTAACATAAATGATGAAGTGACACTCCATTACACTAATGAGATATATCTTGATGTAATACTCTATTATTAAACTAACTTAAGATGCACAATTAAAGTGGTGAGATATTAAATTGTCAAAAAAAAATGAGGACCAAATTCGCAAAATAACAACCACGAATATCATCACATTTATCTTGAATAAAAGCAATAGTGCACACAGAGTCAGACTCCATAGCTCCTGAAAACCACGATTCCATAACTTAGCCTGGGTAATTGAACATCTTCCCAACTTGGACGAATAAGAGAGTATAACTTCACCAAAATGGTCACGCAACAATACCACTTTCCGCTACTGCACCATTGCAATTTAGTTTAAATTTCCCAACCATGTGTGGCGTCCATGCTATTAGCATGTTTCTATCAACACTACTCCCTCCACCATGCAACACTGCATGCAGAATGCTTCCAAGTATGGATAATACTTGCCCATGTATGTCGGATATTACGCAGATCATTAGGAAAGCTCTATTCATAGCCCTTGAAGATCGAAAACCCAATCCTTCAGATACTTTTGGGGCACAAATTAATCTCATTCCATGCTGTTTGTATTTTCCTTGCATCTTCTGTGTCTCCCCAAATGAAAGAGCGACATTGCACACTAACACAGGTAACAACATTGATTGCATTATGTAGGAAGGATTGCAATGCCGATTTCGCAAGAGTAATCCTGCCTGCCATAGATAGCAATCACGACTTCCAATTACTGAGTCTCGAGTTAACCTTCTTCAAAAGAAAATTGAAAAATAAAATTGTAAGTCTGCTTATTGTTGAAGTCCCACGTCAAATAAAGATAGTGTCGAAATAAATTATATAAGTGAGAATAATTTTATAAGTTGATTTTGTAGAGTTGAATTAAGTTTAAATTCACTTTCTAACACTTATTAGGACTTGAATGGAATATAAACGCACCTAAGTACTTGCCTAGATTGTCCTGACTTTGAAATCCACATTTCATTTGGATTTCTTCTTTCACTCTCCAATTTACATTATTGTAAAAGAAGATCATAGGGTTAAACTCCTCAAGAGCCTCCCCATTCCAAAGCATCTTCATCCTCACTGTGGATATGTAATTCCAAATTAGGTTGATGAAGCTACTTGAAATACCAATGTTAGATAAGGTATCTTTAACAAACTCCCACTTTAACCTATCATAGACTTTTTTCCAAATTCACCTTGATGGCCATCCACCCTATTAAGTATTATCCTTCTTATTGCACATAGAGTGCAATACATCTTGAGATTGAGATACTTTCTCTCATTGTTGATCACTCCTCTTATAATCTTAATTAGTAATAATTCATAAGAATCATATCTTTATGATCTTAGTAATAATTGTAGTAAAAAATTATGTTAGTAATAAATTTTGTACAATTTATAAAAATCAAGCATTTTTTATTTAAATTTTGTACAATAATAAAATAAAAAATTCAATTTCTCTTTTTTGCAATATGATGCAAACTACAAATTTCAAATTGAAGGAACATTTTTCCAACGAACACCATGGTCCATGGTCCCATCCACGCCAGTCAGTCACTCACCATGCGAGTGCGTGAGTCACACCTTTCCGCCACACGAAATCAAACTCCCCGTGCTTGCCAGCTAGCTATCTATTCCCCTCTCCCTTTCTCTCTCTCTCTCACAAAGCAATATTCTTGTTAACAAATTAACTAACTAATATAAAACACGAAGAATCATTCCCATAAAAATTAAAATTGATAATAACAAGAACACAAAAATAGAAGGAAAATAAACATATCACAGTAAAAACAAACACAAGATAAATAAATAAAATTAAAAGAAAAAAATTACTAACCTCTTTACATTTGTTCTTATAAACCTAAGATTTAATATATTTAACCCATAAGTATTCAAATAAAATAGTCATAATTTGTAGTCTTAGACTTTTTCTTAGACCTTAAAGTTTTTATCTATGTATAACATGTTTTGGGTGATGGTGAGATAAACTAAAATCAATTATCAAATCACGGTGAATATAAAGCAACATATAGTTGCTTTGGAAAAATCATGGTGACACCATGATTTTTGAGATAGTCACCATAATTTTAAAAGGTATCCAAACATGTTAGTAGTTGATTTACCCTGCCTTGTAAAATAAGGGTCATTTGAGTCTTTAACTCTCCATTAATTGTTATTATGGATATTTGTATCCATACTTCTTGATCACTATAGAGGAGTTACAAAGTTATTTTTTATTATTAGTGTGGGTTGATAGTTATCATCTATTGAGAGATGCATGAATATGAAGATGATTGAAGTCTTAATTGGTTGACATCCAATCAGAATACACAATCTTCCGTCTCAAATATGTAAACACAAAAAATCTTGAAATTTTGAGTCAATTGACATTGAGATATAACTTTCAATCAAACATAATCAATTCATATTTTTTATATATTTATATTGATTGATAAATTTACTTATTTTAAAATACATGTGAATTTATTTTCTCTTAAATTTTTTTAAATATAATGAATTATTTTATAAATATTAAAAACTAAATTTAATGCTCATATTCTGATAAAGTACAATTATAAAGTCTAAAAACACATTTTAAAGAGAAAAAAAATGCTATTTTTGTCCTGATCCAAAGGTGGGGATTGCGCGCGTCAAAAAATAAAAATAACCCCCCTCGAAAACGCAATCATGGGTGGCAGAAACAGAAGCACATCACCACGAACCAATCCCAACCTTTCAGTTTCCCCACAAATAAAATAGTTACCACAACCCACTATTTGTTGCTTGCTGCGAGCGAATCCCTCTCTCTATCTCTCACACACACTTTCTCTCTCTCTCTCTCTCTCACCCAGATCTTGTAGCAATGGCGAGCGCTCCCACTCCACGCGAAGAGTTCGTGTACATGGCGAAGCTGGCGGAGCAGGCCGAGCGCTACGAGGAGATGGTGGAGTTCATGGAGAAGGTCTCCGCCTCCGCCGAGAGCGAGGAGCTGACCGTGGAGGAGCGTAACCTCCTCTCCGTCGCCTACAAGAACGTGATCGGCGCTCGCCGCGCCTCCTGGCGCATCATCTCCTCAATCGAGCAGAAGGAGGAGAGCCGCGGCAACGAGGACCACGTCGCCGTCATCCGCGACTACCGCTCCAAGATCGAGGCCGAGCTCTCCAACATCTGCGACGGAATCCTCAAACTCCTCGACACGCGCCTCGTCCCCTCCGCCGCCTCCGGCGACTCCAAGGTCTTCTACCTCAAGATGAAGGGAGACTACCACAGGTACCTCGCCGAGTTCAAGACCGGCGCTGACCGCAAGGAGGCCGCCGAGAGCACGCTCTCCGCCTACAAAGCCGCTCAGGTTTACTTTTTCTTTTTTCTTTCGATTTTATGATTTTTATTTTTATTTTTTTGAGATGTAGATCTGTTTGCCATTTGACTGATTTTGTGTATATTGTTCGCACGCGCGGGAGGGAATCTCACGCGCGCGCGATTTGGTGGATTTTAGGCGAGAATAGTGGAATCTTTACGGTAACGGTGATTTTTTTTAAAGCGAAGGAAGTTGATTTTTGAAATTACTTGTTTAAAATTGAAAATATTGAACTATCGAATTGTTTTTGCGTGCGTGTTTGATCTATGGTTCAATACATGTGATTCTGCAAATTTTAGGTTAGAAATAGTGGAATCTTTACGATAACAGTATTTTTGAAGCGAAGTTAAAATTTTGAAATTACTTGTTTAAAATTGAAAATATTAGATTGTTGAGTCGTTTTTGTGTGCGTGTTTGATCTATGGTTTAAACATGTGATTCTGCGTTGCAAAATTTAGGTTGGAAATAGCGGCTTTTTGAACCGAAGGAAGTTGAAATTTTGAAATTGCTTGTTTAAAATTGAAAATATGAAATTATTGAATCGTTTTTGCGTGTGTTTGATCTGCGGTTACTTCCATTTTGTGGTTTGAAATTGATCTGTGAATTTTCTTTTTTTTGAATGATTTGCTTTGATTTTGAAGTTTGGATTCCGCTTTTTTTTTGTTCTGATTTTTTTTTTGTTTGACGGTGTTGCGTGCACTGCAGGACATTGCTAATACCGAGTTGCCTCCAACTCACCCTATCAGGCTGGGTCTTGCTCTGAACTTCTCCGTGTTTTACTATGAGATTCTTAACTCTCCTGATCGGGCTTGCAGCCTTGCAAAACAGGTTAGTGTTTAGAGAAACTGATATTTTATTTTACTTTCAATAATCTCCAGTTTGATTACTTACAATTTTTTCTGTGGTAAAAACATGATTATGGTAGGATGTAGTGAAATATTCGAAGTTTGTTGTCCATGAATTGGAAAAATATTCATTTCATTGTAAACACTGTATACTATAATTTCAGTTATGTTGAAGTAATGTTGTTTTGTTGTGGTGACTAAATAGGGGATTGTTTAATGATAAATGATTGGTACTTGATAAATTTGGTTCGCTTGTTCTAAATTGGTATTTAATCGTGTGAACATTTCTGTTAATTTTGATATTTTCACAGGCTTTTGATGAGGCTATTGCTGAATTGGATACATTGGGAGAGGAGTCATACAAGGATAGCACTTTGATCATGCAACTGCTACGTGATAACCTCACCCTCTGGACCTCTGACATGCAGGTATGGCTCTTCAGATGTTCACCATATCTTTTGCATCTTATTCCTTTATTGTCTTTTACTCCTTAGTGAATCTATTTATTGATTACGGTTGTTATTTTGTTGTGGTTTCAGGACGATGGTGCAGATGAAATTAAAGAAGCCGCACCCAAAGGTGACGGGGAACAAAATTAAACATACCATACTCTCTGCTTATTAGTCATTGAACTTCCCTTCTGTAATGTTTTCAAAGGGAGAAGGTGTTGAATGCTAATCTCAATGTTACTGAGATTTTGGGCATTCGTGTTCTTCGTTATGAATTGTGGATGTACTGGGCTATTTTAGTTTGTCCTTCCATTTATACGCGTTTCTGAACTGCCTATTTTCTTAATGACACTGAAATTTCCATTATGATGCTGTTTAGAATATTACCAAGATGTTGTTCTCTTTAGCAAACTTCGTATTGCTCATTATTTTAGGATGCGAAGGTGTGACACCTTTCATTTGTTTTTATTCTAAAGCCTCGGAATCATAACTCTGATCGATTTTAACGTGTTTTTTGTTGTGAGGGTTTTCAACTTCACTATGTTTAGGTAGGGTTTTGTTGTTCTTGATCGCTATTTTAGTGCAATGCACATGGGGTCATGGAGAAGTGTTTGATATAAAAAGTATGATTTCTAATTTTCAAATGTTTCTCTTCGTTTGATAATTTAAGTGGCCGGAATGGAAGTAGTGAGGAAACGTTAACTACAGTGACTTTGGAGTTTGCATAGATGACTCACGATGCTGTCAAGGCTTTCGGTGGAACCAAGGCGGAGCGTGAAAGAACAAGGCACAATAAGCATGCGTAGTATCAGAATAGGCACAGAATTAATCATGGGTAATAAAAATAATCGCTCCCTTAACAAGCCTAATAACAAGGCACAATAAGCAAAGAATATAAAAAGCACCTTGATTATAATCCTTGAATATAAAAAGCACCTTGAATATAAAAAGCAAAGCTGGTCAATATGAACAACTTGACATGTGAAAAGTGTTAGGTTGCACGAATCAATGATGCTCCTGGTTCCATACACCTTTTGACTATAATCCTTACCAATGCCAACGTCAGAAATCGGCATGTCCCTTAAAACAGTGAACAATTACGAGATAAAATAAAATAAAAATAATGAGATGTTATATTGATACAATAAACATATATAGATAAGATAAAAATAAGGAACAAAATATAAGACGAAAAATATGATAAAGAAATAAAATAGAAAAAAAAAGTGTAATAGCTCAATTATAATTTGATTCCTCGGCAGATACGTCCGCATTCCGCACAACTTAGATTGGAGCATGAAACAATTACATTACAAGCAAGTTGCAAGAAAAACCAAAAGAAGTAGAATTGGCATCACACTGAACACAAAGTCATATGTTCGGTTAGTTTAAAAAATTACCTTGGAAGCTGAAGAACTATTTAATAACTAAAAGTTGATAATTAGTAACTGCAGATTATTGAATTAAATTACTATAAGTGTTGAATAAAATTATTTGTCAAATACTTGATAAATGTAAAATGAAATAAATATACATGTTTAAATGATATTTTCATATAATTTTAATCATATTTTATTATTAAAAATATATTTTGAGATATTTATAATTTTAGTTGTTATTTAATTTTAAACTCTAGTAATTTTTATTTATTGATCAATTATTTTATTACATTTTTTTTACTTTCAATCATCTTAATTTCTTGTGTATTCTATTATTCATTTTTTTCATGTTGTGTCTTCTATTAAGACCCCTTAGTGAGATTTTGGATTCAAGTTTTGTGAAAGAAAAATAATATTTAATTAAGTATATTAATAAATAATTTTTTTCTTAAATACTATTGATTATTATAGATACTAAATAATAGTATATAATTAACTTCAAAAATATTATTAAGTATTATGTTTATTAAATTAAATAAATAAATATAAGTTAGCATATAAAGTAGATAATATAAATATAAAGTATATTATAAATATAATTTATTAAGGTAGATGTCCCATCATTATTATTTTATCTTATTTAATTATCACAAAATTCATTAGGAATAATATTCCTTTGTTGTTGAATAGGTTATCTACTAACATGGTGTGACATAGATAATTTTATCCTTTAAATATATATATATATATATGATCATAAATTTAATCCTTGTGCGCAAAAAAAATATCTACTTGAAAATGTTAATGCCTTGAATAGTTCTGAGTACCTTGAGATTAATTATTGACTTTGATGGAAGGATACCTTGATTCATTAAAAAAAAAAAAATAGGTTGTCAAATGGATAGGTTTTGACGATTCACTTGAATATATATATATATATATATATATATATATATATATATATATATATATATATATATATATATATATATATATTGGTCAAATCAAGCGGTGCACCAAAAACATAAGCTATTCGATCCATTTACCTGACTAAATTATTATTATTATTTGTTTTTTTGTTTTTTTATTGTTATATGAATCAACGTGTATACCATTTCGTGATTTTTATTCATTCGTTTTTAAATGGTTCTTAGAGTAAAGTTAGTTAATGTTGTTGAGTCATAAGTGTAATGAATCCTTATTAAAGTTTGTAACAATAGCAGCAAATTAAATATTAAAGTATTTAGTGGTGTATAACTTGTTCCTTCAAGAGAACTGTACCAAGGGTTTGAAGGTACCCTCAATAAAATGTAATCATATTTGCGGAACAGCTTAAATAAACATTTTGTATTCTACTTATCGATAGAGAAACCATTAGTGGGGATCAAATTAGAAGGGTTTTTTTTCTTTTTGTTTTACTCAGCAGGGATCAAATTAGAAGGTAATCCATAAGATACTAGAAACGTTTATACCATGAACAACACTTTGTCCATTGACACTTTCTATATTGTTTACTGAGTTTGACTGACTATATAGGTTTAGTTACCGTGGTATTTTTTATCATGGTAATTTGATCAGAACTAATTTCCTTAGAAGTTTATCATTCTTCGTCATCTTTAAAATCTTTTTTATTGCCTAATTGCCTGAAAGAGTGTTTTGGCATTATACACATAAACATGGACATACCCAATCTGTCAGTTTTGTTTACGTTGAAATAATTTTAAAATGAAGAAGATAAATTATTTTACTCTGGTTTCTAAGTTTGAATAAAGTTTGTTCTTTTTTCTTGCAAAAGTGTTAATCATTGTGACATTCAAGCAACGAGTTTGATCAAATTCGTGATTTAATCCAATCAAATTTTGGGTGGAATGGGTTTTTTTTTTTATAAAAAATTGTGAAATCCAATTAATTCACTACCAAGTTGGTTTGAGTTTAATTAATAAGTCATGATATTAAATTTGTTTATTGTTTTTAAAAATTTAATATTTTAGAAGCTAAAATTTTATTAAAATGCACCTAAATTTAACACAAAATTAATATCATACAACATGATGCATCCTATACCCTAATTTATAAGCTAATATAAAAGAAATAAAACAAAAAAAATACATAAATAATAATAATATTATAATAATCTATACTAATAATAAAAAAATATTCTCATTTGGTGTCTATTTTTACCCTTAAATCAATTCATAAACTTTAAATTTTTTCTTCTAATCTACTATAACTTCTCACTACTTCTATATTATTAGTTTTTTATACTGTTAATTTTTTTTTACTATATTTAAATTTTGTTTTATGTTTTTATTTATTATTTACAAAATTTAGAGAGGCCTTCCCATAATAATAATAATAACAATAATAATTTAATATTAAATAAAAAATGAACAAATCCGAACTGAGTCAACAAGCTCATAAACTCAATTCAATAATCAAGAAGTTTAAATGATTTGATTTAGATTTGATCGAAATACATTAAATAAAAAATAAAATGAGTATTCACTTTCCTTTTAAACCACAAACATTAAGTCATATAATTCAGATATATATATATATATATATACTAGAGTGTTATGATCCGTGTCATGTACAGGTAAATATTTTTATAAAATATATATTTTAAATTTTTCTAGTAAGAGTTATTTATAATTTCAATTTGTTTATTCTAACCATTTAGTTATTAGTTATTATTTTCTATTATTAATGGTTGTTATATATATATAAAATAGAATTTTAAAAAAATACAATGACAGAAATAATAATTAATTATATGTTTAGTAGGTTAGTGATTTATATAATTGTTGAAAAACAATATTACAAATAATTTAAACTTAGAGTTGTAGACTATAATAAAAAAATCAAAATAAAATATTTATAAAATGACATTTTATATATTTTTAAATTAAAACTTAAATTTATGTGGCGTGTGTTACTCTTAACATATATGTTGATTTCTAAAAAAATGATATAAAACATTTTAAAACTATAACATATAAGAATTTTTTAAAATTTTGAATTAAGAATTATAAACTACAATTAATATTATTGTTTTAGATATCAATAATGTATCATAAATATAATGTTTTTAAGTTATTAATTATTATTGTATAATAAAAATATGGAAATATTAAAAATAAGAATTATATTTATGTTCACTCAATAATTTTTTTTATATTTTATATTAATTTGAATATGTTGTAATTTTGAATAAAAATATATTAGTGTTATTAATTAATCCTAATTAAAATATATATTACTCATAATTAATTTAAATTAAATATTTTAAAAATAAATGATTGAGTATTTCATGTTGAATATTTTTATTTTATATTTAAAATATTTTTTTACTTATTGAATTACATTGAGTTAAGGATACTCATGTAGTCTATGACTCAAGAATAAAAAATATATAATGATGTTGTATCATACTTGATAGAATTATGTATTTTAACACACACACACACACACACACACATATATATATATATATATATATATATATCAAATTAATTTTGTTGTTGATTTCTTATGCAAATAAAAGATATTCCTATTTGTTTCTAAATTTTAAAATCTTCTATTGACATCAATTTTTTTACTTAATTTACATATAAACATATGTAATTATTGATATGTATAGTTACTCCAGATTGAATTATCTTTGAACATACATTCATTTGTCATTTTTTGTTTCATTGACCACATCTTATTTTTTTTAATTTGTTTGAATTAAAAATAAAAATATTAGATATTAATAATTTTCATAATTACCTATAGTGATTGTGAAATTATGTTAAATCAGAAGATACTATAAAAATTAATTTTTATTTTTGAATGTCATAACTATCTTAAAACTATTTTGTATGTAAATAATTGTGCATAAATTATTATGTGTGCAAATAAGTGTAAGACTAACACATAAACAAAAAATAGTGGAGGGCACCAAACAAGGTTATTATTCATAAATGACAAAGATATTTATTCAATTTCATATTTATTATTGACAATTAAAGCATCTGTTATTACTTGTATAATAATAATAATAATAATAATAATAATAATAATAATAATAATAATAATAATAATAATAATAATAATAATAAATATATGCAGTAAAAAGGTATAATATGTATAATTATCAAATAATTTATAGTCATTTTTATTATTATAATAATATAAACAATAGATTGCAATCAATTATTATAATTACATTACAATTATCATATAATTTAAATGAATTCTCTTTTTAAAAAAATCAAATGAATTTATTGCTTAGAATTCTTGACAACGACACATGTAAACATTCCTATGGAAAAGCATTTTCGTATGTATGCATTATTATCATATAAAAGATTTACTAATTTATACTCACTTA
This sequence comes from Glycine soja, assembly GCF_004193775.1. Classification (NCBI taxonomy): domain Eukaryota; kingdom Viridiplantae; phylum Streptophyta; class Magnoliopsida; order Fabales; family Fabaceae; genus Glycine; species Glycine soja. Next base: position 46,097,267 of record NC_041015.1, read on the forward strand.
AATTTAAGGGGTTGGTACATTTAAGGGGTTGGTACATTAGTGCAAAGCCTCCATGTAGGGAATGAGAGAATAATTTATGTTTGATTCACATGGTATAAAATTTTTTTAGATCAACAATATACATCACGAGTGAGATTAATCTTTGAATTAATGAGTTAAAAAATACCTAAAATATCTGATTTAGGATAAAAAAATAAAATTTACACTCACTTATTTTTTAAATTTCTTAAAATATATTCGAGGAATAACTTATTAACTTATTCAAACTATAGAATAAGTGGATGATAACACCCCCTCGGTCCCCCCTAAAAATAATAATTAGTGAGAATACCTTAAAAAACATAAATTTAAGGTTAAGAATACTTATATCAACATTGAGTAAATTACAATATCTTCTTTTATAAAACTTACACATGTCTTTTCTGAGATTTAAGAAAATTATACATTTTTTTTATTTTTAAAATCTACACAAACTCCTTAAATATTGTCTAAACATTTGACACTAATGTAAGCTGACAACTTTGATTAAAAAAAGCTAAAAATATATTTTTCATCCTCATAAATATAAAAATGTTTAGAACCCTAAACTTTTTTTTTTATCTATTTTTATACTTGTAAAATTTAAATATGTTACTTTTTGCCCCAAGTTAAATTTAAGTAAATCTCAATCTATATGTATATTATTATAAAAAGTGATATGTTTTTTTTAACTTTTTTAGTCTTTTTTAATTAAAACTGTTAATGCGCATGAGTTGTTATTGTGTCAATTACTTAGATGACATTTAGAAAGTTTGTGTAGGTTTTAAAAAATAAGGTAAAAACATGTATAATTTCTTTAAATATTAAGAAACATAATTTCCTTAAAACTTCAAGAAAAAAAATAATTTTTAAAAGAAAAAGAAACATATATAATTAGCAAAGTCATGAGTCATATACTCTAATATCATCCGTCGTGGATTTTACACCATTTCTAAAAAGCCAACACTTTTACGTCCAACTATTCTTACTTTAGAAATATAATCAAATCAAATTACAAATTATATTAAACTACATATAACATCATGACTCACGCAACGTACAAAACATACCCCAACAAAACAAGTTCAAAGATCTCTCCATCCAGGGCTCGAAACCGGCACAGTCGGTGAAAGGGGCACCAACGAATTGATGCATCCAAAAGTGACCGGTGAAAATGGTATCTGAAACTCCGACTCCGAAGAAGACGCCACCGAGTTCCGCAGAAAGCTGCGCATGTACGCTGAGACGGGAGACTCCGCGTGGACGGTGGGAAACGGCGGCAGAGGCGACGGAGGCGCGACGACGACGTTTCCGGATTTCGGCGGCGGAGGGCGGTTGCTAAAAACTTGCGGCAGCGGTGGCGGGCGCAAACGGTGGAGGCGAGAAGTTGAAACCGGTTTGGGCTGCGGGGAATGACCGGGTGAGCCGGTCAGCTTTTGGACCATGTCCCTGAAATCGTTCTTGCTGATGTTGTACACTTGAGGCTGAGACTCAGCGGGGAGAGCGTGTTGCTTGTTGAAGGTGTTGTTGTGAGTGAGGCTTTGAGAAGAAGAGACAACAAACGTGGGTTTCTTAATGTTGTTGGGTTTGGAGATGTTATGTGAAAACTTGTTTAGTTGTTTCAGATAGTGGTCTCTGTTAGTCGTAGTGGTCGGAAAAGATGATGATGGGTCTAAAGGAGATTGATAGTGTTTGTGATCCATTACTCTTCTTTCTGATCTCTCACTCTAGCTGGGTTAGTAGAGACTAGAGAGACTTGCAGAATAAGGTGTATATATGGATATACGCAACAAATGTTTCAATCAATTAATAAGAACAAATTCATATTTTATAAAAATTGATTCGATTTTATTGTTAATGTGAAAATCTTTTTAATAGATAATATTATCACTCATTAAACCTTGTCAGAGAGACTTGAAGAGTAATGTGTATATATATGGGTATAGAACTAACAAAGTTAATTCAGTCGAGAACAAATAAATTTCTATCTCATAAGTAAGTTATTATGATTTACTTTTTGTAAGTGTTTATTGAATAATATTAGTAAGTACTCAAAATCTAAGTCGCTTATAGCTATTAATTTAAAAAAAAAAAAATGTATAAAGGAGGAGACGTGGGGGGAAGATTAATTTTTTTGGGGGCTTAAAAGATGAGGTCAAGTTATTCATCAAAGTGTTTGTTGCCAGTCACTATAAGAATAATTAATGAGTAAAAGAGTGAGTGATGAAATTAATAGATGGGGAGAAAAGAAAAAGGAGACATATATGGCCGTTTGTTTTTCTTTTTAATGGATGTATAATGTAGATGAGGGGTCGACCTCATAAGAGGGTCGGTTAATAAATCAAACTTTGACTGTACGTTATACAACAAATTTGAATATAAAAAGTGTTGTATATATATATGTATACTTCTAATAAATTTCATTTAATTTTAATATTTAGAACAACAATTATAATTATATATCCATCCAGCCCGGCCATGAAGTAATTTTAGCTTAATTTGTGGCATCAATAATCGAGTGATGTAATTGTATTTTGGAATATCTAGATATGTACTACATCATTTATCACTTGTTTTATTTTCTTTTTTTTTCTCCTTCCCTTCTTTCTACCTACATAGTACTAACAGCTCTACTTAGTTTAAAAGTATATAATTTTAGCATCAGCACCCATCATCATCATAATACAAAAAGGAATTTTACTATGTAAAAAAAAATGAAGGAAGAGAGGAGGTACGTTACAGAAAGTGATATTTTAAAAAAATATTTTGACAGATTTTCTTTCGAACTACAACCCAATTGCTTGAAAGAATCAACTTTCATTAGGTAAAATTTAACTGGTATATATATATATATATATATATATATATATATATATATATATATATATATATATATATATTCATGCAAGCCTCTTAAATACGACAAATTATTGGTGCATGGTTAGAGACCACTATATATATGTTTATAGTTTTAACTAATATTCATGGGACATATAATCAACATGCAGAGATTAATTAAAGCAACAATAATCTTGGATCATATATGTAATAATTTTTCAATACGAGGGAAGTGTGTTTGATTTCTTAAAACAGCTAGTGTTTTTGCAGAGTCTGCGGAGAAAGTATTTAGACAGCATTTTTCTTTTCTTTTCTTGCATTATGTCATTCAAAAGTAGAAAAAGAAAACACCAAAAGTTCTGATCAGAAAGAATTGGAATTCAATTGCTCCTTGGTTCTTACCTTTTAGTGATTAAAAGGAACGTAATGGAGGTCTCAATTCTAACGTGCAGGAATATCCTAAGCCCTAGCTAACTGTTAATCTTATCTGATAAAATCTTTGAAGAGTTAGTCAACCTTTTCTTTTTCATTGTGTATATTTTTACGTGCATTTTTCGGGTCTGTAATAGGTTCGCTGTTCTTGATTTGTATATTTATTTATTTATTTTATATACATTAAATAATATTAATTATTAGTTTGTTAAGAATTCTAACCCAAAACTTATTTCTTTCTCTCTTTTCTCTTTATTACCAAACCAATTTTGTATCTCTTATTTTTTTATTTGACACCTTTAGAAACAAAATTATTAATTTTAAAAGATAAAACACACCAATAATTATTAAACACATAAAAATTAAAATTAAAACTAAAATTTTGAAACATTTTTTCTTGATGAAGTTATGATAGTTTCCAAAAGAGTTAAAATTAGGTTTAAACATATTTTGGTCTTCGTAAGTTAATATATTTTTTTAATTTTAGTTCTTGTAAATTGATTTTTTTTAATTTTAATTTCGGTAAGATATTTTCTTCATTTTAGTTAATGTAAATTTATATTTTTTAATTTTGTTATTGTAAGATTATAATTTTTTGTCATTTATAATTCTCATAAGTTTATATGTTTAGAAAGATCAAAGTTAAAAAAATACAAATTTATAAGAACTAAAAATGAATAAAATATTTTAGAAAGATTAAAATTAAAAAGACATAATTTTACAAGAATTAAAATTAAAAAAAAATAATTTTATAAGAATTAAAAATAAAAAAATGTTAACTTAAAAAAATAAAAAGCATATTTAAACCTAAAAATTATTATCTTGGGGTATTAATATCTATGCAAGGAGGATGAGTTAACGTTTTTTTAACAAATATTTATATGTATATTTGTAAATCAATTTTTTCTCACCTGCTTAAGTGCATGTTTGGTTTAGTATTTCCAACCAAGGATTTACGTTCAATTTGAAGCAAGTATTGTATTGATTGATTTTATATTTTTATATGAATTTAACGTAAAAATTAGGAAAATATGCGCTTTCAAAAAACTTAAATCTAAACACTCAATAAAAAACAATATTATTTACTAACTATGTCCTATACTTTTAAAACTTACCATATTCCATAATAAATAAATAAATAACTTATTATATATATATATATATATATATATATATATATATGAATTTATATCTTTTAATTAAGTGATTCAAAATTTAAATTATAATTAATTATTAAGTACGAAATAAATCATATAAAAAAATATTCAATTTGTGTGTACTGCCTGCAATAAAGATTTATTATTGTTTTCGAAAAAAAATAACTTTATACAATGTCATGGTAAAAAAAAACTTTATATATATATATATATATATATATATATATATCGTTTTTTTTACATTACAATGGTAGCATGATTGTTAACTGTTAAAATTAACCATTATAAACATATTTGACCTTCTGAATTACGTGAAGGGAGTTAAAATCCATTTTTATAACTTGGAGCCAGTGATTCACGGGGTGAGTGTCAGTTTCAGTCACCGACAACACCCTCTGTATAGTCAAACTTGCTGCAGTACACATGGTAATAACGTTTGAAGCTTGCCTTGGTTGTTATGCTTATGAACCGATCTAGCCACCGCACATAATGAATAACAATATTTAAATTCAATTAATTCATCCATCTATGCCCATGGTCAATGATAGAGTGAATAGGATAGCCACATGCAAAAAAAGATAGAAAACTAGTTTTATTCTTTTCTGCTCAACATTTTTTTTATTGTTTTTAATTTTCTAAAGAAAATGTTAAAATATTCGTGTTCTTAAAACATTAAATGTTTTTAATTTGAATATTAATTTTTCTTTAATGTATATTATTTTAAATAACTTAAAAGATGTTAAAAGGATTTTTCATTGATAAAGAAACCAGCGAATATACTTAGTATTATTAAAAATTTACTATGTAAAAAGGAATTAAAAGTATATAATTTTAGCATCAGCACCCATCATCATCATAATACAAAAAGGAATTTTACTATGTAAAAAAAAATGGAGGAAGAGAGGATGTACGTTACAAAAAGTGATATTTTTAAAAAAAGATTAAAAAAATATTTTGACAGATTTTCTTTCTAACTACGACCCAATTGCGTGAAAGATTATTATTTTAGATACCTACAATCCAAATCCAACTCATCATGTAATTAATTCTAATTTTAATAATAAAATATTATTTTATTTTCATTATCATATTTCACTATTTGATTAAATGGTTCATTTGATAACGTCTTTGATTAAAATTAAAGACTTATTATTATAATAAAGATTATGATAATGAGAAACATGTTTGTTATAATTTTAATATAAATCGTTTTTTTATCATAGGATTATTGTAAATAGGATATCAATAATCCGAATAGATTAATATATATGTGATAGTATTTATTGGATAAATATTAATAGATCTCATTTATTAATTTGCATATATATGTGAGTCACATGTTGATGTGATCATTGAACTGACTCAATTGAAATCTTTTAATGATTAAAATTTATCATAAATTGTCAATAGAAAATTCTCAAGAAGAGGTATAATAGTTTTCTTTGACATGAGATTGTCATATTATTTAACAGGTTATTTGTTGTATTTTGATTCCAGACACCTAATGCTTTATAGCACTTGTTGAATGAATATTAGATATGATTAAATACTTGTAGAATTAATGATTAATCAAGAAGGAATCCATCAACTCTTGGTAATGAGTTTGAACTCTATGAATAAAATTATATCCTAACCAGGAAAATTAAATGAAAGAAGAAATGAGTTTCTTAAGTCATTATGAGTTATCTCGACATGCATGTTCATGTATTTGTGTTTTGGAACTATGATAATTCTACCACAAGAATAGGATCCATGAATTGGTGATTTTCTTGATTGAAATAAGTTTTTTTTGTTTAAATTCTACTATTATACTTTTTAATTTTGCAATCCAAAAATTCCCTGTGTTTGAATCAAACTCACAATGCATGTTTACTGTGTCCTTGAGTGATGACCTGGGTTGGCTAGGTATTGCAAATTCAATTGGGGAATCTAGTATTTTTTATAGCACCTCAGCAATTGCTATCACTAACCAAACATATTTTACTCATTTCTAGGAGTTATGATTAAAAGAAAAATAAGTTAAAATTTGAAAATATTTTTTTGGTCATGTTAAAATTAAATTTAAAGTTTGATTTTTTTAAGTGAAGCAATGCACTTAAAAAAATAAAATGCACTTACAACCATTAACTAAAAAATGAATAAATACCCATTGTGATCCCTGAAAGTATGAGGCGCTGATAGATATAAAGGTTTAGAGAAAGTGTGGTTTCAATTCAATATTATTCATTGTGCTAATGACCATATATATATATACACACACACACACACGTGAGTGAAACTAAAACTACTAACAACATGCAATCTATTTTATCTAGGATATTTAGATAATCATTGTTTCTAATTACCTAGAATACATTTGAACTTTAGATAATCATTATTTCAAATTATCTAGAATACATTTGAACTTTAACTCCATTGTTGTTATCTTTAATTCAAATTGTTGTTACGCACTAATATTCCCCTGCAAGATGTAGTTTCCTTCGACAATGTGCATCTTGGTTTTTAAGTCCTTGAATCTAACAATTGCTAGTGGTTTGGTCAGGATGTCAGTGATCTAATCCTTGGTGGAGACATATGAGACTTTGATTTTTCCAGCTTGGACCTATTCACGGACAAAGTGATAGTCCAAGGATTAATGTTTCATTCGTGAGTGCAACATCGAGTTTAAGCTCAAGTATGTGCACTAACATTGTCACATAAAATAATGAGAGACAAGCTAAGTGGTACTTGGAGCTCTGAAAGTATGTTGTGAAGCCACATAACCTTTATGCTTGCAATTGTAACAACTCTATATTCAACTTATGTTGTTGATTGAGAAACGGTGCGTTGTTTCCTAGAGAGCCAAGAGATAGAGTTGCTTCCAAAGAAAATAGTGTGAGCTAAGGTCAAGGTTTTATCGTCAGCATTATGCCCCCAATCTGCATCACTATAAGTAATCAAGTCTAGTGGGGTTGATTTCTTAATGATGATGCCAAGGTTGATGGTGGATTTGATGTATTGAAGAAGCCTTTTAATGTGTTAGAGGTGGATATTTGTTGGTTTATGCATGAACTAGGCAAGTTTATTGATGGCAAATGAAAGGTCAGGTTGGGTAAGGTTTAGGTATTGCAAGGCTCTAATTATTTGACAATATTGGGTGGCACCAATGGTTGGTGTTCCATCATGTAACTTGAGAGTTGCTGTTATAGATAGGGGAGTGGGAGATGGTTTGGATTCTGTCATGCCAAAACGTTCAAGGATGTCTCTTATGAACTTATGTTGGGAGAGTTGAATGCCAAAGGTAACGGGAACTAATTCAACACCCAAGAAATAATGTGGTGTGCCTATATTTTTTAGAGAAAAATGAGGTGACAATGAGGCTTTGAAGGCAACCATGAATCTTGTGTCACTACCTATAAGTAAAAGATCATTCACATAGACTAAGAAGTAGGCTATCACATGGTTGTTGGTGTATATAAAGAGAGATATGTCACATCTACTTGTGTTGAACCCATATGATATAATGACCGATTTTAAAGCATTGTGAAAAGCTCTCGGTGCTTGCTTAGACCATAGATTGCTTATGAAGTTTGAAAGCATGATCATGGTGTTGAGAGTCTTTGAGGCCAGGAGGTTAGGTCATGCATACTTCTTCATGGAGGGATCCTTGAAGGAACATATTGTTGACATCAAGTTAATGCATATGCCAGCTATTGCCTAGGGCTATGGTGAGGATGATCTTGATTGTCTATGGGTGAAACAATGACACAAATGTTTCTTTGAAGTCAATTCTGAGGTATTGCATGAAGCCTTTAGCTACCAGACACACCTTATAGCGGGCAACTAAATCATCTAGTTTCCTTATGACTCGAAAAAGACATTTGCAAGCAACAATGTTTTGACCTTTGGGCGGAGGGACAGGAAACTACGTACCATTCCTAATGAGGGCATCAAATTCATTTGATATAGCTTGACACCAATGATGATATTGCATGGCCTATCACACATTGGATGGTTCTGTGTTCTCTAAGAGAGGATGTTTGGAGGTAGTGTATGCTCTCTTTAGTTTAAAAATGTTTTTTTGGGACCTTTTTATCATGGAATATGTATGATTTGGAAAAATGGTTGCATTGATAGGGTTAGAGGAAACAAGATTTTCTTGAATAAGTGATAAGGGAGGAGAATCATTACCTGGTGAGGACAATGGTAACAAGAGTTTTGCAGGCGTGATTGTTGAGATGGGGAAGGCATGGTGGGAGTTACTAGGTTAACTATTGGAAGTGTGAGGAATAAGAGTTGATTTGGAATGGTGTGTGGAGTTGTTTGGGTTTGGATGGTTAGAAGTAATGATTGGTATGAGAAATTTTTTTTATGAAATGATACATGGGAGGTTTATATTTTATTTGCAGTTGGGTCAAGACATTGGTAGAAATTTTGGGTGGGTGAGTAACCAAGGAAAATGCATAAAGTGGATCTTGTTTGTAGTTTGTGATTTGTGTAGGGTTGTAACCATGGGAAGCATAGACATCCAAAGGAGTGTAAGTGTTTAGGGTTGGGTTCAGTTTTGTGAAGTGTTTGGAATAAAGACTATATGTTTAGGTCTGGGGTAGGCAGACTATTGATGAGTTAAGTAGTAGTTTTGAAGGCAACGATCCAAAAATTTGGTGGTAATTTAGAATAATGGAGAAGAGCATGACCAGTTTCTACAATATGGCGGTGACATCTCTCTGTAGTGCCATTTAGTTCTAGTGTATAGGGTGGTGTTGTATAGTGAGAAATGTCATGAGTGGATAAGTATGTTTTCAATTGAAGAAACTCACCATCGTTGTCAAAATATAATGCTATAAGAGGTAAATTAAAATAATTTTCAACAAGATGTTTGCATTTTTGGAAAATAGTAAAGAGATCATGGAACTCCTCAAAACCAATCGGATTTTCATGTGTGAATGGCAGTAGTGACTTCTTTACATTCCTTTTCAAGACCATTAAGGGTGTGGATGATGACATCATCATCATCCATGGGAGTGGTGACAATGGGAAGTTCATGTGCAATGGATTTAATACCTTGAAGGACTTCAATGACAAATTTGGTCCCTTTTGTATAGCGAGAAAAACATTCTTTGAAATGCATGATGCATAGTAATGATATCCCACACTTCCTTGGAATTCTTGACATTACCAAGCATAGTAATGACAATCAAATTCATGAAGGTGATGATGGCATGTAGGATTAGTTGATCCTGCCGAATCCAATACTTGTAATCTTAATGATTAGAGGTTGGGCACATGTTGGTGCCATCAACAAATCCCATCCAGTTGTAGCCTACAAGGAGAGCATTTATTTGGACTCTCCAGGCTAGGTAGTTTGACCCAGTCAACTTGATAACAAATTGAGTATTGAGGACAATTATTATTGAGCAGCTTTAGGGGTATGGCAATGTTATTAGCTGTGAAAGTCATGTTTGTGGCTGTTGGATCAGTGCTGCTAAGCAAAGCTATTGGTAACATATAAAGGTTTAGAGAAAGTAGGGTTTTAATTCAATATTAATCATGGTCTAATGACCATATATATACATGTGAAAGAAAGTGAAACTATTAACAACATGCAATCTATTTTATATATGATAATTAGATAATCATTGTTTCTAATTATCTAAAATACATTTAAACTTTATATAATCATTATTTCTAATCATCTAGAATACATTTGAACTTTAATTCAACTTTTGTTATCTTTATTTCAAATAAATTCAAATTATTGTTATGCACTAATAACGTATTAGTCCTTGAAAGATGAAAATTTTAAATTTAATCCTTGAATGTGCAAAAATATCATACAAATTTCAATTATTCTTTTTAAAATTTCAATATATTCAAATTTCAATCATTAATCCTTGAATGTGCAAGATGATACAATCATTAAGTCTTTTTCAAATTTCGATCTACTCCCATGTTGCATACAAATTACTAGCATAAATATCATCATATTCCCTCACTTCTATTCTTTATCCCTCACATTTTTCACCTTCCTCTTACTAATTCTGCCATTTAGATTATACTAAAACATGAACCTAATGTATGAATGATTACATAGTAGTAGTTAACGACTAAATCCAATATTTTGTTAACAAAATTTTATAAAGTTCCAAACCAAATCTTCTACCCAAATCAAGTTATGATCTTATATACTATTAATATGTGTACAATGTTAAGTTAATTAATTCATTAATCTATTTTATAGAATAACATTAATCACGAAAAGACAGTTAAAAAAACTTGAGAATCACAAAAGGGAGAAAAGTAGAAGCATTAGAACAATTTCCTTACATACCCTTTCAATGGGGCAAGTGTAATACATTTCACCCCTGTTTTTTTAGTCTTTTCATTTTTTTTTCACATCATTGTTCAAGGATTGGATATTAGAGGACATAATCCTCTGGTGGCACGTGAAGCATGTGTCATTTTTCATTCTTTTGATCATATTTGGAGTGTAAAGAGTGAAAAATTTTAAGGATGAAAGAGGTGTAAGTGGGAGGGTTGACATAGGATCCATGTGATCAATTGACACATGATTGTTGATCAAAGTGAAATGATCAAACATATCAAAAAATATAAACATATCTAATTGATTTAGTTTGTCTTAACAAACAATACCTCTCAACGTTGGGTTTGTATACATATGAATATTTAATGTTTTATTTATTATGTTTGTTTTATCTTGCATAGAATAAATGAATATTCTTTATAGGATCATTAAAAAAACATGAAAGAGAAACGAGTCAATAAAAAATGCTACCTACTTTATCAAAAGGTGTGCCAAGAGTTAGTTTTATTGCGCAAAAGCATATATGTTCTTTGACACAAGATATGGAATGTGAAAATAACAAGATAAACAAGTTACTTTATCACATCAAAGGTACAAGTTGATGATTTGCATTAAATGCAATATTAAATATCCCAACGAACACTTACATCAACAAACAAAGAAGATAACTTAACAAGTCTCAACAATAATTACCTCTCGAAAGCTACCTATATATACCTGAATATTTGAAGTTTTCACATGAGAAACTACACACGTGAACAAGATGCCTTTGCATTCAAATTTTCCCGTATAATTCTCTCAGTTATATACATAACTCTCCTCATTTGTATATCCTAAGAGTTTGAGCTGAACTCGTATACTCATTCGCAAGATGATACAATCATTAAGTCTTTTTCCCTTAACCAAATCTCTATGATTTGGTGGATTTGGTGGATTAAATGTAGTCTTAATGGTGGAGACAAATCAATATAATATCCTGTTGTGTCTTAATGTCTTATTGTTTTTAAGTGTTTATCTAACCTTGAATTTTGTTTCAAATATAAATAAGATACATAACTCTCAACTCATTTATATATCATAAGAGTTTAGACTTGAATTGAAACTTTGTATACCTATTTGTAAGATGATACAATCAATAAGTCTTTTTCCTTAACCAAACTTTGTGATTGGTTGAAGTCAGAAAAGGTTTTAATTCAAAGAATACTTATGAGTTTGTTTGAAGGGACAATTGTAAAACTACATGGATTTAAGCCCAAAGTGACTTGGGATAAAATACTTGTAACCTCATACAAGTTATAGTGCATCCTTAAAATATTTATTAACTTTCCTTTTTACTATTTTCTACATAAGTTAGGATTTTAGTATAAAACTAAAATAAAATTCTACATAAATATATTTTTATCAATATAAAAAGCATAAACATTTCTATCTATATCATTTTATATTTATCAACTATTTAATAGATAATTTTACTCATCACTTATAAAATAAAGGGTATTGATGATCAGTGTCCTTAAGGCATTAGCTAAAGAACTAAAATGATAAAATATTTATTATAAAAATTATAGGAAAACATTAAAAAAAATCATGAACATAGTAATTTCATACATCTAAATAGTTTTTCTCCTTTTAATCCCTTAATCAAGGCCTTTAGGACACTAGTTAACACTTGTCTAAAATAAATTAGCTTAACTAACCTTTCAATAATTTTGCTAAACCTAGTCTTTATCTATCGTTTTTCATTACGTGTCATTTTCGGGTTGATTGTTAGATTTTTCTTTATTTTAAAAATACATTTGAAAGTTGAATAAATATACTAAAAAACAAAAACTAATAAATTAATTAAATTGTATCATAAAAATTAAGGAGTGTAGTTCAATTGGTTAAATAATGCAAGTAGGTTGTTACAAATTTTGCTAAACCTAATCTTTATCTATTGTTTATCATTATGTGTCATTTTCAGGTTGACTATTTGATTTTTCTTTATTTAAAAAATACATTTGAAAGTTGAATAAATATATTAAAAACAAAAACTAATAAATTAATCAAATTGTATCATAAAAATTAAGGAGTATATTTCGATTGGTTAAATAATACAAGTAGGTTGTTACAATTTTTTTAATATCTGTATTTGATTCCTACGAATAAAAAATAATACTTGTATAATAAAAATCATTTTCTCCATTGGTTTGGAATTGATATTACATCCTTATAGGAGTAAGTTGTTATATTTGCTTTAAATTACATTTTGTCTCAAAATTGAATTGTTATGGATCCTTCACCAAAATGATTTCTTTATCATACTTTATTTATCTTTTAGTCAAATTTTGAATTAGTTAAAATCTCATTCTTTAAATGAACCACGTAATTAAGATTAAAAAAATCAAATTATGAATATCCATAGTAAAGTTTGTATTGTACAAGCTATAATTTATTTAGAACGAAAAATAACACTATTAAATATAACAACCAAATCTAATAGTGGTATAATTTATCAAACGGTAGAAATCAATCCATGAATATTTTAATATAAAAATTTAAAAATATTTTTTTCTACCACTATACACAGATCAACCCATGTAAAATTATTTTAGTTTTAACTATTAATATCGAGTAGGAGAATTTGTGATGATTTTGGAGGATTATATCCTTAGGATTCAAATCCAGTTTCTTACAAAATTTTCTTACCTTAATTATCATAAGGATCAACGCGGGTAAGATTTGTGATGATTGAAAATAAATATAATTTTTTTTCCTTACATGAACTTAAATAAAAATTTATAATATCTTCTTGACTCTTGAGTATTTTAACCCAAAACCTTACACACATACATCAGAGGGACACGAACTCAAACCGTTTAAGCTTCTCCGAGTTTTGACCTACAACACTCTCGAATCCCCTCTTGTGTGTTGTAGCCGCCCCGTGACCATCAATGGCGGAAACTGCTGTCGACAAATCCCAATCTCTCGCTGAGGTACTCTTTCTTCCTTCATCTCTCTTGAATCTCTTTTCTCCTTTCAATTCCGCTTCCAGAATCTTCGTTTTCATTCGAGTTCCTTTTATCTTATCAATCAATTGGAAATTACAAATCAGACCCTGATTTAGTTAATCCACAATCTGGAGTACTTTGAACTAAATCTTGATTAGGTTTCAACTGTACATTTTTTTTTCTTTGGTAGGATATTGTTTTTAAAGTGCTTCTAGTGTATGTCATTAAAAATTGAAATTTGAGCTTAATGTAATCAATCCATGACATTTTCTGATCTGTTACATCTACCGAAAATTCTAAGCCTGATCTATATCATGGGCGCCAAGTTAAGTCTCTATATTGGCCAAATAACGTTATTCTAGGGTGTATTGTTTTAGGTTTTGGTAGAATTGATGTTAAATTAAAATAATTGAGGTTTGAGACTAGTTTAGAAATGAGAGAATAGAAGGGTTTATTTTTGTTTTGATGATAATGTAAAATCACTTTTGAACTGTAATTATTGATTTGTTTTTGTGGGTATGTACACATTGAATCAGTTTTGTCAACGGAAAAGCAGAAGATTTCCAATTCTCTCAAAAAGTCAAAATCAATTCTACTCATTGCAGAATGATTTTGTTTAAAAAAAGCTCAAACATGAGGAAATACTATTGGAATGAATTTTATCTGCTGCAATTGGGGTTTTGAATCAACCAATCTGACATTAATCTTTCATTCAATTGTTGTATTTAAACCTGCTGTTTATTTTATATTGCTTATAGTATGAGAATGACAAAAATAATTGATACTAGGTAGACAATACAACATTGGGGATTTTGCAAGTTATATATATATGTCTGTATGTATGTATGCGTAGTCCTTTAGTATATGGCTAAATAATGGAGTTGCCAGCTTTATTCACTGTGGATGATAAATCATTTATTTGAACTCCATGTCATGGACATTGGAATCTTCATAGATAGAATTGCTGAAGCATGGTGGCGTTGCTAGCTTCTATCTTTCCAGATAGGTAGTGATGGCCTTTTCCCTGAATTTCCTCAGTTCAATGTATAATGTTTTACGCCTTGACTTTGTGTTCTTTATCATTATGATGGTCAGTCTTCTGTTTTCATATAGAGGGTAAGATGAAGATAGTGAGTGACAATTGTTTTCTTGACTTGCAGGAATATTATGTGAAGGATAAGCAAACAGCTGTAGTTGAAAAACCTGTTGAGGTCAAAGAAGTTGAAAACCCAGAGGAGGCTGCTTCTGAGGAACCCGTTGCTGAGAAAACTGTGGAAGAAACAACTCCTGTTGCCCCTGCAGTTGCTCAGGAAAGCAGTGAAGTCACCCCTCCTCCTGCTGAAGAAAACACTGAAGAGCAAAGTAGTGGAAATGTTGAAGAAAACTCTGGCAATGAAGATGCAGCTGAAGAGACCCCTGAAATTAAGGTAACATTTATTTAATTGAATCACTTTTCTAGAATTGGTACTTGAGTGCATGATAAGCAAGGCCAATATTCCTTCCTTCAATTTGTTCATATTTATGCTATTTTTTTCCAGCTTGAAACTGCTCCAGCAGATTTCCGTTTTCCAACTACAAATCAAACCAGGCATTGCTTTACCCGATACGTTGAATATCATCGGTGAGTCATACTTGGTTGCCTTTTATTTCCACTGAGCTCATTGTTCACACTTCACACACACTATTCATTTATTTTAATCTTCGAAACTCTTGTGCAGATGCGTAGCTGCCAAGGGAGAAGGTGCACCAGAATGTGACAAGTTTGCCAAATATTATCGTTCTCTTTGCCCTGGTGAATGGGTATGTATTTTAGCATTGGACATTGTTGATTATCTGCTAAGTGCTAGGGTCTTCTTGTCTAATGAGATTTATTTACTGACATTTCTTTTTGCTAACATAAAATTTCCATCCGTTTATGGTCTTATTGTATTCTATTTTATGGAAATGGAGTTACATCTTTACTAGTAATATAAATTCTTGTAAAAGATTTTATGATATGCTACAATTTTAGCATTTCTTTTTGTTTTTTTATCCACTTCTCATGATATTTGACTTCATGCTAAATAGAAAAATATTGAAAGATAGACATTGATATCGATGAAAAATGACACTAGAATAACAACCTTAGTTATTAAATATGTAAGGCTGCTTTATGGAGAGGAAGATTTCCTTGTTTTCATGTATAGAGATTAGAGGGAGGTCTTAAGTTGTGGTTAATGTTCCTATATATTAGTAGATGCATGATACTATGGACACTCAGTTTTAATTTCTAGATGTTTAATTTCTATCAGGCTATCAGCTAATCTATCTCTTTATCATCTTTAACATGTTATTATTCCTTCTCAGATAAACCATGCTTCAGTTACATGATAAAGTACTTCATATGAAGATCTTCATTTTCTTTAAATGATTAGAACCATTTTTTTGTTGTTTACAATAATTAAAGCCCCCTTGAACGGAAAAGCCCCACTTGATTGACTTGTAAAGCATTAACAAGAGAATAAACCCAATGTAATAGAGATGAGTGTTATGTTGTATGTGTGGAAATCCTTGACAAGATAGGATCAAGAATGAGTGTGTTAAAGAGTAAGTTGGAATAGTACCTATTGTAGAAAATATGGTAGAGTCTTGTCTTAGGTGGTTTTTGGCATATGTGAAGACCTATAGAAGCTCTAGTAAGGAGAGTAGATCATACGGAAGAGAACTCTATAGCTAGAGAGTAAGTTGGGACTTGGGAATTGATAGAAACATAGATCCAGAGGTGGGCCTTGATATTGGGCCCAAACCAAAGATATGGAGGGTTTACAAAAGAAAGAAAGGAAAGGGAATATAGAATGATAATGGTGACGTGGCTGATGGATGCCTGATGTGCATGGGCGTGTGGCTATATAAGCTGTTATGGTGAGAGAGAATAGAGAGAGAAGAATTCTGTTAGAATTGTGGGGTCATTGTGAGTGACTTGGGGAGCACTGTGTGCTTGGGAATTGATAGTCTTCCACTATCAGTTTGTTATCGGTATTCCTTGCCAATATTCTTGTAATTCTTTCCACCATTTATATACAATTACAAGCACTTTTCATCATTCTGTTATTATCATTACTATTTCATCTAATTTTTCATATATAAACTCATCAGGAATGATAGTACCTATTGTAGAACATATGGTAAATCTTGTCTTAGGTGGTTTGGGCATTTGTGAAGACCTATAGAAGTTCTATTTAAGGAGAGTGGATCATGGAAGATAACCCTATATAGCTAAAGGTAGAGGGGAGAAACATCATGTCATCATTTGATCCATGTAGTTGACCCCACTTGGTAGGAAAATGCCTAGTTTTTGTTGTTGTTAATGTTCTAAACACTTTTGGAGAAGATTAATGTCTGATATAATTCACACAAGTAGTGCGTAGTGATCCGAGCTGGCTTATATATTGCTTAAATTGATTGTCACTTCCCACATGTGTGAGGGCTAACCTCAAGTTTCACATTTAGAACCAAAAAGTGAGTTACTACTTACTTGGCTTTAGAGTTCAAAATTATCATGGGTAATATTTAGTATTTACAGTAACTTGGTATTTTAAATAGATGCTTGATGAATACATTTCCAGTAGCAGTTGCCATCAGGTCAAATAAACATAATTTTGATTTCTTTTTCATTTCTTCTTTTTCTTAATGGCTTATGTAGACATTTCAAAAAAATTGTTTCTTTTTTCCTGTTACTACCAATCTTGAAATTGTGAATATGTGCTAACATCCTGTTTTGATTACTTTGCCTATGCATCAGATTGACAGATGGAACGAGCAAAGGGAGAATGGAACATTCCCAGGCCCGCTGTAGGTGGTGTGCATAACTGAAATGGCTGCACAATTCGTTTTTCAGTATTATATTTCAAATTGCTAGAGATAAACTCCCATACATTTGGGGAATGTACGCATTGGCCTAATAAGAAATTTTGGATATATGTTTGAACTAAGCTTGAGTTATACAATTTTCAGGAAACGCACCTGGTGAAATGTCCAGAGATATATGCTATAATTTGACTGGATTCTTTAAGCTGAGGGTTCTTTGGTATTCTATAAACCCCATCCCCATCCCCTCCGGAATTCAAGATGAAATCCATGTTACTTCAGAAAG
The DNA here is from genome assembly GCF_004193775.1 of Glycine soja. Classification (NCBI taxonomy): domain Eukaryota; kingdom Viridiplantae; phylum Streptophyta; class Magnoliopsida; order Fabales; family Fabaceae; genus Glycine; species Glycine soja. The sequence goes on from NC_041015.1 coordinate 46,115,138, forward strand.
AAAAGAAAAACGTTTATTTTTGTCATTTATTTTACCAAGTTTTTGCAATTAAGTAATAGTCTGAGAAAATAATATTCTTTGAACATGAAAACAGATTTACTGTAGCTTTTGTTTGACTTTGGAAAACATGTTATTATTCGTTTTATAAAAAAAAATGAATATTTTGAGAAATAATATGTTGTTCTCTCCCCTTCGAAAAGAATATTCGAACAGTATGCTTCTATGTGGAAAAGAACTAGATGGAAGGAAGAAAGTAGGGTAGAAAATAAGCATAGAGAAAATTAGTAAAAATTGGACAAATTTTCAAGTTTGGATTGAGAGAAAAAGTAGGGAAAAGGAGAAAACGCGAGAGTTTTTCTTTATTTGATTGAATTGTTTAGTGGAAAGGAAGAAAATAAATTAGTGATATATTGTATTTTTTACCCAATAAAATAAGAAAAACAAAGTTTTGCACTGAATAAAAGAGAAATAGATGGGTAGAATTAAAGAGTACATTATTTTTTTACCCAATATTAATTCGTCTATGATTAAACATTGAATCTTAAACTATAGATCAGTGTGTTGACTAGTTCAATAACCATTTTAATTTTAAAAACATTGCATAAAATAGTATAAAGTGAGAGATGAAAGCAGGTTTAAAGTAAGGATTTAAAATATTTAAATGTATAGTGAATCTTTAACGGTACTTCAATTACCAATGATTATTGATTAATGTTCTATGGTGAAAAAGAGTAGTTTTCTTTTTAAGATAAAGGGGAAAAAAAGAGAGTAGTTAAGCTGCTTATTTCATATATATTTTTTTAGAAATGCGTATTTTAATACAATAAATATTTTACAATGTACTAGATCCAGTAAAATAAAATAAAAAATTATAATGTACTAGTAAAATAAAAGACTCTGATGAACAATGGAATATTTATGGTCCCTAAAGTCGGGGACCATTAAGGATTCTCGCAATTTTTAAAAACAAATGGACCATGGGTCAGAATCGTTCACTTTGAAAACAACAGATTATCAATGGAACTAAATTTTGGGATTGGGACCATTGAAACTGCCCCGTTAAAGAATTTTGTTAACCCCACTTGATGGATGCATTTTGCCCCCCTAGAAAATTACTTACTCTATACTTCCGATGGATTTTTATGCGTTTCTTTACAGAACTTTAAAAACACAAAAAAAATGTATTTTTCTAATTATAAATAAAAACAAATTCAACACTGAGTAATGAGTATTTATATAGTTTCATCTGAGATTAGACTTAGACTATAAGACAACTATGTAGTTCCTAATTTTTTTTTTTAAAAGAAATTGGAGTCTAGGTTATAAAAATACAAAATATATATGTTCATGATAAGGGTAACATTTATCTAGGGATAAAATTTGATAACTAATATTAGTATATTTGCATTAATTCAATTTTCAAAAAACTAAACCAAATCAAAAAAAAAAAAAAATACAAACTTTTAAATTTTTTTAGTTAATAGTTTATTTAATTTTTGGTCCTTTAGCCGCATATATGGAAATAAGTTAACAACGTGATTTATCAAGATGCAAAAGTTGAAACTAGTAGCTCTGAAAATCTACGTCAAAACTGCCTCCAAAAGCATCTCCAAACACGCTATTAATCAGTTTAGTGGTTTGTAACAAATTTAGATCGTTTCTTGAACACTCTTAATTATCTCACTACATGTGCATGAATAATTACATAGAAGCTCAAGGTTTCCAGTTAAAAAAAAAAGAGAAAATTTTAAAATAAGTCAAAACTTGAAATTCAAGGTCTGTCTTGAGGAGGAGGAAAATAATATGGTACTACCATATGCTTTACTTTTACAATTTGAGTTTGGTAATGTCGATCTTTGGTGGAGGATATGTATATGCCTCATAGTTGATTTGTTGGCCCAAGGTACTCAGTTTTGTGAAAGTGGTTATCAGATCAACCTATAAAAAAAAGTAAAGCAGCCAAAGAAAACACAAAGTGAATTTTCAAACCAAACAAAAGCTTCAGGAACTTCATTGCTGTTCTGGATGGAGCTATATACATAGAGAAACTTACCTCATAATCTGTCTGAGAGACTGTTTCACGGCTCCGTTGGTATTTCTGAACCCATGGAGCAACATCAGGATCAGTGGCCAATAAGGTCTCTGTTGCAGTCTGATCAGGACCTAAGAATGCAGATAAAACAGCCAGCTGACCAAACACAAAAAGGAAATGAATTAGTAATATAAATGATTATGCTTTTTTTTCCAATTTATTTTTATCCTCTAGTCTCCATTTTGACATTCCAAAAGTCTGCAGCAGTGTGTATGAAAAAACATAATAAGTAAAGTAAAAACACAATGGATCTATGAAGTGTTCAACAAAAGGTGGGAAGGAACAACTTGAGCAAGAAGTTGTAACTTGCAAGGCTAACAACTAGTCCAAGATGGAGGAAACTAACAAATTTGTTAGTATAAGTGAACATTTGTATGGCCATTGAATGGTAAAACCAATGAGTCATGGAACAAGGGGTATCCATATCTTCTCACTTCCACACGATTCGAGTTAAAATATGCAAAGCCTTGATGTTGCTTTTTAAAGCATAATCATCAATTCATCATATAGCATTATAGTTTCGACAGACTTCTATGATCTGGACAAATAATGGTTTATTTAATAGAGAATTCGCTAGACTGAAAATGTCAAGACTTGCTTTTGTGATTTCACCTTGTTTATTTTATTTTAGATGTGAAACTGCTTTCATCTTTTCTAAAGCCACACTGAAGAGGGAAAAATACTGATAGGCTAGGTTGAACTTTGAACTTGCAGCATCTAAACCATGATCACAATTTCTACTCTGAGCTGTGCACATAGATCTTTGATTGTATGTATGACTTACTACATTTCAGTTAGCAAAAACAGCGATGAAATATGTGAAGTACCTGGCGAGGACCAAAGCCTACAGCAACAAACTTGTCTTTCATTTCCTGTACACTTGCCTTCTCCCATATTGGAACTCTTCCCTCTGGATCTGGGTCTTGAGTATCAGCCCTACCAAATTGCCTATCGAACAAACCCCACTGTTCCACAATAAAAATTGTATGAGTTTGCGAATAAGTAAAGATATTATTAAGCATATTATCAAACAAACCTACATTTGAGGATTGCCACCATAGAGATGTTAGTAAGCAGATTATAAGTAAAGAATATGCAAACCTGCCCATTCGATCCGTATGCATTGTACAGTGTTTTCCCTTTCTCCTCATTTCCACCACATTTTCGAATGGCAGCAGCTAAAAATGTAGCCTTGGCAGCACTTTGCGCTACAAAAATTAAGTCAATAAAGTCAGGGGAATTAGAACATATCTCCACAACTTCTACCCACCATAATCACAAATAATTTTTAAATAAGAGATCATATTTAACAGACATAGAATATACATGTGAAACAAGTATTGTTAATATCTATTAACCATTAACTAGGTGATGATAAAAAGTATAACCTGCAAAGTGGATCAGATCTGCATAGGAAATGGGTCCACCTTTGGAATATGAGTCTATTTCCTTTTTTGCTTCCTCTAATAAATTCATGGCAGCAGAAAGCCCTGTATTTTCTGGTCTACCTATTTCTGAGCTTCAGGCAGAATAAGAAAAATAAAAAGGAGAAAAGATTATGATTATTAGCAAGTAATGAAGCCAAAATTTCTGATGCATACAAGTGAAGGAGACCAGAAATTTAAGATACACTACTAATAAATAAGATAATAAATAAGAAAGCACAGCTTCCAATGAAAAAAAAAAATCACCTTCTAAGAAGAGAGGGAAAACCTAAAAAAGCAGGAGTAATGGATGCAGCAATAACAACAATCTCAGTGTACCTTAACTAGTAGACAAACTGTTCTATAAAGAGAATTACAAAATCCACCTACGGTTATTTTTGTTAACATCATTGAATGTAAATTAAGGGGTTGTTTCATTTGAGAAAACGTTTTTTGTTTGCACTTTATTTCCTTTTTTCAGAAGTTTGTATAGAAAACAATGAAAACAGCTTTTTTATTGTTTTTAATTTGAGCATTGCTATTTCGTACGATTCTTTTGTAGAACCAATTGCATGAAACAGTACATGTCTAATTTTGAACCAATAACATATCAACAGTTACACTTGACAGAATTCAAGACACCAAAATTTGAAAAAACAACCAATAAGCTTGTTTCGTATATCTTTTACATAAATACTTTCATACCACTTAGCATTTTCCTTTTAATTTTCATTTCCTGTTTTCACTTTTTCCTATATAAACTTCAGAAAATAGGAAACAAAGTAAAAATAGAAAATGAAAACAGAAAACATTTTCTCAAACCAAATGCCCACTTAGGTTCTATTAGTTATAGGGTACAATCTCATGAATATTAAACCCGGAAAGAAGTACCTGAACCGTATAGAGCCATTTGGACCACCCGATTTTGTTGCCTACAAACTTAAGCATCCGCAATCAGTATTCATTTTAAATGATGGAAAACAACTATGGTGCAGATGTACACACTTGTGTGTTTTTCTCACCTTATCATAAGTCAAAGCATCATTTAGAGCCAGTGTCAGTAAGGATGGGATAAGATCAGGATTTCCCTGAAAAACAGTCCTATGTCAAATTAGATTATATCCACAATAGGAGTTCTATTTTCTGGATGAATAAATAAATGCACCTTAGGAATTGCATAAATGTATAGTCAATTTTTACAGTTAAATGCAAGTCAAATATTATACCTTTATGGCTGTAAAAAGTGTTTCCTTAACCTTAGCTGTAAGAATAGAAAGAACTAACTCAGCTAAGATGAGAGATCAGTTGAATTTGACATGACTAATAGTCACATGAACATGTAGACCTAAAGAATCTTACATTGAAATTCAGAACGCTGTCTGCGCTGTATCAAGTCAGCAGCATTAGCCATTCCAACAAGCGATCCGGAGCTTCCAATCAATTCCTAAAAACAGATACAACTGACCGAAACTCATCATCACATTAATCTTATTCACAAGTATATATTGCATTAGATACTCAAAAGAACAATGCTATATGAAAACAGAAACAAAAGAAGGTAACAAATATGAAGAACCACTGGATTCCATGTTGACTGTAGAAAATTTGGATTAATCACGAGGCACGAGGCAAATCTAATGGTGCAACATGTTAGCCTTCCTACTTGAATTACTCTGTGATGATAACATAAAACTTGGAACAAAAGAAGAAAATAACACACACATAAAACTTGATGACTTTTTTGATTTCACTTGGACTTTGTCCTGAGACTTAGTTGTGCAAGATTTTGCAAAATTATCTCTAAAAAATAGAAGATGAAATGCTGGAAGCTATGGGAAGAAGAGATGTTCTTTTTTTCAAGGATGAGCTAGTGCAATCTTGAGATTCTTGACGTGCAAATCCTTAAAGAGAATTGAAGCTGTACCAGTTTTGTTTTATAAAAAATGACACAGGGATCTTTTCAAAGACAATTGCTGGACCTATCTGTAGAAGATTATATTACACAACAAAATTGCAAAGAAAAATGGCTAAGAAGTAAATCTACTAAAGAGTCCATGACTTTGTCCTGATATGAGTTGCTGCAATTTGTTGGTCTAAAACCACTTATTAGATGAGACACTTGAAAACTGAAAAGGCTATGACCTATCTGGTGAGCATTTTTTTGATGCAAAAAGTCTTAATCCAAATGAGTCTAGAGCCTATTGGAATGTCTCACACACTTCCAAAAGATCTTGTAATGTTCAAATATTGTAATAAAAAGTGAGGCATCCAGATCAATAAGCTATCTTTTGGAAAATATCTCATTAGTCATTAAAGGACGGGCTTTCATTTGAATTTTGTCCTTGTGCAGATAAAAAAGAATGCTGCAATGACTATGCAATTTCTATAAATGGTCAGCTCCTTGGACAGGATAAAAACTAACTAGACAAGTTTTCTTTCCACAATAAAGCTTCTTTGAAGACTCAATCTTCTTGTACTCATTCAGTTAGTTAGTTGAATGCATTTACACTAAACAAGAGTGTTCAATCTTTCTTAATCTCTTGTAAATTTGAGTGTGGGTGTTTAATCAAGGATGTATGATGTAGATTGGGTCATTATCTAGTTAACTATTATTTAGGGATTTTGGTTAAGTTTAGATGTAAGAATTTTGCCTCGTCTTTTGATTTGACTAGTTTAGATTTTATTTTTTTAGATATTATTTGATTTGTTGGTCTATGTATCATAAACCTTAACCAGCTTAGGTTATTGAATAATATTGATGTTTCCATTATTTAGAGAGAATCTGAAATTGGGTTGGAGAAGCACTCAGCCCTAGAGTACTCTAGGTTTAGCAGGGAGCACCCTGCCAAGAGAAGCACTCTTGGATTTGTTTTCCATTCTATTCCATATCAGTCAGAGCTAGGGATATTGGTTTGAGAGAGACCATGGGGCTAACGGTGAAGAGTTATGGTGCAACTAATTGTTAAGGCTAGACGGTTCAAAGACTACTAAGTTATCAGATAGTGGAAAAACCTCACATTGGGTGGGGACTAGATGTAGCTTCCATGTTAGAGATCAAATGTTATGAGCAGAAATTCTGCTCAATGGATCCTAGCGTTCGAGGTCTAGGTACCTCCAGAAAGAGAGATTAAGGAGAGGAAAATTCTTATCGTATTGCTTCCTTCCAATTACATTCTCGGTTCATATATATAAGCATCTAATGCACAGCTAATTTATTCTTTCCTCAGCAGTAGTGGGTCCATAACCCTCAGGTCCTAGGGAGCAAATAACAGAATGAATAACAGAATGGATATTCTAGCAGACAAGGCATCTTCTCCTTCCAATGACATACTGCCAGCTCAGCTTTTAGGTGCAGGATGAGTCACGAAATCATCCAAGTGGTGTGGCCTGCTCGATTTCCTTTTAGTGCTCGTCTCCTTCTTGTCTGCTAGCCATTCTTCTGTGCTGGGTTGCTTCATCATGACATCAAACCTGCATAAAAATCCTTGTGCAAGCACTTTCTTCCATTTCTCTCTCATTTTTGGTTTTATTGGTTGCTCTTGTTTGTTGAAATTTTCATTTTTGTTTTCTGACATCTGCCATCTCATGGCACAGATAAGAAGCTACTTGCCAGCCATCTGTCTTACTTTTATCAGTGGTGTTTTGCTGTGTTAAACATCTTATAGGTATATGAGCTACCTAACTGACATCTGAATCTTATTAATTATTTTTCTATTAAGTGACTCATTCTCTACATAAGCTAAAGTTATATTATAGTTACCAGTATTACACTTATAATTAGTTTTTCCCCCCGCTCCCTCCTCAGATCTTCTTCCACCAATACAATGGGTATGAATTGTTTGTATGGGTAAAATGATGTTTATATATCATTAAGCCATTAAAAAGTCATAGGTGTTGGGGGAAAATGAAATAGAGAAGACTATTCGCCTATCCCGAGTCATTTTAGGCAATATTGTTGCAGTAACTCTTAAAGCCCATCATCACCAACCAAAGAAAATTTGACAGAGCTTCAATTATGGAAAGGAAAAGAAAAAGAGAACAAAATACAGATAACATTGTTTCAAGACCAGAATTAACATTTGCAAGCAAAACATTCCCACCATAACCACTGTTAAGTGAGAACAAACATCCTAGTGAATTCATGTAAAAAAACATGAAATTGTAAAAACATGAACTTAATAGTTGTACCAAAAAAAAACAGTTGTACAAATAATGATTCTATTTGTATTAGTAAAGCATATTGGAAAAGGTAAATAAGAAAATAAAAAGAGAAAAAATATAGGGAAAACTTTGGATTTTCCAAAAATTTGTAGTAGAATGGCTCTTACCAAGCCAACGGTTGCCCCAGCGCATTTAAGAATTTCTCTCCTTCTCCAATGGAACGGCTCTTCATCACTAACATTGCTTATGGTTTTATTACAACAAATGGACACCTAAGAACACATTGAAGTATTGAACAAACAACGGTTATAACCGACTTAACAATAAGTAAGAAACAGTTGAAGTTAAAATGGATGACAAAAAAAAGAAGGAAGGAAAAGTTGAAGTTAAAATGATCGAGTATTTCTTTGCCATATCGATGCAAAATTCCAAACCCATTTCTCAAATTCTCATTATTAATTCACAAAGCGACATAACAGCATCCGTGAACTGGAACTACATTGTATGTTGACAGACACTAGTAGATCAAAGTGGAAACTTACTGAACGAGGTTGGTATCTGGTGGAGGGTGGTGTATCATAAGCAACGAGTGGAAGCAGGGAAGGGCAAGTTGAGAGGAAGGAGACACCCATTGTTTGCTGCAATCACAACTACCTTTGTTTGGTGTCGAGAGAGAGAGAATGCAAAAGCAGAAAATTAAATGGAAGTTATTCAAGTTATGTGGTGGAGTGTACAAGGTCACATGAACATGATATGCGTTATCCAGAGAAATCTGTAACTATTGGATTGTCTCATATCTGACCCAATCCTCACATATATTTGACCCAACTATGTCACTAAACTAAACTATATGTAGTATAATAGTACCAAAAAGACTACACACATCATATTAACATATTTCATTCATTTTTAATATTTTATTTCTAGAAAATTATAAATAATTAGTGTGCGTTGAAATTTTTATAATATAAATCAATCAGTGTTAATATAGTTGTTAAAATAATTATAATAAAAGTCGATAAATTTATAGCTTATTTAGGATTTTTTTTTATCCAAATAAATTTTTAATGTAAACTTTCTCAAAAATTGACTCAGGACAATAAAAAAAGTTTCCCAAAATATGAAACTAAGCTAAGCTGATGGTATGATTTTTACTTGAAGCTCTTCTAAGAGCTTTTATAGAAATAAAAAAATTAATGAAACTGATTTGTCCAAACATCATTTCTAAGCAAGAAAGGACTTACACTGGTATAGAAGTTCCCACAATCTCTTTTCATGGGATCTTAATTAAATATTGAAGAAGCCAAACAATGAATTTATACCGGTAGATAAACAATGGAGGATGCACATATAGTTTATCAAATATTTTAGCCATAAAATTAGTTTATAAAATACTTAAATTGCTGTCATAACAGTTTTCAAAGATTTTGGTATCAAATTAGTTACAAATTTAATCTATCACTACGTTTGTTTCTGAAAAATCTAAAATGTTTTCATATTTATCTTATAAAGAACTAAAGTAAGGATAAATATATTTAAAAAAACTAATTTGGTTACATTTTAATTTTTTTATCAACTAATTTAATAACAAAATCTTCCAAAAATTTAAAGTTTAAATAAATTAAATACATGCATTAAAATACTAAGGCTTCTTATTTCATAACAACAAAACACTTTTTCACTCTTTCATACACTAAGGGAATTTCACTCGAAAAAAAATGTTTCGTACTAATGATTTGAGTCCACAACCACATGTCTAAGTATATGAAATCTTGTAGCACTTAATTACTAATGAGACCATCTTGATTAGTATTATACCAAAAAAATTCCATCATAGTCACTAATATAATTAGATTTGTTTTTCATTTGACAAATTTAGTATTTTCAATTTCAAGTAAGGTCAATTCAAGATAATCAAATCCTTTTCTATCATGTGGGAAAAGTTTGTTTCACAAAATGTACTTCTAAATAGTTATTTTATAGATCCTATATCTATTTATATGAAGAGAAAATCATATGATTAGAGGATTCTTATTTGTACAAATGGTACTTCGATCTTGGTCACTCAAGAACTTTGGTCTCCACCTGATGAAAAATATGAGATCACATCTTATGGACTCATTCAAAATAAGTATGATCTACTTAGAAGTAAAAGATACTTTGATGAGATCTTCACGTAGTAGTTAGTTTGATAATGATTGAGTAATATTACTTTCTTCTATTTGAACTTCGAAATCTCTTAAACATGATTCAAAAATAAAATATTAATTATAAATCATTTTATTAGAGCATCTCCAATAAAGTTCATCTAAGCCACTCAATTTATGCCACCTCAATCTTAAATAACTCAATTAATTTTTTCTCCAATTGATATTTTTATTAACAAGTTGCTTATTTCACAAATATTCTATTTATTTCTCCTATATTTAAGACAAAGCTAAGCAATGAGGAATAATTACTTATATAAACAACTTTCTTTAATTTTAAGCAACTCAAAATCACATGTGACATATTAAAACAAATTTTTTTGTTAAGCAGCCCATTAAGCAAACCTTATAGTGTGTTTGGATGGAGCAATCTAACAGGGAAATTTATTTTTTCAAGGAATTTAAAATGATTCATAATAAAATAGCTTGTTTGGATAAAGTATTTGAAATGAGATTTAATTTTTGGTATTTTTATGAATAATTTTGATTGACTAAAATAGTGGGATTTCAAATTCTCTTAAAAATATAGAATTTGAAATTCTTTTCTCGGAGATGCTCACTCTAACTCACGTTCTTACTCGCGACTCTTTCACGCTCAACACTCACAACTACGGGTGACCAAAGTTTTTAAACTCGATATCGACATAAGTTGTTTTTCACTGACGTTGACAGAGATTTTTCGGTCAGAATTTTTTTGTATGATGTCAATCAAAGTTATTTTTTGCCGATAATCGCTAAGATTTTTTTTAGATGATGTTGGTTAGGGTTATTTTCTCCCTGTTGCCAGTCATGGAAAATTTTTGCTAACGTCGGCCAAGGATTTTTTTGGTCATTATCATCCAGATTTTTTCAGTTGATGTTGACCAATGATTTTTTTGGTCGACGTTGGCTAGGTTTTTCTAGCCAACATCAGCCAAAACTATTTTTTAGCTAATATTGGCTAGGGTTATTTTTTAGTCGATGTTAGCTAGGGTGTTTTGACTGATATCAACTAGATTTTCTTAGCCGACGTCGGTTAGGATTTTTTTGCTAACATCAACTAGGGTTTTTTGGCTGACATCAGCCAAAGCTATTTCTTAACCACATTAGCTAGGTTTTTTGGTTGATGGTGGCTAGGGTTTTTTTTGCTAACACCAGCTAGGTATTTTTGATCGACATCGGGCATGACTATTTTTAGTCGACATTGACTAGGTTCTTATAGTCGACATCCATTAGAGTTTTTTCGATCGACATCGGTCAAAATAATTTTTTAGCCAACATCAATCAAGGCTATTTTATAGTCGATGTTGGGTAGGGTTTTTTGTTCGACATCGGTCAGGGCTATTTTTTAGCCAACTGCGACTAGGGATTTTTCGACCAACATTGACCAATGATGTTTTTCAGCCGACATCGAGTAGGTTCTATTGGTCGACATCGACCAAGCTATTTTTCAGTCGATACTGGGTAAATTTTTTTGTCAACGCCTGCTAGGATTTTTTAGGTTGACATTGGCTAAAAATAGCCTTGGTCAATGTCGTTCGAAAAGACCCTAGCCGGTGTCGACCAAACAAACCATAGCCAACATTGGTAAAAAAATCTAGCCAACATCAGCTGAAAAATAGACTTAAGCAACGTTAACAAAAAAATAGCCCTGACTGACGTCAGGTGACAAATATTCTCAACATACTTTGACAAAAAAAACTCTATTTGATATCAACCGAAAAAATAGTCTTGGTTGATGTCGGTTTAAAAACATCACTGGTTGTGGTCAGACAAAACAACCCTAGTTAAAATTATCAATATTTTGTATTTATAAATTATTAAAAATTAAAAATATTTTTAATTAATATTTTAAAATTAGATTGTGTTTATATTTTATAAAATTTAACATTAAAATTTAATCTATTTAAAATATAAAATTGAAATTTTGTATATGGAGGAAATTGAATTGCCCTATCTAAATAAAGAATTTAAAATGAAAAAAATAAGAATTGATTTATCCAAACAAAACATTTAAAAAATGAAAGAAATTAAAATTAAAGTAATTCAAATTTTAGACATTTTAAATTTTTTAAAATTTTAAAATTTCTGATCCAAACATAGGATTAAGGTAAATGCTCTTAGTTGAGAAAATAATTAAGAATTTTATTTTGAAACAAACCAAAACATTAAAATAACAATAATAACAAAATTTAGGTGCAATGTTTTTGGATATCTCTAATAGTAGTATATAATCATTAATCAAATTAAACTTTGAAGTCATTAATTAAAGTTGACATTTAACACAGTAATTGTTAATGAATTTTATTTTGGTGACATTACTGGATTTTTTTTGGTACATTGGGAAACATAAATAATTGTTACTGGATTTAATTACAGGACTATATTAATAAAAATTTAATTTCAATTAATTTTTTTTAATACCAAACCAAACAAGAATACCGCCACTAAATTCCGTCCTTAATATAATAATACTTGTTAACAAAACATAATCCGAAGGAAAAAGACCACCGCATAGTGGCAGAATGTCACTGTACAAAACACGGAGAAAAGCCAAAAACCATACCAAACACAGCATAATCCGCTTTTGCTGTCATTTCATGCCCTTCGATTTCAATTCAGCAAAACACACTCATCACGGTCTCTCACAACCCCAACAAGTGTTCATCCGCAGAGATTAACACTGGTGCTGCGCACACATCAACACATCAATTTCATGTTTTCTTCTTCTTCTTCTTCTTCTCTTCCCCTAATTGAGTCTTTTATTTTTTTTCACTTTGGGCTAAATCAGTGACCCAAAAAGTGTGCGAGAGAGAGAGAGTGGAATGAAGAAACGCAAGTGGATTCCGTTGGTGGTGCTGAGAAAGTTGCTCATTGCGGCCATATGTTCCATAGCGTTTGTTGCTCTCTTCTCTGCGCGCGTACACATTGTCCCTTCTTCTAAAGATCAGAGGTTCAACGACAAGATCTCCACGGTTTGTTCCCTCTTTCTTTCTTTTTATCTTTCTGTTATTCATTTCCCTCATTAAATTAAAGAAAAGTGTTTAGGGTCATGTTCCTATACCAAGTTCTTTGATTTTGTTTAGGGAGTTCCTTGATGCTTTCCAACAGTTTATTATTATTATTGTTATTTTTCAGAACAAATTATCATTAATGTATGGGTATAATTTGGGCTTATGTTAGGGTTTTTCTGTTGACACTGTTATTTTCAGTACTTTGGTTTATGATTTTCTGTAATATTTTTTGTGTATTGGATTTTGTTTTAGGAAATTTTGTTTTTGGTGATGTCGATTGTTACCTGACTAATGTTACTGATTTTTATGGTTTTCATTTGTTTTTCAAATTTTTGACAGACTCAGGATCCGCAAAGCTGGATGCGGGAGCTCGCCCCACCTCATTTATCCAAAGCTCCACTTCCTACTCCCAAGGTCTTGTGGTTCATGCCAACACTGTCAAGTAACTGATTTGGTGGTCTCATAGGTTTGGAAGCTGAGAAAATGTGATAAGGAAACAGAATCATGTAGTACATTTTAAGAAAAAATTTGCTTCATATCAAATATGCATTTTTATTCATTTATTTATGATATATGATAAAGTGCACCCCAAAATTGGGTGTATGGGATAGAAGAAAAAGAGAGATAGAAAGAAACAAGAAAAAGAAGGGATAAAGTGATGGAAAATGAAGATAGAGAAAGGAAAAGATGGGTGGAAAAAGAAATTGATGATAATTTGGTTGTGCTCATTGTTAATGTTTATGAATCTCATCTGATGTGTAATTATGTGACTTTAAACTTGATTTAGTTTTAGCACATGTCTAGAGACAGTTGGTGTATCATGTATGTAGGAAGATATATATAAATTATGAAAATCAGTTATGTGCCATTCATGTTTTTGCTTCTTGTGATTTGACAGTTGAGTGGTTCAAAAGGGAATTTAGATTACCAGAAGCTGTGGAAGCCTCCATCAAATCGTGGGTTTCTGCCCTGTACAAACCCTACACCTAATTACACCAGTAAGGAAGTTAGACTTTCCTTGTAGGTTGCAACTTGCAAACATGAATTGTTTTGGTGCTTAAAGTTGTAAGTGTTTGTTCAGCTCCTGCCGAGTCACAAGGATATCTTTTAGTTCATACAAATGGCGGGCTCAACCAAATGCGTTCTGGGGTCTGACCACTCTCTCACTCTAAATTACTCATTCATATTATAAGTATTAATGCATAGTTATTTGATGTTGAAATCTTGCCTTGCTTATTTGATTGTTATGCTGATGGATGGCGATATATTGAATAAGGACCATGGAATATTGAATTTGTCAATTTTGGATGTCCCATTCCATTGTTAGCTGAAGATTTGTGTCCTTTGCTGCAGATATGTGATATGGTAGCAGTAGCTCGAATCATAAATGCCACTCTTGTAATTCCAGAACTTGATAAAAGGTCTTTTTGGCAAGATACTAGGTATTTTTCAATTCTGCCTTTTACTATTATTTTTTTTCTTTTGTCTTCTCTCTCTGTATTGGATATCACTTAATTGAATTTTATAATTTTCTTTTCAGCAATTTCTCTGATATTTTTGATGAAGAGTATTTTATGAATTCTCTTGCTAATGATGTAAAAATCATTAAGAAACTTCCCAAAGAATTGGTTAATGCAACCAGAGTCGTCAAGCAATTCATAAGCTGGTCTGGCATGGATTACTATGAGAATGAGATTGCTAGCTTGTGGGAAGATTACCAAGTATGTATGTTGGAAGTTATTGTTTTATAGTGCCGTTTTGTGTTTCTGTTTATTTTCCTTATTTCTAACATATTGTGCAATCATCTAATTAATTATAACACCTTAAGGTTATTCGAGCTTCCAAATCTGATTCACGATTAGCAAACAACAATCTGCCTCCGGACATTCAGAAGCTCCGCTGCCGGGCTTGTTATGAAGCACTTCGCTTCTCTCCTCGCATTGAACAAATGGGAAAAGTATTTAAAGAGATCTCAACTCTTATTGGTTTCTTTGTTTTTAATCTCCTACTTGAGCTAGTACAGTAGTACTGTAGGATTTTTTTTTTCATTCTTTAATATTTTTTGGGTCTTTGTAGTTATTGGTGGAGAGGATGAGGTCATTTGGTCCTTATATTGCATTGCATTTGCGTTACGAGAAGGATATGCTCGCATTTAGTGGGTGCACTCATGATTTATCTCCTGTTGAAGCTGAAGAGCTACGATCGATCAGGTATGGAACTATGATACTTCAAATTGCGTAATTGAATCTCATGTCTTTTCTCATATATGATGTTTGAAAATTATTGCGTGCAAATCATGTAGAGAGAACATTTCCTATTGGAAAATAAAGGAGATTGATCCAATAGAGCAGAGGTCCAAAGGGCTTTGCCCCTTAACTCCCAAGGAAGTTGGGATTTTTCTTACTGCTCTTGGATACCCATCAACAACTCCAATATATATTGCTGCCGGAGAGATATATGGGGGTGAGTCTCACATGGCTGAACTGCGTTTCCGTTATCCATTGTTGATGAGCAAGGTAAGGAATTGTGATTCTGTGTTTCAATATATTGTTGATGCTTGATATAGCCTACTTTTTTCAATCATTTGTGGTAAATGAAGTTTGGTCAAGCATTAGTATTTACTTTATCTGCTTGTCTACTATTTAATCAAGATCAACTTGTAACTTAGGTTGATAATGTAATGACTAGTAATTGATGTTTTTTTTGCGGAGGTTTATATAATGTCATGTTCCCTAATACTCTTATTTAGTTGAATAGAAAGCAGTGTCAAAAGGTTAAGATGTTTTGGCATGGAAACCTAAAATAAGGAGACGATTGCCCCTTCCCATATTTTTTAAATGTATGGGGACTTCGGAGTGTTACATCATAAGTAGGACACTGTATGGTTAGTAATATATAGCGTTTGGTTAAGCTCATCTGCTCATGTCTCTATTTAATTACATAGATGCTGTCATGGTTAATGCATTATGAGCAAACAATTTCTAGAGTATTCTACTAATACAATGCTAAAAAGCACCAGGGCTGAGCTGGATTATAAAGGACTAATTATCATAACTTTTCCATTGTTGCAGAAACTACTGACAAATGATTGCTCCATTATTGATGATTAAAAAGCCTTTTTTTTTTCCTCCTTGGGTGTCTAATAGCTTCTTTTACCCACTCACTTGCATTAACAGTCAAATAGAGAGGAAGATAGTATATATTGTTGTGTTCAACTAACCTAATAAAAAAACTGAGTCCTGCTTTTCTGGGCAATAGCAGCCTGCTGAGAAACATTTGTATCATGTTGATTAACCTAACCTACCTGTGATTACTTTCAGGAAAAGTTGGCATCCATAGAAGAGCTTGAACCTTTTTCTAATCATGCATCCCAAATGGCTGCTCTTGACTATATTGTATCTATTGAAAGTGATGTATTTATACCTTCTTATTCTGGAAATATGGCAAAGGCTGTTGAGGGTCATCGCCGTTTTCTTGGACGTGGAAGAACAATATCTCCAGACAAGTAAGGCTGTCATTTTCTTTATGTTTATTGATCCTTTAAAATTGTCTGATAAACTCTTTGAAATCATCCATTACAAAGCTGTTCTGTCTTTCCTCCCATTTTAATTAGGAAAGCCCTTGTTCATCTGTTCGATAAACTGGAGCAGGGAATAATAACTGAGGGGAAGAAACTATCAAATAGGATTATTGATCTCCACAGAAGACGGTATGTGATTGGAAAAGCCTTTTAGTTCATGTTTTAATTAAATTTATGGATGTTCAAATATGTATGTATATACTAGGGGTGAGCATCAGTCGGATTCGGGCCAAGAATGCTCAATCCGACCAAAACAGAACGCTGCCATTTCAGGACTGTATCCGACTGTGAAGCATCCTCGGGTTAGTCAGTTACGAACTTGTCCAGTGGCAGTTGAGCCGGGCGGTTTCAGACAGATTTAGATACAGTGCCTACAACATTGATCTGAACCTGCATCGGGTTAGTTGTTAGAGGTCTTGAGTAGTTGGAGAAAACGGTGCCATGTTTTACAGTAGCAGAGGTAGCGAGCTATATTGAAGCCGACATAGAAGGGAACGAAGAATGCAGCTGTGATGGAGGGGTCATCGGTGAGGCAGTCATACTGCTTCACGCGGTTGCTGACGAGGACGTTGACGGTGAACTGGTTGGTGTTGTAGCAGTTGGTGTCGGAGAAGACAGTGTTGACAAGGAAGACTGAGACTGGTGTTGGTGGACAGTGGTGAACTTAACATATTGGTTCAGAGGTAGGCTTCGTTGGGTTAGAAAATGGGAGAGTGAGAGATAGAACTCACAAAAAGATGGAAGCCGAAATTGGAGAAGGTAGTCTTGGGTGACGTGAAAGGAAAAAAATAAGCTTTGTCAACTGTCAAGTCTAGGACCTGCTATTGCCTCTTAGTACAGAGTGAAGTCATGGGTGGCATGTTCAAAAATTAAGCTCATTGTCCTTATACGTGATGCTTCGGTCGGGTGCGGATATTAATGGATTTCTCTTTTCTAACCCACATCCGTCCGAATTATCCGAATTTAATCAATTTTTTTTATTAAATCGAACCCAAAGCCCAAACCCGACCATTCGAAAACATTGTTTTTAAGCTGGGTTACTCGGTTTTCAGTCAGGTCAGTGATTTTTGCTCACCCGTAGTATATACTATATATTTGTGTTTATGGTTCTTCCACTTTGACAATTATTGTTCTACAACTCCCCTTTTTTATTGTGTCATATAATAATCATAAATGATGAATCTACTTTCCATGATTATTAGTTATTCTCGGCACGTCCTCTCCATAGACCATTAGTAAAACTAGATATCAAGCTTCATAGGTAAGTATTAGCCAAACACTGACAGCAGGTTGGCAATAATGTTTTTTTCTCTGGGGAATTAGCATGTTTGTCAAGTACATGGCATGAAGATTTTGTATAATCTTCCTCATTTAACCTACTGAAGAATCTGTTTCTATATTACTTGTTTTTATAATATACTGATCACAAGGTGGAACCTCTATTTGATTTTTCATTTGTTACATGTGTTGCACAGACTTGGTTCTCCCAGGAAGAGAAAAGGGCCAATTTCTGGAACAAAGCACATGGACAGGTTTCGGTCAGAAGAAGCCTTTTATGCTAATCCCTTGCCTGATTGTTTATGCCGGACAGAAACAGAACCACCGCCTCTGAATGTCTCTCAGATTGTTTGATAGATCAGATACTACTGAACTTTTTCCTTGGAAATAATACTCCTTGGAGAAAAGATGGCACATGTGTAATCATATACACAAAGTTTGAGCATAAGATCTGATGTGCAGCTGGAAGGTGGTACTGTGGTGGCAGAGTGTATATACCGGTATCGCAGTTACACGTACCCTTTAGTTTGGGGTGGGGAAATAAAGGAAATGAAAGGAAAGGAAAAGAAAACCCATATTCGGGTTTTGATATAAAAAAAATTAGAGATTGGGATGATTAGTTCCTGGGTCTAGTAGGGTAGGATGGAGTGTAGAGCCTTAGTTGTGTGGACAAGCCTTAGCTATTTATAAAGTGGTAGAGTGTAGAGTTTTCGGATATGGCCAGGGATCTCAATCACCTGTTATTTGTATTTCTTCTTGAGCAATATAGTTCCACATTTTGTAGTTTGTTCTTGTTGAAGACAACAAAATGCAAAAATCTTTTATTGTTCCAAAATGCGTACGTTTATTTATTTATTGGGGATAGGGAGAAAGTGTGGCAGAACTTCGTCTGTCGTTTGGAAACATGCAGATATTTGCAAACAGAAAATTAAAAAATTCGGCTTAATTTTGTTGAAGAGCCAGACTTCCTAGGAGTCATGACAGCCTGAAGGGAAAACTAGAATAGGAAATGGTTTCAGAATCAGTTTTTTTTTTTTTTTTAAAAAAAGAAAATTCAGTATCAACTCTAAAAAGGTTTTTTAGCAATTATAGTTGTATCTTTGTATGTACAAGGAATCTTGCATAGATTGTTCTGCTTAATTACCCCTCTTCAAGCATCTATTTGATTATTAATTGTGAAAATTGTATCTATTCCACAAAAGGGAGGGAAAATATTTTTATGATAGTAAAAAAAATTTTATTGAATGATTCTATTAATAAATAAATGTTTAAAAGTGAGACATAGAATCTATTTTTTATTGAGAGTTTTTTTTAGTTAAACAAATAAGTTCATAATTTTTAACTTAATCGAGATTTGTTTAAAATGTAATGCAAATTATGATAATGATTTTGATAAACATATCCATTTTAGTTATAATAAGTTTTAATTCATAAGATAATATAATGGCTTTTGATAAAAGTGTTTTCGATTTAGTAATTAGTTTGTAAGTAATTTCAATAATAATAAGAAATTGGGATTGGACAAGTAAAGTTTTGAGAAGAAATGAAGATTAAAAAAAGTCTATGGTTTAAAATTGTGCAATAAATGGATTTATAAGAGTAGAGAATTGAATACATACAGGATGATCTGCTGAATCTTTATTAATTTCGATGGTTCGTAATTGTCTTTGTATAACTTCTCTACAACAGTGCCAACTGGTACTTCAATTTATCAAAAAAATATTTTACTCTCCAGCCCTTTCCAATCTCAAATGCATAGATGAAATAATCAAAATCAACCATCTTAATCGAAATCGCTCCCTTTCATCAAATAGCCTCCTTTCTCGAATTTTTGCCCATGTTCCAATCACTTTTGAAGGGATTCTTCTACTCATCTCGAATCAAGTATATCGAAAATTTATCTTCATAACTTAATCAAATTTCACATAACAAAGATAACAGTAACACTCTAAATTTCTCGTGCTTGCTAGTTAGTGTATAAATAGGAGTGACAAAGTTGATTAGACTCATCGACCCCATATATTTTGTTCGTTTCTTTAGCAAGACAGAATGAGGTTTTCAACCCATTAATTCACTTTAGACCCATATTGCTTGACCTGGTAAAAACATGGGTAAAGGATTGATGGGAGGATCAATCCACCAACTTGTTTTTTAATTATTAATATTTATTTTTAATATTGTGATAAGATTTACAATTTTAGAAGTCTCAAATATGAATTTTGTTTAATTTATTTTATGCACTGGATGTTAAAATTTTTAGGGATTTTTTTATCTAAATAAATTAATATTCAAAATAATGTAATTTATTTAAGTTTTTAAAATATTTTATTATTTAATATTTGTTACAGATAAAATTAATTAAAAAATATATAAATTTTATTTTTAGCATTTTGACTCACCAACTTGCAACTCATTTCATTTTCAATTTAAGCTCATTTTATAAATATTTATTTTAATTATATGAAGAATATTTTTTCACATTTTGAAAAAATAATTATAATAACAAAATTTAAATATTGAATTTGATCCATGCAATACATGTTCTAAAATACTAAAAAAAATACTAGTTAGATATATTAGTTGAATGAATTAGTCCATTAAGAATAAATTACATTATTCTTGAAGTGGTGTGGGTCCTTTTTTTGAGAGGAAGTGGTGTGAGTTTGTGTCACAAAATATCACTTAATTACTTTAATTGAAACTAGATCTAAACCTGTGGGGTGCACAAATTTGTAAATAAGATAATTAAAAGTTCAAAATATTAAAAACATATAAATTATTATCCTTTTAAATATTTTTAACATATATGGAATATTATAGCCAATAAAAATATAAAAATTAATTTCAAAAGTCTGTTTAAAAATATAATTATAAATAGTCAATTAGAACGATTACAAAACAAAAAATTTATACATTAATCTAAATTTTTTAGAATAAATTTAAAATCCAGCAACATTGACATCATATCTATAAAAGGAACAATATCTTCTCTATCATAATTAAACTTAACTACTGCCACAAAGTTATATATTTTTAAAATCTTTTTGTGTATAAATATTTTATATGTTTTTTGGAGGAATATAAATATTTTATATCTCAAATTCGTTTTTGGATATCTCAAAATAAAAAACAATTCATTTTTGGAAGTGAAAATGTTTCTAATAAATTTCATTTCGATTTTTAATTTTTCATTTTATACAATAATTGTGAAGTTTAAAAAGTAACGACTTAAATTTAAATAGTTTTATAATTTATTTTATACA
Source organism: Glycine soja (assembly GCF_004193775.1). Taxonomy (NCBI): domain Eukaryota; kingdom Viridiplantae; phylum Streptophyta; class Magnoliopsida; order Fabales; family Fabaceae; genus Glycine; species Glycine soja. The sequence continues at coordinate 46,136,136 of NC_041015.1, forward strand.
CACGTGTTCATTATAATTTTAATCACCATTTTAAAATAACAATTTATTTATATTATATTATTTAAAATACTATTCACACCTTCAAAGATTAATTTTCTCTCCTTGAGTAATATATTAGATAAACAAATAATGTGAGTATACAAATAAGATAAAGTAAATATTTAAGATAGATGACTTAATTATAGTTGTATTACTTGATATGAATTCATTTTAAAATGTGTTTGGATAGAAAATTTTAACTGAGGAAAGCAATTTATCAGAGAATTTGAATTTCTGTAATTTAGAATTCATTGTTTGGATGCTTTTTATGAAGAATTTAAAATTTTGAAATTTTAAAACATAATTTTAAACAACTAAAAATTTGAAATTTCAATTTTCTTCTAAAAGGTGAGAAATTGAAATTCTCTTTTTACAATCTTTTTCTTCAAGAAACACAGCTCCTACGATATGAATCAGGTGTCAGAGGAACACGTATAACTAGCACACCAATCATATTTTTTCTTTTTTTTCATTCATTTTTTTCGTCCTCATAATTTTAATTTTTTTTATCCAAATATAAAATTTTAAAAATAAAAGAATTTCAATTGAAGTATTTAAAATTCTTAGAATTTAAAATTTCTCAAAATTTTAAATTTTTCCATCCAAACACACTCTTAATGAATTTTACAAAGTTGCTACTTACTTTCATTTATATTATAAATTTATACATCCGAAATGAAATTACCTACGTGCTGCCAGAAGTTTACCTAACCAAACTTCACTTCTCCATCAACAATCTTGAGCACTTTATTAGTGTCATATTGAAAATCCATGGAAGAGGAAGAAAGTGGCTACACAATAAAGAATTCCCAAAATAAACTAAAAAGTATGCATTGAACTTATTTGTTTCTGAACAAATATTTAAATGTGATAAACAAAATTGAATACGCATCCATTAAATTATAATAACAGTGCCATAAAACTTCTCGAAAAAAAATTGTGAAACACCTAATACAATTTCTATTACAAAAATATGACGTAGCATCATTCAAGCATAACAAAACATGTATTTGCATAATTCAAGCATTATTAAACGAAGTGGTTGCTACAAAAGCCATTGCAGTGTCGACAACCTTCATTACAGAATCAATATCAAATTCTTATGATATTGAATCCACAACATCACCGATCTCCCTTTCAAACAGTACAAAATCAACCCATTCAATTATCTGACTTTTCTCTTCAGTTTTAGTCATAGCAGGTTTTACTTGTAATTATCTCAAGCAAAACTACCCCAAAACTAAACATCATTTTCCTCCTTCAACCTGTTTAATCTATTCTACATGCAGAATATGAATAATGAGAAGCTAACATTACCATTCTTGGTATATGATTTGGATTTAGACGCGGTTCCCTCCCTATGCATGAGGATGCTATTGCTTAAAACCACTTGATTTCAATTGGAGACTTTCATATCCGTTGGCTATAGATAATGTCTAATTTTATTTTATTTAATTGTAAATACATATTTGAAGTATAATTATATTAAAATATCAATTTTATAATAATTCATAACACATAATTTTTAGGGTTAGAAATCTTTTAGTCCCTCTATATGGCCTATTTGTTTAAGTTTATTTTATTTAAAAAAAAGTACTTTTTTAATAAAACTAGTAATTTTTTTTTTGCTTCTTAAAGATTTTTTATCCTTCATTGTAAAATTGTTCACAACCAACTAATCTATGTCATTAAACTCGTAAATATCAAGCTAATGGTGATACAAATTGTGGTGATTTCTTTTACCAACAAAAATGCAAGAGTATGAGTTGGCCACTGAGACGAATTTTGACCTGCGTTTTCCGATGAAATCCCTAGCGATAATGGAGATGAAGAACTCTTGAAATGCTTGTTGCGATTGGATTGCTAAAAAAATCTAGTTTAAAAGAAAAACCATAACCAGTATTAATTAGTTATATAATAACGGGTTATAAACATTTTTTAAAGGATTATAAACATTTATTTTATATAAAACTTGTTTTTAACAAATTGCTCGTTTTTAGTATCTTGAAATCGTATTCAGAGTTAAATTTATAATAATATATTAAGAGAATACAACTTTGTGTAACTGTTTCTTGTTTTTATATTTTTTAGATTATTTTGTTTTTATTCTTAATAATAATAATAATAATAATAATAATAATAATAATTAATCCTCTTCAATCATGCAGATTAAAATTAGATAACCACCCACTAATTAGTCTTCACTTTCATTCGACAATTTACCTTTAAATCATTTTTAAAATTTTAAAATTTTCTTTTAAGTAACTTTCCATTATTTTTATATTATTAATTTTTTTATTCTATCATTTTTTATTAACTGTATTTAACTTTTATTTTTTTTATTTAAAAAATTTAGAGAGACGCTCTCTTCCCCTAATAATAATAATAAAAAAGATTTGCCTATCTTGAAGTATGAAATTCTCGTCATAAAATTAAGTGATTATTTTTCAAAACTGGCATGGTCAAATAACCATTTATATAAATGATTATTTATCCATATCATATAATATTAAGTGGCCTACCGTAATTTTGAATAATAAACTTATTATATCATGTAATGATTTACAATTAGATATATAGCAGAACCTAACTCTGATACCATGTTAAAGTGCAACAAAGACATTCGAAAGGTCCCCTTAAAAACCGGTTCATAAGGGGGTGATCTACCCAGCTATATATAAGCACTTATCATGTTCGTTAACCACCTGATGTGGGACTCTTAACATCTAATGACCTACCAATGAAATTGACAATTGATTAACTTATCATATCATCAAGGATTCTAATGATCATATGTATGATTTTCTTTGGTAAAATATTTTTAAATCCTTCTAACAATTAACCTGACGCCATCAATTATTTTGAATAGGTGAAAATTTAAAAATATAGTTTATCAAAGAAAATACACATAATTGTCCTCTAAACTCTTATACAAATTAATGAGTTGTTGTAACATCATCATTCTTGAAAGTGTGAACTAAAACAAAAAAAAAAAGTAAAAGACTAAAATCAAAACAAAAATTAAAGTATTTAAGTAAAAAAATCTCACATAATAAATTCTTCAAGATTTTCCCCAGCGGGCCAGCAGAGAGTCCTCACTTGTAATAAGCCTCCAGCATTGCTTCTCTAATGTTTAAAGCTCAAGCAATCACACTAAATCCACCAAAACCCATTCAATCAAACTCATTTTTCATTGACCAAATTAGGCGTTCCTAGCACATCCAATGATTTCTGTAGTTATTGTCCTTCGATTCCCCGCCAGAATATGCCTTACACATACAGTTTCTATTTCACCTTAAGAGCCTTCTTGAGATTTTATAACAACTAACTATGTAGTTTGAAATGGCCTGTGCGAGAACCTCCTTTCTAGTACGTCAGAGGTACAATAATATGATTTTTTTATCATATATATATATATATATATAAAATACATTTTTCGATTATCGAAAAATGATCTTCGATGAAGTATTGAGAAATAGTCTTTGTAATGTGATAGAAGAAATGAAGATTTAAAAAGTATCAAGATACTAAAAGATATCAACAGTGAAGATTGAAGATACAAGTTATCAAGGGTGAAGGTCGAAGACCAAAGTCATTAACGATGAAAATTGAAGATAAAATCATCAATGATAGAGATCAAAGACCAAAGTCATCGATGATGAAGATTTAGTGGAAGTTTATAATGGTTACATGTAGTTATAATTTGTACTCTATACATATAGAACTTGTATGTTATTATAAATACACTACTAAAAAAAAGGTCTTCTACATCGGTTCTAATGATCTTTCTACATCGGTTATGACGCGTGGTGATAGATCCCTTGTCGTTGAATAACAACATCAGTTGAAGAACCGTCTTTGAAGAGCATTAGTATGAAGACATGCATGGTGTCATACCCGTCTTAGAATGGGGATTGTTCTACATCGGTTGTGATGGTACAATCGATGTAGAATGTGAGTGTTCTACATTGGTTCTAAGGGTGAAACCGATGTAGAATGGGGAGTGTTTCTATATCGGTTATCAATCAACCGATGTAGAATTGAGAGGGTTTCTACATCAGCTATCAGTCAACCGATGTAGAATGTGGCTTTTTTTATTATTATTTTTGCAAAATTTATAAACCCAGGTCAAATTTCAACTATCAAATTAGTTAATGAATAAGTGCAAGAAGCTACATTGCTATACTAATTACAATCTATACATTTTTCTATATTCCTACCATGCTATACTAATTACAATCTATACAATACAAATATAATGAATAAATACAAGAAGCTACGTGTGCAAAGTATAATGAACAAGAATATTTTCAACTGAATCTAATGACTTATTATTGGATGGTGCAAGCGTATAGTCAAATCAACTTGCTTGCAACATAAAAGTAGAAAAAAAGCTAAATTTACCCACTATCAATGATATACAGAAAAGAGTGCAGCCTTCATAGAAAACAAACCTCAATTTTCTATAGGCCAAAACAAACAAGGTGAAGAAGCTATCTAGTTCCAGTCCCTAAGATAGCTGATATTGGAAGTGGTTCAAATGTGATATAGTAACCATAACAAAAATTTGTTGTTTACAACATATGACTCTTAGAAAACATCAATATACAATATGATGCAACTATGCAAAAAATGCCACTATGCATGCTTAGCCACTAAAAAATTCATATTTCCTAGGTTGTCAGAGAAATTTTTGTCAATCTCTTATAATTTTAATTCTATATTAAAGATGTATCATGGTGTGATCCTGAACATCAATATATGGTACACATGGAACCGGCCTTGCCCACAAGAGCCCACCATAAGTTGTTTGACTTCAATGGGCACCCTTCAGAAGTTGCACAGGCCACCTAATTGAACAAAACCCAAAACTTTTTCAACCATACATTTCATAAGTGAGTCTCCAAATCCTAGTGAAGCCTGGAAACCATTTTCCAAAGGGATAAGCTATTTTCTCTGCTGAAACCAAGACAAGGTACAAGTGATAAGAGTTGAGGCTTGAAAACAAATCAAGCCCACAATTAGTATTGTTTCCTTCTGAATTTTCTACTATAAATGGTTAAAGTACAGCTTTGCCAAAAATGGGTATTCTTGTTCTTTTTATCAAAACTAGTAAATTATATCCTAAACACCTTGATTACTATGCTATTCTCCTAAGTGTAACCAAAGTGAACCTCACATGACCTAAATTACACTACCACACTGTACATCAACCTATCAATTATACCTAACTTATGTTGTCTTGCAACATAATTGAGAAAATTCCAAACAATCAGAAATTGTAAAAAAAAAAAATCAAAGTCTGCCACTAGGTATTCAGATATGAATAGAACAACAAATTTTAAGCTGGGACAAAAGAAATACTTTTAATTTCCACTCCTAAATAATAGATCCTCCAAAATTCCTTAATTTGCATTATCCTATACTCTTTATCAATTAAACAAAATTATATTAAGGATGACTAATTCTTGACATAAAATTTATTTCAATACAATAAAACGATACAGTTTCATTTAAATTAATACTATACATATACAGAAATTCATACATACCTCATGACCCACTAATTGCCATGCAGGATGAGCAACATCACCAAAATAACACAATCGTAATTTATCAACAGGTACAAGCCGCAACTCATTATCTTCCTACAATATGGGACAAGGTTGTTAACAAAAAAATAAAAATAAAAATAAAAGATTGAATACAAACTATGAAGAACATAAGACAACATTGTTTATCTTGCATCCATAGGGTCCAAAGTTCGTTTGTGAGCTATAAAGTTGAAACCATTAAAAGTTAGATAAAAATTTAAAAAAAATTAAAAAGAAATTAGAGAATAAAAAAGAATTACGGCTATTCTTTAATTCTGTGATAATTATATTACTCAAAAATTGAAAGAGGATGAATAAATTAAAATTAAATAGATTTAAATTAAGAAATTATAGAATTAAATGGTACCAGAATTTCTCTAACTACTATTTCCTGCATTAAATGCTCTCCCATTAAATTACATGCCACCAACTCTAATTATTACTTATGATAAAAAAAGATACATGCAGGAAAAAAAAACTTATGACATGTCAACACATAAAGTAATTTGTAATTAGATACTAAAAGATCTAATTTAATTAATTAAATAGTAAATTGTTCTAAACTTTTAGTATGGGATTAAAAATAATGGTGAAGGCGGGGTACCAAAAAAAGACCCCTGCTAATTATTAATAGTTGCCATATACACCCAATGCAAATATATATATATATATATATATATATATATATATATATATATATATATATATATATATATAAAATTTAGTCCCACAATTAGAAAAGATGTGCACAATGGTGCCGTTTAACAAAGTTGGGAGTATATATTAATCAGAAAACCACAAACTTAGTGTGTTTTCTACTCAATACTCATCATTGGTTCAGTTTAACAAAGCATGAAGTTTCTAACAGTTGACCAATATGAAGATATGCACCATATCTATAGCCATATATATGTCCCCAAATGTAATAGTTTCATAAACATTGATTATCAATAAACAAGAAGTATTAAACCGTAGTCATATTGGTCCATAAAAAATGTACTGCATTAACCATTAATAATTAATAAAAAAAATTTAAAATACAGTTTTAAAAAAATCATGTGATTATTTGTTAGACTTTTTGATAATTTCGTTATTAGTCACCAATTAAATGTTGTTATTTAAATATTTGAATACGTAAAAGTAATGTCATTTCTAATTAGTTTCAGTCAAAATTTAGATTAAAAAATTAAAAGCATGAATAAATAAAAAATAAGAACCAAAAAAAAGATAGTAACTTCTTTAAATTAAATAACTTTCTTAATAAAAAATATGAAACATGAACGTCTAAAAAGCTAATAACAAAAAATAAGCATTTAATACGATTAAGAAACACAAAGTTCTTGAGAGTACAAACTACAGAAATAAAAAAGATTAAAATAAATGAGATTAAAGGTAACAAGAGACCTATCCAACACTCCATTCTGGCACAAGGGGATATCTTTATTACATCTGGAGGATCGACACTAATGTTTAAACATAATACTAGAGCTACACATCCAGTCTTCATCTGCACCACAAAGTTAAGAGTTAAAAGAGAGCATACTTCTTACCAAAGATATAACATATAAGCATCTTAAAGAAACAATCATTAGAACATTTTAGAGGAAAAAACATACACTTATGAAAGAAAAAAAAGTGAAATGCCAGTATAAGCTCATGTTTGGAACTTTCATGCTACCAATAATTTTAGAACATTAATTGCCAATCAGCTGCTTATGTTGAAGAAGCCAAAACTACAAACACAAAATTTCCAGTTGATATAATCAGACTAGGTGGGAGTGGCTTGCTTATTTCACAATTTTAATGATGGTTAGAATTTAAACCAATGCTTCTAACACAAAGCATATATACTTATTTTTACGAGACCAAATCTACCTCTGTCAGGTGTCACAACCAATTTCCACCATGCTGCCAATGTGACAAGCTAGCAACCTCCAATTAATGTAAACAAGCCACTTCTTAATGCAAGCTACCAGGATTTACACAAGTCAAATTATCCTAAAGAAGCAAATGTAAGCAATCTTTTCCCCACCTCCATTCAGAAATCACTTATTCAATCAAGCCAATTCCAGGATAATTTATCCATTTATACATAAGGTTCTTTAGCCAAGTAAGAATTCCACAAACACGAAGGTTAAAATTAATGGAAGGAATTTCCCCAATGTTCGCTGCCATCTTATCATTATTTGAATTGGTCAAGACCCACTAAAACATAAAATTCACTCTAAATAAATAATAAATAGTAAAGTGAGAAGTTGCGTTAAAACACACGGATATAGGAATCTAGTGCTCCAACAAGAAAATACCAAACTTATTATTTAGATGGAAAACAAACTAGTAACTAAAAAATATGGTCCTACCAAAAAAAAGCTAGTAAATACAAATGATGTAGAATAATTAACACCTTGCACTGGTGAACTATGGATTCCAGTATATCCATGATATACAAGGAGTTATTATCCCTCAGTGCAAACAATGATGAGCATACCCTGAGGGCAATCTACATTTAACATTTATGATATATATCGTTACAATATTAATCTTCAAAATTTTCACTCTCTTTTAATCCTATTTATTTAGTTATTATCACTGAAAATATTTAGCATTGCATTTACAATAATCAAAATTAAGTTCCATTCTGCATAAATACCATTGCAGCACTTCATGAGCAAGTCGTTGTAGCCTATAAAAAAACTTTGTCATTTATATCGATAGCAATACAAACCATATGCAGCAAAGATCTTACCTCTGCTAGAATTATGTTGTACATCAATTCACAACAAATACAGGGGGGGAAATCCAGAACTAAGGTAAGAGATAAATAATGCTTTGAATATCAAAGCATGAGTGGCCTACCAACAAGTTTAACAAGATCAAATTCCTTATGCTTTATGTGGTGGGCATTGTAAATTAAACAGGTACTGATTTAAACATGCAAATCAATTTAAATGGCATATTCATATCAAACAGCGGAAATTAAATATTACTAGCGTACCTTCAGCCATATAGATGATGTATTTTCTGAATAGAGAAGTGGATTTGGTGATACAAAACTGAGAGCACCCCATCCTATTTATAGAGTTTGTCCATCACAGAGCTCACCCAACTTGTTATCAAAACGTGAGATAGAAGTTATCAGTACATGAGATAAATGATAGGTACGCGATTTGTTACTGCAGGTGGTTGCAAATATGTTGCAAAGATATGGGTTGAATGTGGATGGAAAATGGACCAGATTCAGAAATAACAAAATTTTCCAAAATAATGTAATGGGAATAAAAAATTGGAACGTGAAACGTGGGCTTCCAACATTCTACCACTTGGTCCATTTAACTCAACATCAACCGTAACAAGAAACATAATATATGAGTCATGGCGATAGGTCCTCTGATGATGAGTAGTATCTTCCATGTACCACAATATATCAAGTTTCTCAACACTAGCTCTCAACTTAATGAATAAACCATATCTTTATTCTATATCTAAACCGAATGATTTTTCTCGAAATAAATAAATATGTGCACAAAACCATATGAGAAAATATTTAACTGAATAAGAGTTTCATTGAAAATAACAAATGTACATACAATGAAATTACATAATGGAACCAAGTCCCATTCATACTACATGATCCTTAAAATTCTTTGGTGGCATACTTTTGGTTAAAGGATCAACAATCATCAACTCAGTGTTGACGTGTTCAATGACCACTTTCTTTTCTTTAACACGTTCTCTTATGGCTAAGTACTTGATGTCGATGTGCTTACTTCGACTTCCACTTTTGTTGTTTTTAGCTATAAACACCACAGCAAAGTTGTCACAATACAACTTTAATGGCCTAGAAATAGAGTCCACAACTCTAAGGCCAGACATGAAACTCTTCAACCATACACCATGCGAGGTAGCCTCAAAACATGAAACGAACTCAGCCTCCATAGTGGAAGTAGCAGTTAAGGTTTGCTTGACACTTCTCCAAGATACAACTCCATTGGCTAACATAAAAATATAACCAAATGTTGATCTTCGTGAATCAACGCAACCAGCAAAGTCTGAGTCAGAGTAGCCAATCACTTCCAGACAATCAATTTGTCTGTACATGAACATGTAATCCTTTGTTCCTTGAAGATATCTCATTACTTTCTTTGTAGCTTTCCAGTGGTCAATACCTGGATTACTTTGATATCTTTCCAAGACTCCAACAGCAAACGCAATATCAGGTCTAGTGCAAACCTGAGCATACATAAGGCTTTCAAATACTGAAGCATATGGAAAAATTTTCATGTGTTCCTGCTCAAAATCATTTTTGGGGCACTGACTCAAAGCAAGTTTGTCACCCTTCACAATGGGAGCTACACTTGGTGAACAATCTTTCATGTTAAATCTCTCTAAAACTTTGTTGATATAGGTTTCTTGAGACAAGCCTAAAATGCCTCGAGATCTTTCTCTACGGATCTTTATGCCTATGACATAAGATGCCTCTCCCATATCCTTTATATCAAAGTTCTTTAAGAGAAATTGTTTCACCTCATATAGCATACCCTTATCATTATTCGCAAGCAGAATATCTTCTACGTATAATACAAGGAAACAAATCTTACTCCCACTGACCTTCTGGTATACACAGTGATCCATGACATTCTCTTCAAAGCTGAATGAAGAAATGACCTCATGAAATTTTAAATACCACTGGCGGGAGGCTTGTTTCAATCCATAGATGGACTTATTAAGCTTGCAGACTAAGTGCTCACCAACACTAGATAAGAATCCCTCAGGTTGTTTCATGTAAACCTCTTCTTCTAGATCACCATTCAGGAACGTTGTTTTCACATCCATTTGATGCAGCTCAAGATCAAAATGAACTACTAATGCCAAAATTACTCGAAGAGAGTCTTTCTTAGATACAGGGGAAAATGTCTCTTTGTAATCAATTCCTTCTCTTTGAGTGAATCCTTTAGCAACAAGTCTTGCCTTATGTCTCTCAATGTTTCCTTCCGAGTCTTTCTTTGTTTTGAAGACCCATCTACATCCGATGGCTTTTACACCAACAGGCAACTCAACGAGATCCCAAACTTGGTTAGATGCCATAGAATCCATCTCATCCCTCATAGCATTATACCACAAATTTGATTCCTTAGAACTCATGGCTTGTGAAAACGTCTCAGGATCATTTTCGACTCCAATGTTGTAGTCTGATTCTTGTAGGTACACTACATAATCACTAGGAATTGCTGTCTTTTTTACTCTAGTAGATCTTCTTAATGTTGCTTGGTCATCCTGCTGAGGAACTTGTTCAACCGGTTCTTCACCAATTTGTTCAATATCATCATGTTGTTCCTCACAAACAACTTGATCTACATGATCACTTTCAATAGCTTGTGGAACTTCAATCACTGGTTGTCTAACACCCATTTTAACTTGAGGGGTGGGAATGACTACCAACCTATTACTTGTCCTAGAAGGTTCAACCTCATAGTGATCCCTTTCAGAAGAAATGTTCTAAAATTGACTACTCCCACTAATCAAGTCATTTTCAAGAAATTTTGCATTCCCTGATTCCACAATCCTAGTGTTGTGGGATGGACAATAGAACCTATACCCTTTATACCTTTCAACATATCCAATGAAATACCCAGTAATAGTCCTAGGGTCTAGTTTTTTCTCTTGTGGATTATAAATTCTTACTTCAGACGGGCATCCCCAAACGCATATATGTCGCAAACTTGGTTTCCAACCCTTGAATAACTCAAAAGGTGTCTTTAAGATAGCCTTGGTTGGAACTCAGTTTAATATATACGCAGCCGTCTTAAGAGCATCAATCCACAAAAATTGAGGAAGCTTTACATTACTCCTCATGCTTCTCACCATGTCTAATAAGGTTTGATTTCTTCGTTCTGTCACACCATTCTGATCCGGAGAACCAGACATAGTGTATTGGGCAACAATCCCATGTTCTTGAAGAAATTTCGCAAATGAACCTAGTGCTTGTCCATCCTCTGTGTATCTACCATAGTACTCCCCACCTCTATTTGATCTCACGATCTTAATTTGTTTTCCACATTTTTTCTCAACTTCAGCCTTAAAAACTTTAAAGGCATCTAAAACTTCATTCTTAGATTGAAGTATAGATACATATATCATGAATAATCATCTATAAAGATTATGAAGTATTTCAGACTATTTGCATCCATGTCTGGACAACATATGCCTGTATGTATGATTTCTAATAAATTAGAACTCCTTTTTGCACCCTTTTTAGACTTGTTAGTTTGCTTATCCTTAATGCAATCTACACAAGTCTCAAAATCAGCAAAATCCAAAGTACTAAGTACTCCTTCATTTACTAATCGCTTGATTCTCTTAAAAGAGATATGTCCTAATCTCCGGTGCCACAACATAGAGGATTCTTCATTCACAATACATCATTTTAACCCAACAGAAACGTGTATAGAATTATAAGTAACGTTGCTTTTCAATTCAATCGAATAAAGACCATCAACCAATTGACCACAACCAATAATTTCATATTTATTCAATAAATTAAAACCAAAGTCTGTAAAATTAAAATAGAATCCCAAAGGTGCAAATTTAGAAACAGAAATTAAGTTTTTATAAAAACTAGGAACAGAAAAAACTTTCTTCAAATGTAATTTAAAGCCACTACTTAAAACTAAGACGTACGTTCCAATGGCCTTTACATGCGAGCTCATCCTACTCCCTGAGTAGATGCACTGCTCACTTCCCACTGGCTTCCTTAGGTTTTTCATACCCTGCAAGGTATTAGAAACATGGATTGTAGAACCAGAGTCAATCCACCATGTATTATGATTCACACTATTCATATTAGATTCATAACAAACGAAAGTAAATGGTGTACCTTTCTTCTCAAACCAACTTTTAAATTTGGGGTAGTCCTTCTTTATGTGTCCTTTCTTTTTACAGGAGAAACACTTTGACTCCTTTTTAATTGTTGGTTAAGTCGAAATCCTTCCTTTATTGGTGCCTACAGACTTCTTCCTATCCTTTCCAAAAGTAGAAGTAGTCAAATTTACTTTCTCACCCTCTTCCATTATCAATCTCTCCTCTTCTTGAACACACATGGTCATCAGTTATTAATAGATCATTTATCCTTATGTGTGTTGTAGGAGATTTTAAAGGGTGTATACTGTTGAGATAGGGTGCACAAAATGAAATGTACCAGGAAGGATTCAAACATGATAACTTCCTGGGTTTTCAACTGAGCCACTATGTCCCTTAAGTGCATGATATGTTCACGCACACCTCTTGTTCCAATAAGCTTAATAGAAGAGAATTGCATAATGAGTGTGCTAGCAAGCGACTTCTCAGAGGTTGTAAACTGTTCATCAATGGCTTTCAACAGATCTCTGACCTTATCATGCTGGCCAACTGAACCCCGGAGAACATAATGGAGAGACGATTAGATCTCTCCCACTTTTCATAAAGGTCAACAACATCAGGTTCGCTAGTTTCAGTAATAGCCGGTGGCTCATCCTTCCTTATAGCATAGTCAATATCCATCTAGCCCAAATGAAGGAGAACTCTTTCCTTCCAAACCTTATAATTATCACCTTTCAATATGGGATGGTCACAAGAAATATTGATAGATTGTGAAATTGCAAACAAACACACATGCTCATTAAGAAAATTTGAGACTAAACAAAAGTCATGTTTTGCCAATGCAAATCATGTCTCAATATATGAATCTAGTGACACAAAACTTGCTTGTGAGCTAAAGTCTTACTCAATTAGATTCATCATGCAACTTTACGATAAAACTATTAAATCATGTTCTTTTCCTTAGTTCCTGTGGGTAAATTAATCATACAAATACAACAAAATCCCTGTGGGTAGATTTCATCACATTGCATATGATTAATCATAATAATATTTCTAATGTGATTATAAATTTAGCATATAATTTTATTCAATTAAAGATGTTGTGGCTACTCTCTAATTTAATAAAATTATATTAATCACTTAGCATTTAAAAATAATCTTTGCATAACATACTTAATAATGCAAACGTGCTCAATATTAAATCATAAAAATTATATGTATACAAATTCAAAATAACATTATACGTATATCCATTCAACATGTAATAAACTTTAAAGGATCAAATCCAATGCATACCAGTATTTAACATAATATTGCATGTTCAGCATAACTTAGAGCACACAATTTTAAACAGTTTGCGCATAAATGATTTATCCTTCAGAAGTTATAAATATACATGAACTGCACCTAATAAACAAATAAATCACAATAGCTTAGTGGCAAAGTGAGTTATTTGTGAAATACAAATGGACGCCAAATTTTTGAAATATGAACGGACGCGAAGTTTTTTAATAAATTATTCAAAGACAGTCATTAATACACACCCGTCGTTATTCCAGCCTGTGTGCTCATTAAAGGCGGTTATTTCAATAACCGTCGTTGTCAACTTTATAAAAATTACAACCATGCCACCACAACTATCGACGTGTTGTATTTAATCGTTGTAATTACGGTGTCGTAAAATGGCATTATTGTAGTAGTGATATGACAGATACACAATTACTTAATTCCTCAGAAATACCAACACATTTACCATCGAAATTGGTAAAGACTCAACCAATCATCGTGTATGTATTCAATCCCTCACTTTTATGAATTCATGTTTGTTTATTTTACTATATATTTTTAAACCTTTTACTCTTTTGAATCTTCATTTCTTAAAACTTGACTTTTACCATCTCTATTTCTTATTATTATCAAAATTACTTACAAACTAATTACTGAATTGAAAACACTTTTATCAAAAGTTATTCTATTATCTTATAAATTATAATCTTATTATAACTAAAATGAATATGTTTATTGAAATTATTACCATAATTTGCATTAAATATTAAATAATTCTTTATTAAGTTGAAAACTGTAAACTTACTTATTTGACTAAAAAGAACTTATAATCGAAAATGGATTCTATATCTCACTTTTAAACATTTATTTGATAATAAAATCATTTAGTGAAAATTCTTTTATTGTCTTAAAAATATTTTCCTTTCGAGGAATAAATACAATTTTCACGATTATCACATATACACACATATATTTTTAATTTTGTGTGTGTTGATTTTTATACTATAAAAAGATCGTATATTAAAAAAAATTATCATTAAACTTATATTTCATTAATATATTTTTATCTGATTAAACATTATTATTTTTTATATAAATATTAAGTTGTTGGATTTGTAAGTAAATTTTTTTAAGTGTAGAGATTTTATATCATATTCAAAAATCAGCTAATTCAATTTGCCATGAAAACATTATTTTCGATTGATGATTCAAAGATAAGTATATTATGATTGAATTGAAAATGACTTTTTGTAACTTGATGTTATGATTAAATATTGACTTTATAATCAAGTGTATATATGTTGTTTAGTAAGTTTTGGAAGTCATTCAATTGCACGAACGAATGAAGATTTAATTACCAATTCAAAAGAAAGCTTACTGGAGGTGTAATGTTCATCTTGATTTAACAATTGAAAAAAATTTTACTCAAGATGTAATAGAATGCTCATTTTGATAAATAATTTAAATGTAAAAGTTGATAACGAGATTTGTCTAATCAAACTTTTAAAAAGTTTTTAAGTGTTTGGAGATTTCAAATTATGAAAAGAATTTTTGAAAACAAATCATTCGAAGGCACAAATGAAAATTTATTGAAGTCATGTGATTTTCGATCATACATTCAAAGATAGTTATTAGCGGTTTTCCAACCGAAGAAACAAAGACATACATCAACGAATTTTTAACAGAAGAAACGAAGAAGGCAGTTATCAATGGTTTTTTCGACTCACAGAACAAAGACAATTGTCAACATCTTAGATAGTTTATTGAATAAGTTGTATGTGTGTATAAATTTTGTAATTCAACTCTTGAGTCGAAAAACTATAAATAGGCATCATGGTAGTCATTTCTCCCTGGGGAGAACATTTGCATAAGTTTTGTTTACATCATCATGTGGCACGGAAAAAGACTATTAATTTTAGGAACAACGTGTATGTTTGAACCCATATTTTAATGGAGTTTATCTTTTCTTTAATTTATTTTTTTTACCAATTTACTTTATTACAATCGCTTTTACATTTCTCTTCCAAACTTTAAACTCTTTCTAACTTCCATTTCTTCTTCAAACTCTTACTCTTTTTTTTTCATTTCATACTACATTTCAATTACATGAACAATTATACTTTTGCACAATTTTTTTATTGTGAACATAATAAAACAAATTTTGTTTCGATTTCATCAATGATATATCTTTATTATTTCTCAAGATATTTGTTTCACGTAGTTTTCTAGTTATGAGCATAATCGAAAAAAATTTATTTCGATATATCTTTATCTCTAAAGATATTTGTTTTACATAGTCTTCTAATTGTAAACATAATGAAAGATTTTCTTTTGGATTTCATAAATGACTATATATTTACTTCCATATATATTTTAACTTTGCATAGCATTTTGAATGCATTGTTATTTATTCAAATAATTTTTTAAATTAGTCTCATTGTTCTTCTAGTTGAAAGTTAAAAAACATTGTTAGTTTAACAAAAAAAGAATTTACAATTACAATTTAATTCCACTAAATAAAATAAGTTGTTTATGATTGGAAAATCAATATATTTATTTTCGATTACTCAAACGAATTTCTACCATTAACACATGTATATCTACATTTATAATATAATATAAATTAATTTTTATATTAATCGATTGTTTGTTGAATAAAAACAACACTAATGAAGATAAATATAATAGTTAATGTGTTTATTCAGCATATAAAAGTTTTTAATAATTGTTTGTACTCTGTACTCGTTAAATTGATCCAACGTATTTGATCTAGATATGCAACTGGAACTAGGCTGAATATTTAGAAGAAAAACTTTTTCATGCATATTCCATAGTAGTTGAACAATGTCAAATAATATTATTGTCTCCAATAAAAAATATTGGTGGTGTCTAAGAAAAAAAAATATTTGGGTTTTCTTGTCGCTTTCTCTTCTCCTATGTACTTTCAATTTAATTTTGTATTTTAAGGAGTTATAAAATTGACTTGACAAAAGAAGAAGAAAATTAGAAATCTTTGAATTTAAATCTTTCTGATAATAAAAATTAATAAATTAAATTATGAAAAGAGAAAAAAAGTCTTGCGCTTCTTATATACGGGGAAGACAAATTAATTTGAATCTTTGGTGCCAACTCAACAACAACTTGAACTTTACAACGCATGCAGTTGCAAACAAAGAAATTTGCAATTTGCCACGGTATTAAGGATTTAGGGTTGCGTTTTCCGATCCCTCCAAACATGGTCGAAAACTCGAAATCCCTAACCACCCTCTTAAAACAAGATTAAGTTTTTAGTCTTTTTAAATTTTATTTAAAATATTTCTTATCATCGATAGTTTTTTATTTATTTAGTCTTTCTAGATATCACTTCTTTTATTTAATCTCTCTTTTTTTGAAGAATTTATTTAATCTCTCTAGACATCACAAATTTTTTTTATTTATTTAATCCCATGTTTTAAAAGGATAAAAACTCATAATTAAGAGTACCAAGTAATGAAGTTATGATATTTAAATAAAAATCATAAAATTTTAATTAACTAAATAAAAATAGAAATTAATTTCCAAACTAAACTATTTGATAAAAATATTTTATGAAAAGCTTATTTAGAAAAAAATTAAAAAAGAGAGTGCTCAGATTAAAATATCAGGGAATTTTTGTGGAATAAAAACTTAATTAAGCTATATAATACACTTCAAAGTCTCATGATCCTCTAGAAATATTTATAAACTATGACCAAATACATAAATAAAGATTTCAACACTACAACCAAGTCACCGTGAAATATGGAACCTTGAGGAAAAATTATTTATTGCCGTCGCAGATTAGATTCGAAATTTATTTATGAAAACATTCATATATCCCATCCAGCTAAGTCATTCGCCACTCGCCACTAGCCTATAATGAGCAAGAAAACTAAATTAAATAATATTATTTACTATGATTTTGCTTCGAGTACATTAAATATGGACTGAGAAATAAATATCGATAAGAAATACTAATAAATAAAAATATTCAAGGGGTGTATATGAAATTTTTTTAACTTATAATCATTTTATACTTTAATTTCTTAGGACTATATTCTCCCTTTAGATCCGTTAACTAAATTTATATACGTATTCGTCACACCAAAATAATAATAATATACGTACGTACAGTACGTATCACTATATATATATATAATAATTTCACCAAAAATAATAATATTGTTCTTTTAATTCTCCTTTTCACGTACGATCCAAAAAATGTACATCAATTTATATACAGAATAGTACATTAGTACACATGCATGTAATCCAAATCAAGATCTCAATTTTTCTTCATGTTCGTAGAAAAGAAAATGGAAATAAATAACAAAACCTAGGAGTCAAACACTATGATCCACCAATGAACTTTAAAGGTGGGAAATAAAACTAAAAGAAATAAACGTAATACTTGATTACTTTTCTCAAGACCAATTAATCTCTTTCAAAAAAATTAAGCCATTGTTTCTCTTATTTCTATAGACATAGCACGAACAAGCTGCTTATTGTCCTCCCTATAACATTCCTTCATTCTCTTGCTTTTAGGATGAAGCAACTTGAACCAAAATCCACTTTTGTTGGCACTCTTATCATGACCATGATGATCAACACCACCACCTTCACAATCTCTTCTTCTTGGAACAATATCCAATGGCCTACACCTACCCTTTATGATTCCATTGTTACCACTCAGCAGGAAAATCGAGACCGCAGAAGAACTACTCTTCCCCTCGGTAGTAGTGAAACAGAAACATTGCATTGGAGAAGCACATGAAGAAGAGGCTGAAGCTGAGGAGTAACAAGATGATGATGACAAAGAAGAAGAACTAGAAGAACAAATAGATGAGATTCTTCTATGTGAGTCAGAAGAAGAAGAAGATAGTTGAGAAAGCTTTTCCCTTAAACAAAGAGAACACACACCGGGTGATTGGTGGTGTTTGGGGTGCTTCTTGCAATAGCCATTGTGCTTGACCCGGCCAATAACACAATATGTGTACTTTTTTTTCTTTGAGAAATGTCTTCGTAGGGTTTCCATTTTGCATTATTTTGCAAATGTTGGTGTAATTGGCTGGTTCAATATATAGAGGAGGCAAAGAGAAAAACGAAGTTGGCATGGGGTGTGTCATGTATGTGTGTGTTCCCACTAATTTTTCCGTGATGGTTCATGGGTGTTTCCTTGTGTTCTTCTCAAAATGATCTTTTTGACGTTTTATTATTTTTAATTAATTGAGAATTTTTTGGGGGGTTACGTGGACGGTTGTGATGGAGGCAAGTGGGGCCCACTGGTGGAGTCGGTGGTTGATCATGCTTGGGAGGGTCGCAATCTCAAAGTACTGTGTGAAAAAAAAAAGGCCAATGCTTTCTGTGGGGCGGCGTGGAAAAATATTTTGGAAATTTAAAAAAGTATTGGCTAAGACAAATCAGACCAACCAAGGTTTGAAGCGGTGCCGTTTTGTACACGTATTGAATAACTACTAAGGAAAACTAGGTACTTGGGTTATATGTACGTTAACTTCTATACCAAGTCATTCGGGTGGAGTACTATATATAAAACTAAAAATAATAAGTGAGGTTTAATAAAAATAGTGTGTTATAGTAGTATGTTATTATTATTCTTCAAATAATAATAGAATAAATAATAGTATGTAAAGATTTTTTTATGTTAACATATAGTTACAAATAGTCATAAATAATAAATTTATTGATTTTTATAATAATTATTTTAAAATTGATCAAGGATATACTTTAGTTACTTAATAGGATAAATTTTTTGTGAGGATAATACAAGAATGCTAAACTCGATAATGTTGACATTCTTTCATTTTTTTTATTACTCCTTTTTTATTACGTACACAGATAATTTATGCAAGCAACATAATTTCTTTTATAAAAAGAAAATATGCGCTCAAGTCTCAACATATATATACACCTAATCAATCTAACGTCAACACGAAAAGATGTTAATATAATTTCTTAGTAAGACTCAACTTTACACGAGATATGATTTAGTCTAGAAATCAGTTTTATTTGAGATTTATGCATGTAAAAAAAGTATAAAAGTAAAAAAATAACGCGAGAGAATTAATTTCTTCATGTAATTCTCTAACATAAACTAGGGATCGATGTAGACTTGTGAGTATTCTTTGGTACTTCAATTTATAGAAGGGACACAAAAGAACCAGGGAAGGAAGTATATATATTGTTTTGGTGGGATAAAAAAAAAAAACAAGAATAGATCGAAGAGTTTATAGTGTCACATATTTATATTAAATTACACGTAGATCAATATAATGGGTACCTTTGATAGATAGTCTTACTATTATAAGATAAGAACCATCTTTCATTTATATGTTTTATTTTGATTTTTTGACACAATCCAACTCGTATTAGACCTAGGTTTTTGATCGATCACAGAAACCACAAAATTTCTTAATATTTGTGTAAAAAATTCTTATTGAAGATGCCCTTAATATCTCTTAACTAATTCCTTAATCATGATGTTAAGCTATTTTTGCCGCGTGAGTGTGAGCTCGATCTAGGCAGCAAATGCAAAATGTCAGAAAAAAGGAAAAACGCGAAGTGCGTTGGTGGAGACAACTGTATGTGGCATACGAATCTGGGACAATGGCATTAAAGAGTACCGATTTTCCGTATACGAGGGCCATGCCAAAATCCCATTCCCCACTCCTCATTGTCTTTTGCCACTGCCGCAAAGTCAGTTTATTTTTTTTGAAAAAAAAAAGTAAATTATATTAAACCCAAAATGATACAATAATAAACAGGGCATATCCCGTAGTTAAAGAAAATCAAAAGTCCCCCTAATACAAGAAGACTTATATCAAGATGCTAAAATAAATATGCGCTTGTCTATACATAAAAAAGGAAGTCAGTTTATTACTTGTTAGTTTATGCGTCTAAGATTGGCTGTGCACTGTTTGATCTTTCTTTAAGTATTTTTTTTTCTTTTATAGAAAAAAAGAACTTAAAGAAAGTTGCAATCTTTACAGAGACGTACTAAGTTAAGCTGGAAGGGTAAGAGTTTATACTTTTTTTTAAATTTTGTTATTATAATATGTAGTCACAGACAGGACTAGGTCCAGGCCCACCTGCGTGATTTACGTACAATGTGATCAACATATATTTATCTTTATGTCTTTTGTGCGAAGATGAAAAGTAACAAATGATATATTAATTAGTAGTGTGACTAGTATATCAAATTTGTATGCATAAGATGGAAAAGGAGAAAGAAATGTATATACATAAAATTAAAGTTTATATAAACATGCCTATATTTATCGTTTTACATTTATCAATCACTTCAATAAATAATTTTATTAAATATTTATATAATTCATTATTCATTAAGTTAGTTTAATACTCAAGATCTGTATTTTAATTTGAATTTCAAGATAATATTAATTACTCTTTTACTAATTATATCCTTTTACTTTTACTTAATCTTCAATTAATTTATGTTTGTATTTAATTATTGTGAAGTAGAAATAAAAAAAATGGTAAAATAAACCTTGTTCATAATTGTTTGACAGCTCTACTTTTTAGTTTTTACATATATGGTAAAATAGGAAACCTCGCTCATAAACATGATTGCTTTGTATATTGTATAACAACAAAACTATATTTCTATTGTTGGCTCAACATCCTTGATCACTAGAACAACAATCACCATGGTACCACAAACCTCGATCACCATGCCAAACAGGACATACCCATTGATAATCACAAATCCAACCCAAATTCAAAACATCTATCCCCCAAACCCACAAACCCCTTAACAAAATCCAAAAACGATAAATAGACAAGGGGTAAGGAGTGCATGGTTTTGATCCAATCTTGACGACTTGAGGTTGGGTGAACGAATCTTGGCAATGCATGGTGGGGTGCATGGATCTTGACAACGTGGGGTTAAGGTGTACGAATCTTGATGGCGCGGGGTGGGTGTGCAAATCTCGACAACGTAGGGTGCCATGGCGCGACATAAAACTTGTTGGTGTCCTTCATTGCCACAATCTTGGATCTAGATGTTGGCATTGATGGATGCTTAGATTTGGACGAGGGAGGGTGGCATGATGTCATGTTGCTCGAACGACATGAAAGTGGTGCAATAGTGGAGTTGTTTGGGTGAGAAAATGAAATGGAAAGTTAGGGCGAGGAGAAAGTCTCTAAACCAAGAGAGGGGAAGATGAGGGGTTATGGAGATAAACAGACAAGGACAAGGATGTCTCTTCAACAATACTTCTAGTCAAAATAGAAAAGGTGGTCATGAGAATAGTAGCTCCCGATTTTCACTTCCTTTCAATATTGTTTCTATGGGCTATGACAAAGAATGAGTAGGGGAGTTATTATTGGTCCCATTAAAATTACTCTTGGCCCTTACCAAGGGACTGAAACTTTTTATATTCCAAAAATACCCTATTCATGGAATTGTGATTCCATTGAACAAGATGCACAATAGATTCATGATTTCGTTGTGCACCAGTTTTTGCCCTTCCTTAGCACAACAAAATTGTTATTCCATTGTATAATTTTTCTCACCCCATACATAATAACAAAAACATGATTTCGTTGTTATCTTTTGCGGCACCCCCCTTAACACAAAGGAATCACGATTTCGTTAAGGATATTTATTTTTATCACAACGAAATCATGATTCATTTGTGATAAAAAAAAATATCCTCAACAAAATTGTAATTCTATTGGATTAAGTGGGGGTGAAAAAAATATATACAACGGAAACACAATTTCGTTCTTCCGTTGTATATATTTTTTTCACCCCCATTTAATCCAATAGAATCACAAATTTTGTGCAGCCAAATATGCATGCGAAAATGTGATTCCATTATGGCAGAGGAGTGCACAATGGTGGATGTGCATAACGACATTGTGATGGTGGAAAGGAGTTGCCCCCATGGAGCCTCGAAGGTGGAGATTATGCATGGGTGGAGGTCGCGCACAAGTAGGAGATTTGTGCAATAGTGATGGTGGGGGCTGGCAACTGTGTGTGGCATGGAGGAAATGGCATATGATGGAGGTTGCTCATGAGTAGAGGGACTCTACGTGACAATGTCGTGGGAATGGGTGGCGGCACAACGTGGAGGAGATGAGATAGGGTGGTGGTGCTGTGTGGAGGTGGTCGATAGTGATAATGATAATTGTGTGACTATGGCGAAGGGAGGGTGGAGTCGCGGGGGTTTGGTGAGAAGAAGGTTGGGGTGTGGGGAGTGGGTGAGATGATGGAGGAAGGAGGGGCAAAATAGACTTTTTCATGAGAGGTTGTTGCTAATAGTAGCTCCGAATGAGTAGTTAAAGAAAGCCCAAATTCATGTCCCAAACCTAACACGGTAATACCACAAGTCCAAATCTGAACTTACTAGTTGGATTTTATTGGAAAAGAACACCATTTTGGAATAAGTTTGTTTTGTGGAATGAAGTTGTTTTATAGACAACAATAAACAATGGTCAATTTAATTATAAATTGGTAATAGATTTAGATTGTGATACAAATAGCAATGTTAATATTAACTGTAATTTAAAGTTTACTTAACCAAACACTTTTTAACATACAAGTTAAAAAAACTCCTAATTAAAATGCTTATAAATTCATATATTTTGAAAATATGTAAATAAACTCCTATGTTTAAGAAGTTCAGATTTTAATGCCAACGATGCTTTATTTTGAATCTTAGTAGGATCATTGTAAAAAAAAGTTATATTTATTCTAAATTTAGATAGTTTAAAGTTTTTTTATTTTTTGGGTGTTGGGGTTTTGTGCTCTCACACTGAAGCACGTATATGCTATTTTGTGCAACATTTATACATATCCGTATACGTATTCCAATTTCAGGCCATTTTTTTTTTTAAATGTCCTGATACGGTACGATGCTCAGATTTGAAATAAACCAATTTATCACTAGTATATGAAAAGCAATTGAGCTTCTCAATTCTTATCTGTCAATGAAAATCCACAACTTTTAAACAAGAAATAGCGTTATAAATTCATTTTTTTATCCTTTAATTTATTATTTATATTTAATTTAATTCTCCAATTATTTTGAAATTCAATTTAATTCTCTAATTTAAAATTAATTTAATTTGATCCTTTAATTTTTTTTTAATTTGATGCTCTAAAATTTAAAATTGATTTATTTTTTTGAAAAACATATATTTTGTGGTTGTTTTGAACAATTTATGATTTCTTACCGTTTAGATTAAAAGATTAAATTAAATTAATTTAAAAAATTAGATGATTAAATTAAAAAAATTAAATATTCAAATTGAATCTAAAAATAAATAAGATTACTAAAAAATTAATTTTTTTATTTGATAAACAACGAAGACAATAAGAACAATCTGAGATATATTTCTTCCATTGACACTAAACTTTTTCAAGCACTGACAAGGCACGGTTCTTGCTGTCTTAACCTTTCAGTAACTTTCTTATTCTTTCAACTTTACTCGAAACTAAACCTGCAACACATATCTACTGTAATATTTCTTTTTTCGCCTTTACCTTTTTATTTTATTTTTTGAAAGTTATAATTTTTGTTTCAAACTTGAAGCAAAACAACCATAATTTTGAGTATAGTGTTTTAGTTTCTTGCTTTTTGCATATGTTTTTGTACTCAAAATTTAAAAGCTATTTAGTATAGTGTTTTTAAACCAATGACTTTTAAATTTTTAATTTAGTTTTTTTATTGCAACTTTTTAAGTCCATTTTTTTTCTTCTTAAATTTTTCTACTGACATTTCTATTTTATTTTTCGTTCTTAAATTTATAACATGCATTTTAAATCAATCATTCATTTTTACGAATATTTATAATTCAAGTCCATTTCATGTGTTATTATCAATAAAGATATTATTTGTAAAACCTTCAATCAATTTTTATTTTTAATCATCATTTTTTTGGTCATTTCTTTGATGCGGAAGGAGTTGATGACGTTGGATAGCCGTAATTTTTCTCCTAACTTACTTTTCATTGAAAAATAGTACTAAAAATAAAAATTTGTTATTAAAACTAAAATTTTAATGAAAAATAGTTTATAGATAATAACATAAAATAAATTAAAGTTAGTCAAAAAAAATTTATATTTAAGACCAAGAGTATTTTTTTTCTTATATTTGAGATTTTTATAATATTATATATATATATATATATATATATATATGTATATATATATATATTAAGTTTCATTTATATGTAAAAAAAATATTATTATTAAATGCGTTAAATATTTACAAAAATATTTAATAAAAACTTATCTTATTACTATATGTTGTACTATGAATGAATGATATGACATCCAGAAAAAAGTAAGAAACGAGTTTTTTTTATATTTATTTTTTGTATTAGATATACCTTATTAAATGTTTGTGACAATTTTTTTAATTTGAATAAATATGTATATCTATATATAAATTAATGTATTCTTTTTCATGAATAAAAATATTTTAAACGCTATTTAAAACAATTTAAATATAAATTCATTTTGATATTTGAAAGTGTGAGATAATAAAAAATTGATTTATAAAAATTAAAAATTCAAATTTAATCTCTAAATGTATAAATAATGTGACATATTGGTCTTAACATTAAATTTATAAAATAATTTTATCATTAAGTTATAATGTTTAAAGATGAATTTAACAATAATTTTTTTAGGATCAATTTGACATTAAGTTATAAAATTTTGAAATTAATTTATCATTAAATTATCTATAATACTATTTAATCATGCTTTTTACACATTCAAAAAACTAAATTTTAATTATTAATCTTTTAAAGATAAATTTATCAAACCCTAACGTTTTCAAAAAGCAATATAGATATTTATATTTAAATGTTATATTATGATTATACTACTTCCACTAATTTGATTATAGATTTAACTATATTTAAACAAGTTCATATTAAATAAAGTATAAATTTATATATATTTAATATATAAATATAAGATGATAAGGATTACTTTACATGTTGGTCGTTTATAACCTGTTTTTTCACATATACAGCTATATATGTTAGCTCATTTGAAGATACTAATAGAAAATGAGAAGGAATAAGTATGTAATGTGACTTCAAATATTATTTACAGGAAAGTTTTTCATAATTTGAGATAGTTAAGGTATATTTAATCTATTATATATTTTTGAGTTGGTATAATATCATATTGTTATTAAAAATATTTCAATTGTTTTCAAATTTTCATTCTTATATTATTGTAATTTTCTTTTTCGAGTATGGCATGGGTCTATTATCTAGTGATTAAAAAAAGAAAAAGAAAAAGAGCTCAAATAAAATGAATTTCAATTACTTCAAGAACTTTGACACTAAGTTCCTAAACGAAACGCTTACCTTAATGGTAAAGTACAGCTCTATATAATTTGTGACAAAGACCTCCACTAAAATTGACCAAGCACATGTCTTTTTTCTCTAAAAATAATTACACAGGAAACTTTAATTTCTTAAAATAGTCTAGAGTGAGAGTGGACTCAATCTAAGACTACTACACTTATACACAGCGAAGACACATTATCCCTTTCAAAGCCATCATCTTCCTCTTGTTCAAACCCTACCCACTTCTTCCTCTTGCAGAGTTTTATGAACAAGAAAAACCCAATCCCAGCCACGCTCATCACCCCACTCACCAAATATACAGTTTTCGTAGCAATAACCATAATCAAAACCAGAAACCCAGAGGGCACCAAACACATCACCACCAAAAGTGGAAGCTTCAATGGAACTCGGTAAGGCCTCTTAATGGAAGGAGATTTCCATCTCAACCAAAGAAACGAGGCGAACTCCAACAACATTCCCAAACTGTACAAGAAATTCGCCGAGGAAATGATGTCGGTGAAGTCCATGTACGACACACCAATCGTTATTATGGTAGAAACCAAAATCCCCAACCACGGCGTGTGGAACCACTTAGACCGAACACCGAAAAGCTTCGGTAATATCCCGATCTCCGCCATGCCGAGGATCTGATACGCGCTGCTGCTCAATTGGGCCTCGAAAAGCCCAATTGCAGATAAAACCGCGCCAAAATCAATCCATATTTTCAACCATTTTCCCGCGATGATCTCCGCAGCCTGCGCGTGAAACCCGTTTTCCCATTGAGTTTGATCAACCAAAACAGCTCCGGTGACAGCGAAAAGTGGTATCAGGTAAGACACGCAAGTGAAAATCACTGCCACAAAGAGAGCCAAGGGGAAAGTTTTCTGCGGTTCATCAACTTCCCCTGCTAAGGTACTCACGTTGTCCCAGAAGTTCAAGTTCCAGAAAAGAGTGTTGAAGAACAAGTTCCAATCTTTCTTCACACCCTTCTGCCCCAGACTGATCCACCTGTGTGGTTTAATCTTGGGGATTGCGATGAGGGACATTACGATAAAGGGGGTGAGAGAAATCACAGCAAGTAAAACGGCGACGTAGCCCACGATGGTGAGGCCGGTGTAGTTCAGGAAGGAGAGGGTGAGGGTTGAGGAGAGAACCGCCACGTGGCGGGGCCAGCCGGAGTGGAAGACGGGGAAGATTTTCTGGACGTAGTCGATGCAGAGGACCGGGAAGGCGGCGATGTTGATGACGCCGCTGAGGAACTTCCACGTGCCCATCAAGGAGCCCCAGAATGGGCCGAAGGCCCGTGAGGCCCATAGGACGAAGCCGCCGTTGCCGGGGTAGGCGGTGGTTAATTCGGCGGTTATTAGGGCTTCCGGGACGCTCCAGATGAAGGGGAAGACGAGGAAGCCCAGGAGGGCTAGGAGGGGGCCCGCGGCTTGCACCGCGGGCTCCTCGCCATAGGGCCCGCCCGCGACCTCGAAGTAGATGAGGAATATCAGAGGGATTAGGGTTAGTTTCTTGGGTTTTTTTGTGGTTCTGGAAACGGCGGGAACGGTTGTGGTTGGTGCAGATTCTGCAGAAGGATTTTCTTTTTCGCCCATGACGACGGGTTAAGGCGTTGTTGAATTTGGTTTAGGAAAGGAGAATCTGATCTGATTCAAGACTCAAGAGTGGACTTCCTAAATTTATATTGCAATTAATTATTTTTGTTTTGAAAATTGTGTTGCATAATGCACAATTTTTTAAAATTATTTTATAGTTTAAGAGATGATATGTGCAAACAAAAGAGTGAAAAAATATACAAAATTTTAAAAGTTGAATAACAAAATGTATAAAATTTAATAGTTTGGTAGCAAAATTTGTTCAAACATAAAAGATGAATGAGAAAAGTTGCAATTAAGTTTTTACTTTTTCTATTTCTTCAAATACATATATGTGGAGAGTTCTACGGTGGACCCTAAGATAGGTGGTTCACTCGTGAACGTGTGATTTTGGAAAAGGAAATGTCAATTTTACCCTCAATAGTAAGCGTTGGATTTACAAATAATTAATTGGATGTTTGAGATTTGGGAGGGAGAATCAGATATTAATTTGATGTATAAAAAAATGGTTATAAATTATATTGTGAGTAGACTATTTTAACCCTTTGGGTGGAAATTGTCCTTCTAACTCCTACCGCCGGATTCACACTCTTATTGCCAACGAGTACTTATCACTCTTCACGGGTCGTTATGCTCTAAACTCACCTTTTTGTATGCTATGATAAAGGAAACAAAAATTCATAGTGATTAATACGTGCACAAATATGGTAGAGATTCAAATTGAATTTTTATTTCTTTTGAAATGAATTTCTTAGCACTTTAAAAATGATTATTTATTTTAAAATAAAAAAATTAAATATCATGAGATGAGAAGATTGGAGGTGGGATGACTGAAAACATAAGATAAATATTAAGATTTTGAATTAACCACTCAACAATGTGTCATTTTGGGAGTTGGAGGTGGGATGGCTGAGAACACAAGATAAATTTTGAAATAATTTTTTTCTTAAGATAAAATGAACTTTTAACATATTAAAAAAATTATAGAAAACAATAATTCAGTAGTGGACCACCTATTTGATAGTCCACCGTAGAATTTGCCAAATGGGCGTTGAAAAGGGTGGAGATGGACAAAAGGTAATACGTGTATTTGGGCTTTTAGCTAAAAGTGGGGTGGGGTGTGTGGTCCTTGTGTAGATAGAGCTTATGTGTTATAATAGGAGTGAAAATAGAAAATAGATAGAAAGGAAAAAAAAAAGATATTAAAATGAAAAACTAAATGTATATTAAATATTCTCTTATTTCTTCTAGATTATCTACACCTAGCAATCTTCTATGCCTGTATTCAATCACAGAATTGCAATCAATATAAATATGAATTTGACTTCTTTATTATCTTTTTTCAGTATTATTCTTGTCTTGTGCTGTCTTTTAAAATTATATAATTTTTTAAATATTATTTATATTATTATTTAATTATAAGTAAAGACTTATTTTGATAATCTGTATAATACAAGTTTATGTTGAATAGTTATGAAAATTAATGAGATAAAACTATAACTTTAATTAGATAACAATCCAAACAAGACCTAATAAATTATATGTTACGTTTTTTTTCCTATATATTTTCCTCACACGTGTAACAGGAGACACACTATTAGAAAACAAATTCAACAACAAAGGGGATCAATGTTTTATTACAATAGTATTAGAATATTAAAATATTTAAAGGTAACTTATATCGTGAATCTATATAATTTATATGGTGAATTAAATATAAGAAGCGTGAACATATTTAAAAGA
The DNA here is from genome assembly GCF_004193775.1 of Glycine soja. NCBI lineage: Eukaryota > Viridiplantae > Streptophyta > Magnoliopsida > Fabales > Fabaceae > Glycine > Glycine soja. The sequence continues at coordinate 46,165,627 of NC_041015.1, forward strand.
CAAAAAAAGTTTCTTCATGGCACCTAGAAATGCACTGATGCACATTTGATGTCATGCCAATAGTGTCTTTTTAAAAAAATCTTAAAATAAATACCATTTATTTATCTTAAAATGAATGTTAAGGATTAAAAATAATGGTTTTAAATTTTGGAAAGATAAAAATAAAACAAATTAGAAAGACCAAAATCTAAAAGTAAAAAAAATATTTTAAAGACAAACTAAATCTTATTCATTTTTTAAGAAACCATAGCATCTTTATCTTTAACCCAAGAAAATAAAATAAAAAATGTTCACGGGTTTTTGACTGGCAATTTTCTACTTTAGGTGTAGCGTTCAAAACTAAAACTAAATAAATGAACGTTGAAAAGGGCAGAGACGGACAAGAGGTAATACGTATTTGGGCCTTAGCTAGTCGTGTGGTCACTGGTGTGGAGATAAAGCTATATTCTATAATTTTTTTACTGATGCATATTTTATAATTTATTGGATATCAAGTACGGTAATGTTGTTGTTTAATTTAAAAACTTGTTGAATTAGTGCTGACACCTAAACTTAGTTAGGGTTGCCCTCTATCAAATCAATTATTATTCTTTTTGGATATTGGCCCACATTTATTTGGTTCTACTCTATTGATTTAGAAATATAGTATATAAAAAATAACTAACTTGGACGAATGAAAATAAGAATGATGAAAAAAAATTAAAAATGATGTTCATATTGGTTAAAATATTGTATCTTTTACTGTTAATTTTATATTGTATCTTAAATATTTTGAATCAAATTTAAAATAAAAAAGCATACTTTAAGTAGCTAGATATCACACTCTCATTAAGTTAATTAGGATAATGGTTAAAATATCTTAAAGTATAGTATTAAAAATAATAGAAAAATAATATGAATATAGTAATGGTTAAAATAAATAATTTAATATTAAAATAAAAAAATAAACCTACCATCTATTGAATATTTAAGGATAAAAATGATAAATATAAAAAAGTTAGAAATTTGAAGTGAATGCTTTGAAAAAAAGCTATTTGAAGTATTATGTCAAAAAAATACTAAAAATTATTGAGAAAACTTGTTTATCAGTCAAATAAGTTTTTAAATTAATAAAAAAACTATAAAAAATTAACTATGATGCTTCCTAATTGTTAAATATGGTTTTAGAAATTGAAGAAGAAAATTGACAAAAAATATGATGAAATGTCTAATTGATATTTCTTTTCTGTGTTTAATATTGTGATAATAAGATTTGAAACTAAGATTTCATTTATATTATCTAAAACCGTTTACACTATGCCATTCTATTGGTATTATTTAATGCATGCTAAACATGATGATATGAATCTACCAATGTCAAATAAGAGCAAGAGTTAAAAGAAGCAAAAAGGGTTTTGAGAGTTCAATCATAAAAGTGAAAGCTAAAGACAATCTTGCTAAATTATGTTGAATTCAAGAATTGTCTCATTTTTACAACTTAAAAATAAATTTAATACATTCAAAGACAATAATTTGAAGAGTAAAATAAATCTAATAATTTTAGTGTCAACATACTTCTTTATAAGAAAGTTATAAAAGAAACAAAAAATTAATACCGAATTTTTCAAGGTAATCCATTTCGGTTTCGTGTTACTTGACATCAAAGCTTCAACTTCTTGAAATTCAGATTTGAGTTTTTCTTTGTTTCAATCCTATTAAAAAAATATTCTAATTTTGTTTCTTTAATTTGTGTTCATCTTGTTTATTTCTTGTGCCATTCTATTTTGTTTCTGTCATCCTTGTTTTATTTCTTTTTGTAATTTCTTGTTCTTCATTTGTGTCTTTTCATTACCTTTCATCTTTTTTGTGTCAACAACATATGGCTAGTTGAATTTTGAGTTCTATTCGAAAATACAGAAAGAAAATTGAAAAAAATATAAAAAAGAAAAAAATTGTAAAAAAAATAATCTAAGAGCAAGAGTGCATCAACAGCAAATTCACTAGTTGTTTGTGAATTGGAAGAATTCTATGTTTTCTTTGTTAAATATGATCTTGTGGTGTCTTTATTCATTATCTTTGGTGTGTTTATCATCCATCTTGTTTTTGTTATATTTCTTGTTGATTTTTTGCTCTCTAAATTCAAGTCACTTGATTGTTTGCTTGTTGTCTTAAAAAGAATCATTGATAAAGTTTTCTCTTAAGAACTTAAAGAGGAAATTAAGTACTAAAAGAAAAGAGTGGTAAGATCATCATTGAGAAAAGCCAAACTGTGTGACAAACACGGGTGAATTGTGAGGTCCTCTATTCTCTCATTTTATTCATTATTATGACAAGCGATCCGGATAATTAAAAGATGCATGGAAATAAAGATTTGTTGGTAGTAAGAAAAGTATTGAATATGCAAGTTAAAAGAAGAAGATGAAGCTCAAAAAGAAAATATCTTTCATACTAAGTGTCTTGTTCAAGGAAAAGTGTGTAACATGATATAGATGGAGGAATTGCACCAATGTAGTAAGTACTACCTTCCTAGTGGAGAAACTGAATTTGCGCACCACCAAGTTCCTAGGCCTTATACACAGTGAACATAAAATTGCACTTGCTTCTTTGTCTCCAAAGCAAGTATTTGAATAATAAATAAAAATGATAAAAGGTGAGAAGTATAATAAATAAAATGAGAGAGAACTAGACAAAGAAAAGGAAAAAGTTGAAATAAAAATGTGATTCTATTGTTTAACTATTTTATAATGGAACATAATAAAGATTTCATTCTATTGTAATAAAATGAGTTATAACTTTTTAATTCACATATTATCTTCAAGAGACTTATGATTTGGAAAATTTTGCAAAGATAAAATAATTATATGTTCCATTCCTATTTTTAAAAACCAAATAATAGAACAAGTATAATAGAACAAGTTACTCCTTCCACTCCATTCTATGTCCTATGCCACTAATCCAAACCTAGTACGGTTAAAAAAATTTGAAATTAGAGAATATTTGAAAGCCTAAATACAATTAAGCCAAATTTAATTGAAAGACTAGAATTGATGAGATCCACGGTGGTTATTTTTTTTTTATAATCATGTCATTAATTAGAAGTATTTATTGACTTTGTAGTGACTAATTTCCAAAAGATAACTTGACTAATTACATTAGTGGATAGTTAATTTTTTCTTCTAAACATATTTTTTTTATTCAGAAAACTCAGAGACTTTTGCTTAAAAAATTAATTTCAAAATCTGAATTGGTTGACACAGTTTGGATTTATAATCATTTCAGAATTTTCTTCATTTCCCCAAATTTAATTACTTAGGAAGGAACCACAAGTCCCTGGGATTGCAATGCAAGTTATTCAGCAGTAGGTACTCACTCCTCGCCGTACGTATACATTAAAAAATGTAAAGAACATACAATAAACATATATTAGAATAAATATCACTCATAGTCATAGCAAAATCTGAATTGGTCAATTGGATCAAAAGAAGAAAACAGAGTAAACAGATTGAAAGGCAAGGAAACCCCGAAAGCACTGCCTCTGTCCTGACTCCATAACATCTCCCCTCAAATTCACATCAAACGCAACACAAAGTATGGGATCAAAGAAGCAAAAAACATAGCAACAATTGGTGAGCCAGCAGCAGTTGCAGATGATGTATAAGAAGATGTGGTAGTGGTGGAGGTTTCAGTTGAAGGGGTGGTGGAGGTTGAAGTTTTAGGGTTAGTGGAGGTGGAAGTGGGTGTGTCTTTGGTGTCATCAGAATCAGAAGGTGAGTCCTTTGCAGCTGGTGAAGGTGCTGTAGCAGGAGCAGATGCTTTTTTAGCCTTTACTTTAACAGCAAGCTTCATACCACCATCACAATGGCCAGGAGAAGCACATATGAAGTAGTGAGTGCCGGCAGTCTTGAGGGTGATTGTGGTGGTGCCACTGCTGTCTGTGCTTAGTGAATTGCCTGTGGTGCAGCTCTTGTAATCACTTTCTTTCACTTCGTCCACTGTGTGACCAGCCCCATAATTGAAAACTGTCACACATGAATATAAATGAGGTGCCTCTTTGGAATCATCTGAGTGCTTTAAAGTGTGCTGAAATTATGTATATACACGAATACTAAAGTATGAAATTATTAATTTTTGGTTAAGATGTGTTTCAAGTTGCTTAATTTTTCATTTTTTTTTCTTTTTTAACACAAGATTGACATTTTCCAACAAATTATTTAATACAACAGACTTGAAGATTTATCTTATAAGTTAATGTTTAAAGATCAAAATTATCTATTCATCATACTATACCATATTAGTAAAACCAATGATTTTAGTCTTATAGTTCCTACATTTTAAAACTAATGATTTATTCATATATATATATATATTTTTATAATTGGTGAATTTCATCCTTACCTAAATATCATAAGTTCCATTAAGAGAGATGAAATTCACCTATTTTTCAAAATGCAGAGAACAAGATATCAGATATCATTTTAAAAAAAAAATATAAAACCCAGATTAATTTTAACCGAAAGTTAAAAGACCTAAGATATATTTTATCTTTAATTTTTTATTGATCTTATAATCAATGACACTTTAGAGGAAATAAATCTCTTCAAGGGAGCATTGTGCATTGTGCATTTGTGCATGAAACCAAAGAATCTTACCAAGACTATCTCCGACTTTCAATTTCAAGCCACTGGCCCATGTACTGTAATCAGCACCGAGTGCCCAACCTGAGGTGTCTCCCACTGTGTGGGTAGCTGCACGTGTCGGCAGAACCATGTTGAGTGCTAGACATAGACCCAAAACTAAAGCAACAGAGGAAGCCATTTAGTGAGAGTGAGTGTGAAAAAAGGGAAGCAAATTAACTACAGAAGCTGCTCTGAGAGGGTGCTCTTAATTGTAGAATGGGGTTGCTTTATATAATTGTTTTTGTGTAGGGAACATATAGTTGGTGGAGTTAAGTAAGCCCAGTTGGTCTCGGTTTGCATGAGGATGACTTGAGTTGCACTTCATACCCAATTAGTGTACCAGAAAAGTGGGTCTGCTGTTCTTTCCAATTCTCATGAGTAGTGATTGAATCATATTATTTTGTTGAAATTCTATTTTATTATCGTAAGCAACACCACCTGAAGGCAAAAGTTTCACTTGTAACAGTAATAAACTGATAATGATGGATTAACGATTATGGGGGATGGATTGAGAATGAAGATAATGAAAGGGAGATTGTATTGATAGGGAAATCTTTCTTGTGTACTTCATTTTGTATTGTAAGAGGTGGAAAGAAAAAAGGAAATAGAAAAAAGGTATAGATAGAAAAATTAAAAATATAATAAATAATGGAGGTGCACTATATTCTACGTAGAAGTATATGAATATCATTTAATATTACATCGAGTGCACTATATTCTATTAATAACTAGGTCATCTTATTGTTTAATGGAGGTGCAAAGTTCTACTAATTAATTTTTGTATTCATGGTTGAGAAGGTCGTGTGTTAGTCTCTAGAAGATTTTTTGTCAACATCCTTCCATAGTTGATATCATACACAAACACAACATGAGTAAGACCATCACTTGAAAATTGATTGTTTTGCTTAATGCCTACTCATTGTGGAGCACAAAACTGATCATTAGACTACTAGAAAATAAACATAACCAGCTTGTTTTCAAAGTCAAAAAGGGTTTTTTTTTTTTATAAAAAAAATTCGGATGAAGAACTCGAGCTTTATTCCAACAAAGAATCAGAACTGATATGTCATTTGTCATGTTCACTTAGACTTAGGGCTTAAGGAAATGTGTTCTGAACAAATCGTTGTTGAATGTGTACCTATGTTCATTGCTTTCAAAACCAGATTTCTATTTTCTCTTGGTGTCGGAGTTCCACGAGTTGTATTTTGTACTATCGAATGTCGGTGCCTACCTACATAGCCATTTTTTAGGGTTTAAAAAAGGGTAAATATATTTGGACACCCTTAATATTTAGTGTGAGAGAGGAAAACAAGAAAAAAATGATAAATGATATGTAATAAAAAGAAAGAGATAGCTAGAGAGAAGTGATAAATATTAATGAAGTATTTAAAATTAAAGAATGTCTAAATATTATGAAAAAATTGCCTTGAAAGTAACAACACTCAATGTGTGTATATATATTTCAAATCTCACTTATTCATATTATAAGTTACTGACGAAAACACAGGTATGATCTAAATTTAATATATTTTAAATTTATTATATTAATTTACTATTTTGTCTAAATACTTGTATATCTATATGTATTTTTTTAATTCTCATGTCTCAAATATTTACGGTAATATGATAATAAATGAGAAAAAAAATTATACACTTACAACTTATTATATATGATAAATTTATTAATTTTTAAAATTATTTTAAATTTATTGATTTTTAAAATTGTTTTACATTATACATAGACATCAAACTCTAATATAATACATGAAGTTCAAATGGCAGAAACGAAAACTTGGCACACACTATTAACAAAGGCATGGATAATAAGTTTATAATAATATATCTTTATGTGATGTGTTTATGGATTTCACTTTAAAGTAATTAATTAACGGTCTATATTTCAGTTACTAAAATATAAAATTGACAATTAAAAATCTACTAATTTTTTAATTAAAATTGGATTTTTTTAAAAAAATATATTAAAAATTGACCAATTTTTATTTTAAAATATCTATAAGTTTGTATACTACAACTATCCATTTTTAAAAAAATACGTGGATTCCCTCACAATTTAATATCCTGGTATACTTAACAATATTTAGGTGTCTCCGGGTATGTAGAACTATATTTGTTTAATATTAGCGAAATTTTAAAAAATGATTTATTATTTGTGGCTTTTTTTAAAATCTACTAATTTTTTAATTAAAATTGGATTTTTTTAAAAGTATTAAAAATTGACCAATTTTTATTTTAAAAAAACTATAAGTTTGTATACTACAACTACCCATTTTTTTAAATACGTGGATCCCGTCCCAATTTAAGATATGATGTAATATTTAAAAAGTAAAGAGATGGCTTGACGGATTAAAAAGTAGAGAGGACTTGAATGTATTGTTATCATTTGCACCTTATAATTTTTATTCTTCCAAATTTCTATAAAAAAGATAATTATACAGAGAAAGATGAAGAAGGAGAAGAAAAAAGTAGAGAAAGTAAAAGAAAGAAATTTTAGATTGAAATTTGAATCCAAAAATTAAGAATAAAAATCGGAACCTTCCTTTGAGGCATTGTTATTAATTTGAGGGAAGGTGCAGTGACATTCAAATTAGCTAATCCAAAACAGTTTGTATATTAATATTGTTATTGGTTGATTGGGTAATCAACTCAAAAAACTGATGAGCAGAATGCAGGATAGTAGGATAATACATGAAAGTGTCAGTTACTGAATAGAAATTTCAAAACTTTGTATTTATATTGTTTTTCCATTTTATTCTTTAATCAAGTACATGGGTTTATTTATGAAAATAATTTAAATAAAAGTGGACAATCACTTAGAAAAATATTTCTTTTATTTATTTATTTATTTATTTATTTTTTGCTGATTGGGATGGGCAAAAAGTCCCAACCCGAATCAATTAAATCACTAAGGCAAGTCTTTAAAAATACACCAATCACACTCCAAATTAACTCCATGCTTAACAAAGGAATTAGCTAGATTATTTGGTTCTCTCATTATATGTCTAAACTCACCACGCTGCAGCTGCGTGCTTAAATTCTTAATCTCCTCCACTAGCCCACAGTACTTGTCTATCATAGAACATCCATTATTTATCATCATGTAATTTTTAATATAATTTTGTATATTTTTCATTTGATTCATTTTTTAAATTTTTCTTAAATTAGAATATCATCATGTAATATCTGAGAGTCGTATATATAATTTCAATTGCAATTTTACTTAAATTAGAATAACATCATGTATATGAATTAACTTTTTTAACTAATTTTTATTAACCATGTTTACCTTTTTTTTTAAAATGCAACTGCATATATTTTGGTTGAATATACAACAGTCTTTTTTTTTTTTGTTTATTTCTTTGATTTCATTATGATTATATTATTAAATCTAATGCACAGGTAAAGTTTTTACAGTAATTGTTTTTCAACTTTGATTTTATGTTAAGTTAACATTTTTTAGACGACATGTATTTTTTATTAAAAATAATTATATTTAAGTAGGATTAAATTATTATATACAACAAAGTTTTTCTTTCAAATAACTAAAATTGGAGATCATTATTTAAATTGGAATAATTCATGCTAATTGATGCACCGCTTGTAGGTTATGTCAACATTTTTTCACTATTATAAGTTCTGCATTTTTTAAATTTTCATTACTTGAGCACATGTTTCACCGATGTTTACTTTTTCACTTTATAATAATTTATTATTATTTTCCGTGCATTTCTCTTATGTTGCCTCTATTAAGGAATAGGTATGAATATGATATAATAATAGTCACTGATACACCTGTCACATAATAAATTATCTAATATATATTTATTCAAATGAATTTTTAAAAGCCGTCTTAGCTCAGTGGTAGAGCGCGTGGCTTTTAACCACGTGGTCGTGGGTTCGATCCCCACAGACGGCGTTTTTATTTGTTTGTTTTTATCCATTTACATAATATTCACCGTGTTAATATATATATACTTGCGGAAGCGGACGCAAATACTTGAGTTAAAGACGCTGTAGCATATAAAACTTCAATTTTATCACTAATTACGTAAGGAACTGGGGCATTTTATTGGTTTCAATATCTAATAATTCATTAAAAAATATATATTATGTGCAATCAATTTTGCCAATGGGGAAATGTATCTTCAATTTGATTGTTGTCAACATGTAAAGCCTGCAACCTATGAAGCACGGGCACCCCAGCCCCTTGCTGTGTCCGGTCCGACACGCGTCCATGTCAGTGTTCGACACCGATACAATACCCGTACTACGTCCTATATTTTGGATATTACAGGTGTCCACGTGTCCGTGTCTGTGTCGTATCCGGTGTTCGTGCAGCCTACGATCTAAAACTGGAAGGTATAATAACTTCACAAGGCATTGTGGAATAGTGCCTGTTGTGAGGAAAGTTGAGAATCTCAATTGAACTTGCATTGCATATTGAGGCAGAGATGCCACAACTGAGTAAGTTGAAACCAAGATCAAGGTTAACCGAGCTTGTCATTCCTGGAGAAATGGTCCATTAATGATGTGGATAGATTTTGGAATAGGTTCAAAAATTGTAACGAATCCCTTTCTTGTAACAAAATGGGGGGACTTTTGCATTAAGTTTGTTATTGGACAGATTGAGATACCTCAAACTTGGGATTTTTCCTAATGATTTTGGAATTTCAGTCGAATTGAAAGAAGCCAAGTCCAAATATTTTTAAAGGGTAGAAATTAAGATTGACACTGTAATTGAAATTTAGTAATAATTCATTATTCTGCAAAAGGAAAAGAAGTTTAAGACTTTTAAGTTGACAACCACTCAAGTTGTTTGATGATAGACACAAGTCAGTAAGGTTGGCAAGGCTGAAAATTTATTATCAGGAACAATCCAAGTCATAAAGTTAAGTCAAACAATGAAGATGGAAAAATTGACACTGTTATTGAAATTTAGTAATAATTGATTATTCTGCAAAAGGAAAAGAAGTTTAAGACTTTTAAGTTGACAACCACTCTAGTTGTTTGATGATAGACACAAGTCAGTAAGGTTTGCAATGCTGAAAATTTATTATCAAACAATGAAGATGGAATTTGACCGCTAAATTCATTCTCGGAAAGATTCAAGAGAATGAGATGTAACTCTTGAAGGTTTGAAAGCGATGAAGGAAGCCCAGCTCCTACATTGTTAATTTGAAAGCGATGAAGGCAAATTGTATTGAAACAGATTTGGCACACAAGATGTGTTCCAAACACAAACTCAAATGTAACTCTTGAAATCTATTTGGATGATGAAAGACATTTGGGATTTGACTGCTAAGAATATTATAATTAAGAAGAAATCTGTGCCATTTTCCCAGGTTGCTATCTTCGGGTAAACATGATGATATTCATAATCAGGATTGTCCTAATAAGTAGTATTAATGGTGAAGGGGGTTGATCTTCGAATTTGACTTTCAGGTGGGTATGATAAGGAATGGGAAGGAGAAGAATAAGAAAAGGATGGAAAATCAATCAGACCTATTGAGTTCCCTTGAAACTATTCTTTGTGAAGTTCAGATTTTTCGATATCCAATCTAATTAATGTAAAACCTCCATGTCCTTCTTTTACCCGACCATAATGTCCTTTCATGTTATTCATTATATTTTTTTCCAGCATAATGCTCTTTCATGTTATTGTTATCGTTTTTATAATCCTTTTCCATGATTCATTCTATACAGCCCCTAATCCACGTTTATGTTACTTTAATCTCATCAACCATACATTTGGTTGTACATGCTGCTGTAAACCAAATGGAGAAATAAATTTGGTTGTATATACTTCTATTTATTACTATATTTATTTTCCCAGCATAGGGTGTTCAGCAAGTTCTCATAAAATGACAATAAAAAAAATTGAATAGCAAAGAGTTGCCTCGCATAAGCCATGAATTGAGAAAATTACATGTTATGAGTTCAACAAAAAAAAAAAAATGGCTTTCATTCCCAAGTAAGAATGTGATCCCATAGCATGCAATTCTTACTAGTGATAGACTACTAATCAGAAACCCCATCATAACAACTTTGTATTAAAAGAAATTATCAGCCCTGTCTAATGACATTAGTTCCTTTTATTTCTTATACATGCGGCAGTCGGGAGAGTTCATTTTCCAAAGGCGACAAGGGTGTTCTTGCTGAATCTACATCTTCAAAATCAATCTTCCTTGCCATTGGGCTACATATCTTGGGACTAGATTTTCTCTTGTTTGACTGCAAAAACCAAAATATTTCAATAAATAAACAAGGGTCCATTTGTTACATATTCAAAAAAGTGTCTCTGATATAACATAATCTATGGTAAACATGATAAGACAATATATTATGTCACCACCTTCACAGATGCACTGCCAGTAGGTTTCCCACCAGAACTGCTGTGGTTCCTTCCCTTGCATCGCTTCGCTAATCTTTTGTTCTCCTCATCCAAGACGCTATTTTCATCAAACAATAATTTGACCTATTACCAAGTCAGGGTTATTAGTATTCATTAATAATCCAAAAAATGGAAAGGTCCTCAAAAGAAGTCCTAACCTCCTCTTCAGCTCTGTGAAGGTTAACCCTTAGGTTTTCTTTATCATTCTCTAGAGATTTGACTTCAGCAACAAGACACAGAACTCTCCGTGTTGATGGCTTCAAGCTACCAAATCCATAATGAAAAATCATGTTTCTAATTATGAACTGATAATGAGAATACATATTGATCCTAATGGTTTAAGAGACGGATATGTTAATTATCTGGGATATGAAAATCACAATTAAAGAGGTAGAAGGCTCACCAGTTCCACATTGTCAGCATCTTCTCACAGTGCTCATTTTCACTGTTTGCACTCAAGAATGCATATGTAGAAGACTCATCTGTAGTAGTAGTAACTGTAGCCAAAAGGGAGTCAAGCAAATTCTCTTCATCAAGTGTACTTCCAGAAGAAGAATCAACCTTCAACGCAAAGTAAATATCAGTAGTTAGCTTTCATGGCCAAAGGACTGCAACTTGTGAAAGACTGAAAGCTATTACCATTTGACAATTAAGAAAATGAGGGGAAAAAAGAACTATAAACAAGGAAATTTCTGTATTAGTAGAGATTAAAGTTCAATAATATGGTTTTCAACTTAGCAATTAGCAGCACCAGTGTATTCACAGTAAATTGTAGCCATACAAAGTGAATGTGCCGAATTATTTCAATAGGGTATACTGTGACTACACGCAACAGCCAAGCCAAATTATTTCAATTTTCATGATACCAATTGAAATATAAGTTAGATAATAGAGAAGTAGATAGTAGATGCAATTCCAGGCCTCTTTCCTATAGTTTAATAACCAAGAGACAATAGAACACTAGCAAATTCAAATTTCAAACCTGGGTAAGCATATCTAAATATAAGAATTTAAAGAAATTGACAATTGCATAACAATGAGAATGAAATAAGTTCCAGAGTCCATCCTATCATATATGACACATCCAATTCCAAGTTTCAATGCCCTTCACATCAGAAATCATTCAATCATGCTCTCTAACAAAATCTAAGGAAGAAACCAGGGATGGTTTTCAACTTAAAAATGATATATTTACATCAGAAAATGAAATTCCAACTAATCAACTCAAATACACACAGAGGGACAGGCTTTTCAGCACTGAACACATCAATGCTTAATCAAACCCCTCCACACTACCAAGTTGGATAAGCCTAAGGTCAGTTGTTTCATAAATCATATATATCAGAAATTGTCTTAGATAATTAAACAACACTCCAGTAATTATTTCAATCAAACCAGAAAGTTGAAATAAGCCAATAAAACAAGAAAGATGAAAACATAACGATACCAATTCGTTCTGCTGCTTGTATTTGATCAATTCCTGCTCCAACAAGCACAAATCGCGTTCCAACTCGAGTGCACGCTCCTGAGCCTCCTGCGCGCGTTCATCGGCCTCGTTCCCAAACTCCATTAACGCTTCCCTGTCGTGGTCATAGAGCGCGCATTCCCGCTCCAATTTCACACGCTGCTCCACCAGACTCTCACACTCCGCTGCCAACTTCTGATTCTCCTCAACGAACCTCTTCACTGCTTGCGCGTTCATGTTCGCCTCACACTACTCAAAAACCAAACCCCATAATAAACATAACATAAAAAGAAATACAACAATTAATCACGGTTTAATTAATCATTTGATCCTTGTACATATACAATTCTTACTAATAGTTCACACACTTGGAAACTAGCGCGTTGGTGTAAGAACTAAAACGAGTTAAAAATTCTATGTCTAGGGACTAAAACATGAGTAGTTTCAACGTAATTGTAGAGGTATAAGGACCAAATGAATAATTGTCATGGAAGCAAAAGAAAAGGAATACAAACTCTAGCGCGTTCGATGAGATCGTCTTTCTCCTTCAATTTCGAGAGGAGGAAGAGGTGCTGGTCGCGGAGTTGGCGCTGGGATTCTTGGGAAGCGTGAAGCTTGGAGAGGAGGGTTTGCGAGGATACGGGAAGGCCCACGCTGTGGTCGATGGATTCCTTGATGTAACCGTCGATTTCTGGAGGAAGATCCATTGTTGATGCTCGACGAAAGTCAAAGGTACGGGTTCGGAATCGGTGGTGGTTGCGATAAAGGGAGAAAGCGATGGCGGTATAAACCCTAATCGGTGGGAACGGTGGATTGTGAAAACGAAAGGGACGTTGCGATCGGAGAAAAAGGGTTTAATTGAAATATATTGATAGCCGTTGGGAGATTCAAATTGGAATTTTGATAGCCGTGGGGACTGGGGAGTTAATACCAGACGTTAACGTTTCCTTTTGCTTGCTCCACCACTATAACAATTTGTGATGGGATTATATATGTATTTATGAGTGTGATTTACTCCTATCCACTACTAAGAGGATGATTCTCTTTACTCTCCATAATTAAATATTTTTATGAATTGCTCCCTTTGTATTATTATAATTGCTGTACAATGAAATAAAATTATCTCAAAATCATTATTATTTTAGTTTTTCAAATCAAATACTAATTTTTATTTAAAGAAATTAATAATAAAATAAAATTAATTTTATAAATTATTATTCTCTTTTATCTATTTATTATTTTTATCCGTGTAAAACAACCTAAAACAACTATTATGTTAGAATGGAAGGAATAGTAGTTTAGTGTGTGTCGACCTAAGCTAAATACTTATTTTATATAACTAAAATTAAAATGTATGAATATTTGATTTGATTACTTATTTAGGTTATATACATGCACAAGTTTTGCATTTTAGTGTCTGCATTTAAAAATTATTCATTTTTGTCTTTTGTCTATATATTTTTAATTTGTTTTAGTCTCCATCATTTTAAATGGTAAGAATTAAAACAAGTTAAAAAAAATATATGTGTAAAGCAGTTTCTACCTATAAGAACTAAAATATAAAGATTTTGTAAGTATGGTGATCAAGTGAATAATTAAACTGAATATTTTTTATATATAAATTATATTATAATTAAAATTTATAACAAATAAATATTTTTAAACATATAAATAATGTTTACCACAAATAATTTATAGTATAATATAAGGTTATTTTTAACTATTTGATGATTTTCTCTTAAAAATATTGAAATCTGGAAATAAGCGTTTCTAGTCTCAATTCTTTTTATTTATTTATTTATCAAACTTAATTTTAGTCCTTATACTTTAAAATAAATTCTCCAACTTATGAAAATATGTGATATTCGTCAATCCACATATGTGATTTTGTCACCAATAAAGTGAGTGGAGAGGAATGAAAATTATATATTTTCAAAATTTGGAGGACTCATTTTGTCCATTTGAAAATATAAGAACTAAAATCAACTTTGATTAAAAATATAGAGATCACAAATATATTTTTCCTTTAAAATTCAATTTAGAAGTAAAGGTTATCTTTTTGAATAATTTTTTTTTTCAAATGCAGCATTTATTTTGGAAAGGAGGAAGTAGATAGGAAGAGATCAATGGTTAAGAAAATTAAATACACAAAGATAAAAGGAGAGTAATTTGAGATAGTTGAAAAAGCAATTTTTGAACATTATAAAAAATTTAATTGTTCAATCAAATTAAAATTAAGAAATATATTTGAAAGAAATAAAAAATTAAATGAAATACTCAAAATATAAAATTAGGATAAAATATGTGTCTCAATGGGACAACGAATCATAAATGCATAGACAAAACTAGAATTGGATGATAAGAGACAAATTGTAAAAATAAAAAATAAAAATTCATCTAATAAATATGTATGCATAAGTTTCTAGACAAAATATTCATAATTTGATGTTCTATGGACACAATATATATAAATAAACATTGAGCGGTTCACACATTTAAATTAATTAAAGACAAATATCTATCTATCTACATATATATAATAACATTTAATTGGATGATTATGTCTCAAATCAATCAGGATTGAAAGTTTCTTTTCCATTGATTATATCTACAAAATTCTATACTAATCCAAATTCATTTGAAGTTTCATTTATATACACTAAAATTGATGTAATATATACTTTTAAAATATAAATAATTTGATTACTTTTATATTATTATTCTTTTTATAGAAAATTTGACAAATAATTCGACTAATGATGTAATAGTTGGTGTATGTTACACTAATGAAACTTTACCCTTTTTATAGCGTCACCTAATGACACATCTTCTCTCTATAAATTAAAGTGTCTATCTTAAATAAGAGCACTTTTAGGAGTTATTCTTTATTAAAAGCATTTTAGAATTTTTTTTCAACGAGTATTTTTAGGGATTTTTTTTTATCAACAGCCTTTAAGGGTTGGAATTGAACTTAACTTGTTTGAGGTTTTGTTCAAAGGTATAAAGGAAAATATGGGAAAAAATTTCACAATTAGGAAAAAAAAGGTTTTGAATTATGTTATCAGAATAAAGGAAATGCTTTTATTTTGTAGGCAAATAGATGGGGGGTGTCAAATGCATTTGATTTCTTGATAAGCATAACAAAAATGTAAACATTGATATGAAACATGTCAAGTACTTGATAAACAATTTATATTAATTGAGTATGTAATTTATGGCTAAGCTAGAAGAAGGTCATAACATATACAACATATGTACACAGTCCTGAGGTACTTGATTGACAGTTTCTAACAAATATAATGTATATAAAAAGGAGAAAAGGTAAGAGAATTCAAATACATAACATTGTACTTCTCATAAGTGCAATAGATTCTAAACATAAAAAGTTGAAGATGGTGTACCAACCATAGACAAGAATATATTCAAGGTAAGTTCACAGGAGCAAGTCTAAGTCGTTTCTTAGCTCCTGATAACAAAACACAAACAAATATACATACAAAAAACAACACATAAAAACTTAAACCACAAACAACCCTTAGTGGTTGTGTCTAGCATCCACCTGTTTGGCCTTCCTACAATCTTTTTCTCTCGTTTACTGCTTAAGGTGACATTAATAAAAGTGACAAAGAAAGAGGAGTGAGGTTTGAAGTATGAAAAGGCACGAGAGAATAAACATACATATAAACACAAATAAAGTACATATACATATAGCTAGCCATAAAATGTATTAATTCATAGACAAATGCATTTATGCTGGATCGCAAGTGGATGCATTTATATTGGATCACAGGCAAATGCACTTGTATATAGTAGTAGACAATTCAAAACATTTAGTCGCCGATATACATATCCACAACCTTACACTTATCTGTTGACATCATAAACATGCGAAAGTACAATATCATGGTGAGCTATTCACATAATTCATAAACAAAAAGGTCAAGCAATAGGCATTAATCTCATAATAACACGTACATAATGTTATATATATGCAAAACATGATGTTTAAGATTAGTCAAAATCTACTCTCTCAATTAATACATAAAATCCTCACTTTTGTATTGAAGACATGCATTACTTGAACACTTGTACACACCTGATACTATCTTACACCTATGGTGCTTATCTTATATGTAAGATACTCCTCATGCACATTAAGTTTTCCTTATTCACATAAAGTGTTGATCATGCATGCATACAAAGCTCTCCTTTTGCAATAAAATGTTCCCCTATGCATATCAAATGTTCATCATGAACCTATGGTGGTTCCTCGTGCATATTGAATGCTTATAGTGCACATAGAGTGCTTCCTTATGCATCACTAATACTCATCATGCACATAAGTACTACCTAAGGGAGTGCTTGGTTTAGAAGATCAAAATAGAGAAGATATAAATAGAAGATAAATTTTTGAATTAAAATAGAGTGATAAACCCCATTATGGTTTTAATTTCCATGGGGTTTCTTGCAACTTATTTTATGATTATGGGTGTTTTAATAGATTATTTCAATCTAATTTATGCTAAATTCGTGCAAGCCTTGTGAACTTCCAATGGAATGGAAAAAGAACACAAAAGGGTGAAATTGACTCTAGGCTCGTAAGCACTACCCTGTGCTTAATTGAGCAGGGGTTGTGTTTACCCATGCACAGCCCCACGAGGGATATGCATAATGGCCATTGCTTCGAACTTTAAGCACGATCCCATGCTTATCTAAGCATGGACTTTGCTTATCCTCACATGACATAATAGGCCCATTAACACATAAATAGTTTAGGCTTTAGTTGTAAATGAGTTTTTTTTTTTAATTTTCGAATTCAGTCTTTTATTTTGAGTATTGAGTTAACTAAGTTTTTAGTCTTTAAATTTTTTCAAAATTTGGTTTAGTCCTTAAACAAAAGTTTGATCTGTCAATATCCCTAAAAAGTCTGAATTTTGAAAAAGTTTAGAGATTAAAAACTTAGTTAACCCTTGAGTATTTAGAAATCTGAACATCACATGGATAATTTCTTGAAAAGGATTCTTTCCCTAATATCCCTATTGTCTTCTTATTTCTATTTATGCTTTCCAATGCATATGACTAGCTAAACACTTATGTTAGGGTTGTGATGTAGGATTTATCTATGAACCCTTTTTTCCTTCTATTGAAATTATACTCTCAATTGTTTATCAATTATATTATTGCATTGCTCCTCATTGTTATTTTGGACTGATCATCTGATGCATGAATGGATTAATTGCCATGAACAAAAGTCATTAATTGATTGACTTATACAATAATAGGATTCATTGGATTTGTATGAACCATTTTATCCTAGGATTTCTAATCCAATTGACATTGTTAATTAACCTCTTTGTGTTTAATCTTCCTACTAATCAAAACCTCATGAACAATAAAGGAATGAATTAGATAGAAAAGAATTTTCAAAACACGAACCAATTTTGATTATCATTTAAAAGAGGGAGAAATACTAATTGATTAGATAATTGGGGTTTTATTTGATTGAAATAAAAGACTAGGGGGAATGTAAAGATAAGTCTGAAATCATAATCCTAGGCCTTTTAATCTGTTAGAATCTTCTTGAATTGGTATTGTTTGTTTTCTTAATTATCTTTAGGGTTTGACATCCGGACTTAAGTCCACGATATTATTGTGTAGGATACCCTTATCCTTGTGTGAGTACTATTTTCATGCATCATAGAGTGTAAGAGGTGTGAGACCCATAAAACTTTTTCTCTATTTCTCTCATTTCTCCCTCAATCACACCCTAAGTTATTAATTACTATCCTCCCATTTAATGCATAAAATGCTTGCAAGTAGTCAAAAGTCATGTAAGTAGCATTAAGCCTGATAAGTGGCATTAAGTCCTAGAAGGAACTAAGCCTGCGATGTCATAATGCATAAGTCATTTCCTTATATTTTATCTTTGGTATCATAAAAATGAGATGGATAGAGTAGAGCTCTAAATAAAACACTTTCCCATTAATTAAAAACTTCTATTTTATTTTAAGGACCCTTCTCACCCTTGGGATGTATTTATAAGCAAAAGACATCTTGAGGACAAATTCTAGGGTGAAGCTTGTTTTTTAAGGGTACACTGTTGTCCCGATATTATGACATGCTATAGTAGATTTTATGATAGTTTGGTCAAAATTGCTAAGTAGTCATTGGGAATAATTATTTACATTTAACAATATCCATGTTTTTTTAATTGCTAATATGCCTTTTTAATTTTTAATTAACATGTATTTTAGTTTATTGTGCCCTATCTCCATGTGAAATGAGTTTGTTGTTATCGAAAGTGTCTTTGTCTTACCGCAACTCCCTTTCCCTGTGTCTTCCACCATCGAAGCAACCATTTTTGCCTGAGCGACGTCGTGTTCTTGTTCGTGACCTGCAATTAAGTCGAGCTGATGAAGTCTATGTTTGGCCGAGATTTTGAAGATCTTAATGATGTCGTGTTTGCTTAAGAACTCCAAACCAATTGCTTTCTAATGAATTAGTGAATGATAAAGACTTTAGCATCACCTCTATACCAAGAACATTGGCAACCATGAGGTCCACCATCGACAATGCGAGATGATGGTTAAAGTCAAATTGTGTTGTAAGATAAGGCTAAAGGGCGAACTTGCGGCCAACGGAGCGGTGTCAAAATCAACATTCAAACTAAATCAGAGGCCAACCCTCAAAAGGGGTCATTCACCCACACAAACACTTAAATGTTGTCATTGAAGGACAACCCCGATCACGGCTCCAATGAGGCTGAATTGCAATGACCATAGGCATGCTTCTAGTTGGGTTCATCATGGTCACTATGCTTTTTTTTTCTTCCGCAAATTATCCACTATAATTGGTTATAGAAGGACTGTCTTGCAAAATTTCAAAAACAGACAACACCGGTTGTAGGTCGATGATCTGAATCATTCAATATTCAATTATTATATTTGACAGTGGTTAAAATTTGACAAGGTTTAAAAATAGGAGTACACTGTTGTTCCCCTAAAAAATAAAATTTATCCTAGAATTTGTCCATCTTGAGAACTGGGTTAATAATGACAATTAATAGTTTAAAGATATGCAAGTATGTTTTATTTTCTTTCTTTCCCCCCTTTTCCCCTTACCTTCAAGGCTTATCTAAACTTGGGTAAAAACGAGTAGTTAATCTTCACTTTAGAAGGAAAACAAGAAAATACTTTAAAGTAGAAGTATGAAGTTTAAATTACAGTCATCAATATGAAAGTATCTCTATATAAATGAATACATATGGATATTTATAATGTAAAACTATATAGAACTTAGTTTACAACCTACTAAAGACTAGGATTCCACAAAATTAAAACACCAAACCTTAACTTATAGGCATATGAAATCCACTAATGAATAATTTGGGTGAGAAAATTCTAAAAAAATGGAAAATTCATTGTTTGGTGATAAATTTTTATAGAGACCTTCTTAGAGGCTTAATAAAACACTGGAATTTTTTTCCTATATTTTTACTGTTCCTATAGTTGCCTCAAAATCTATTCCAACTCAAGCAAACAAAACTACTTTCCATAGTTTAAGTCCATCTTCATACTCATCTTGGTAAATTCATATTTTATTATCTAAAAATGAAAATTAAGTGGTTCAAAATCCTATAGAACCCTTAGAACATCTATTTCTAACAAAAAATATAGGGAAAATGTCAATATATTCAAAACATGACAGTTGATTAAATCAATATACAACAACTACATAAGGTTACACTTAATAAGATGGGTTGCAAAGGTGTGGTCGAAGTTTTGGGGTTGTTTTCTGCACTACAATGGACTTCTAATATGCAACTTGGCAATGACCTCGCGTCTCCTCTTCTCCCTTTTCCTCTTTTCCTTTCTCCAACTGTTCCGAATTCTCTCATGTGCGCTCCATGAACGTCCTTTGCCGTTGTCCCATCTCGGGGTGGGACAGGTTAGCCCGCCAGCCTGCAAAATTAACTGTTTTTATAAATAATAATTATATTAATATACAAGACTACTAAAAATAAAAATAAAAAGGATAGAAAAGATCTTTTAAATTGGTTTATATTTAATTACTTTGTATTTTTAAGATTTTAAGACTACTTTTAGAGTTTATGACTTTGTGTTGTGACTTAACTACTTCGTAGACTTATTATAAGTTAATATTAATGACTATTAATACTTTGTGTGATTTAAGATTTTAAGACTAGTTTGTTATTTTAAATATTTTGTATTGTCAATTATTTTTTAAGAGTTTTTATTTTTTTAAAGGACAGGCCAATTTTCTAGCCCACCAGTCCACCTTTAGGTAGGACAGACCAACATGTCCAACCCGTCAAGTCTTAGCAGGCCAGTTGGCCTGTTAATCATGAAAATCATATCTATTTTTCGAAAGGAAGGTATTTTCAAAATAGTAAATGAATTTTCACTACATGGTTTAATTAACAAATAAATGTTTAAAGATGAAACATAAAATCCATTTTCGATTATGAGTTCTTTTTAGTTAAACAAACAAGTTCATAATTGTCAAATTAATAGAGAATTATCTAACATTTAATGCAAATTACGGTTATAATTTCGATAGACATATCCATTTTTATTATAATAGTATAATAGTTGATAGGATTAATAATAAGGAATTTTTATACAAGTGTTTTCGATTCAGTAATTAGTTTGTAAATGATTTTGATAATAATAAGAAATGGGAAATGAAAAAGTAAAGTTTGGAGAAGAAATATAGATTGGAAAGAGTAAAGAGTTTAAAAATGTGTAGTAAAATAAACAATCATAAATTCATAAAAGTTGAAAATTGAATACATATACAATGACCTATCGAACATTTACCAATTTTGATGGTAGAGGTGTTGGTGTTTTAAGGAATTAAGTAATTATATTTCAATCCCCCAAAATTGAATACATAGTAATGGTTGAATTATATGATTTTGGCATGTGTATAAAAATGTTTCTAAATACGTTGATTTGATACTAATAACTGTTATCACATAATTTCTCCGCAATTGCACTAACTAGTACTTTGATTTGTTGAAAAATACTTGCTCTCCAATGCTTTCCAATCACATGTGCATGAATGAAGTTAACGAAATCAAATCAGTTGTCTCAATTGAAATCACTCCTTATGATTAAGTAGTCTTGTTTCTTGAACTTTTGCTCATATTCCACTCGATTTTGGAGAGATTCTCTTACACCTCTTGAACCAAATATATCCAAATTTGATTTTAATAACTTGGTCAAATTTTACGTAATAAAGGTAACACTATCCCATCCCGATTTTGATGGGCTAGTGACCGGCTGGACCAAAAAGAGTTGAGTCAGTTTGTTTTGTTATCTCTAGTTTTACTTAACACCTATAATTTAATAAGCTGAATTTTCAGCTTTTAATGACCAGTATTCAACTTTTAACTATTTTTTGAAAATTATATATATATATATATATATATATATATATATATATATATATATATACACGAATTTATATTATTCGATTATATTGTGTTCTATTCTATGTATATACTTCCACATGGTGATGTATTTATATATATAACAAATAAGTATACAAGTATGTTGTAAAAGAAAATATTGAAATGTCCTGTTGAATTTTTTAGTTTATGAATTGTCGCCATGGTCTGCAACCGTGTTTTTTTTCTACTTCTGTTCTTTTGCTTCTGCGGTCGTTGTGACTGAATTTTCCTGATGATGAGTGGTTGATTCAATGAAGGACTCAAACTCGTTTTCCATGTTCTCCACCTACACGTTAATCCAAATAGGTCATCATGTCTTGCTCAAATCTAAGACCAAAACTTATCAAACAAAGTATAAACTTGCACATGCAATTGGCCTTCAAAAGATAACTAAAGTGATATATATAATTCTGCAATAAGCAATAATAGCGATTAACAAGTTATATATTTATTGTTATTGGCTCGAGCTAGGGAGGAAATTCTGAACAAGGCAATTGAATCGAAAACTGAATCAGCCAACTTTCGTGTTGAAGATTAAACAAGTAATTTCGTTATTTATTAAAGTCTAATTTATTGTCTAAGGGATGTTATTCAATGTTAATAGAAAACTTCTAACATTGAGACTAAGATACTAAGTCAAATCATAAAAACCAATCACATAATTCAATTCATATCTAACCATCCAGCCACAATTTTAAGATAATTGAGAAAAATTAGCGTTTGCGTTTTTCTTTCAATTTCCTTTTTCTTGTTCACTACCTAAGCCGTATGATCCACGTAATTTTTTTTTAACGGATGCCTCCATAGTAAATATGTTTATAAAGTTGAAATATTTATTACTTGTCATTAAAGAGTTTTCGTTTTTCTTGTCAACTAATATGCTTTTAAAAGTTGACATATTTATTATTTGTTATTAAATAATTTATTGATCATCCAATCGCAAATCATTATTGATGTTACTTCTAGAATAATTGTTATAAAATTAATAAATTTTAATGGATGATGGTGTGTAATTGAAAGACAATGTCTGAACATATTTTTTTTTCTCTTCATTAAATAAATCATTCAAATTGCTTTATAAAAAAGAAATAAATATTTTTAGATTATGAGAATATTAAACGTTAGTTTGATGTCATCCAAATAATAGAGATTAATTTAAAACCTTTTCTAATTCATCTTCTGCGCGTTCGGCATGCTTATCTATATCTTCAGCTACTTTTTCAACAAATTCAACAGCATCACGAAGTTTTCCATCAGGAAGATGCTTCACAGCTTCTTCTGCCACCTTGTCCACCCCCTCAGCCACGTCTTCTACAATGTCTACTACTCGTTGTGCTTCGTCTATTGTTGTTTCAACTTTCTCTACGAACAAAGCAAAAAAGCTCATCATCACACAAGAGAAAATTTCAGGCCTAATTAATATTAATTGCCAATAATAATTCATTTTTGCTAATAGTTAACATGGGTGATCTCTTACCTTTCAATTGTAGCAACAAAACAAATAATGTAATGAAAAAACTAATTAATTAAGATGTTACGTACATCTTTCTTGTGGAACCATTTTGAAATCTCAAGGCTAGGTTCTTTTCTGGAACCGAAAAGCGATTATTATGTTTGAGTTTGGAGTTGAATCGAAGGGGATGAATGGGATGATCAACATTTGAAGCTGGATATTTTCCTACGGCTAAGCAAGTAATCGTTTGAGTAAAGATTGTATTTGCCATCATTATATATATGAATCTAATATTCGGATTGTAACTATATATAATATATCGGAACAATTTTTCCAATGGGGACGCTGAGGAAATGTATGAGGATTGAATTGTATAGGTATAGGACTTGTTCAAGTGGACAAGTAGACACGTAGAAAGGAATAGTATGTATATGAACTTGTTTTAAAATAAGCCAGAATTTGCGAGTAAGGAGAAGGGTAACGAAAAGTCAACATACATTAAAATAATTTTTTAGCAAAATATTTCATTAATAAAATAATTGTTTAAATTGAGCATCTGTTTTATCCAATTCAAGACTCTATTATATTGGTAACACATGAAAAGTATTGAACCAGATAGCAAATTAATCCCACTGTTTAGGTAAAATTTAGGAGTATTCATCAGTTGAATTGGTGCATATTTAAGATGAAATTAAATTCAACTTAATCATATTTAATTAAACTAGTTTGGTTTGGATTTAAAAATAAAAAATCAATTAATTTAAACTAAGTCAATCGGATTAAGATTGAATTGATTTACTTTGAGTCTCTGGCGTGCTGGGAGACATTTATTATTGCAACGATTTTTGTTGAGCATGCTATGGCGTGGAATATTTGGGCCTTAATTCTCCACCATCTTTATGCTTAAATAGTTTTGGTGCTCACTATTTACACGGTCATTTTTTGCTAAGTACACCCCAATCCCCTCATTATCCATTATACCCTTTTACTTAAAGGAGTACACCCCTTGATATCCATTTTCCTTTCCAAAAGTATCTTTTCGGAATATCATATATCTATTTTGGAAATATATTTTAAAAACTGTATATCATAGTTCTAGAAATACATTTCAAGAAAAGGTATATGTTATCCTGAAAAGATATTTTTGGTTGTAATAAATTTAAGATCGTTAAAATTGTAAATGCTTCTCATATACCCCCCATATTTTTTAGTCTTATTTTCATTCCATCATGAGTGTTTTTTAAAGTTTAAACCCTATTTAAAATCTTATTTTTATTCTACATTTATTGTTTTTTAAACCCTAATTATGAACCCCATCTTCACCTCATGGTATAAAAAAAAAAAATGATTTTGGCAATGTTATGCCAAAAGTTATACCAAACTTCATCAAGAGTTATAAAATCTTTGGAGACGAAGTGTCAGGATTCATTAAGAAGTTTGTTCTTGTTAATGGTAAATTAAGTTTAACTTTGAAATTTAATTTATAGTATGTTTGTTATAATTAGAATATATATTGACAACATGTATATTTTTTATACTACAATCCAACAGTAAATTGTTACATAATTGAAAGTGATATATATATATATATATATATATATATATATATATATATATATATATATATATTGATTTATAGTGTCAATTTTTTTATAGCTAGTATATTAGAATTAAATTTTATGAAGCATTTATATAACATCTGGCGCCTTTTTTATATAAAAAAATAGAATTTGCTCTTGGTATCTTTTTTATAATTCGTTTTATATATCTACCTTTTACGAATCTTGAGTTGGAATAGGATATGTGAACCGTCAAACAAAAGGTAGATAGGGGGACCAAGAAAATTACATGTACTAATACAAAGTAGGTGAAGGCAATGTATTGTTGGACACATTGAAGAAGGTGTGTTATGAGTACAAATTGATGAAAAACCTTGATGGAGGATGCATAATCAAGTGCACAATCAAATACTACACCAGAGGTGATGCACACACAATTCACACAAGAGTTTTTGAAGGATAATTAAAATTCATATAATGAAGATGAGACTCAAAATTAGGGTTTAAAGAACAATATAAGGTAGAGTAAAAATAAGATTTTAGATATGATTTAAAGAAAACTAATGATAGGATGAACATAATACTAACAAAAATAGAAGTGTAAGATAAGTATTTACAACATCAACGATCTTAACTTTATTATTACCAAAAATGTGTTTTCAGAATAACATATACTTGTTCCAGAAATGTATTTCTAGAACTATGATATATAATTCTAAAAATATATTTCCAGAATAGATATCTAGAAAGACATTTTTGAAAAGAAAAATGGATACCTAGGGGTGTACACTCCTTTAAGTAAAAAGAGTATAATGAGTAATTATGATTTAAAAAGGGAAGGATTGGGGTGTACTTAGCAAAAACTGGGAATGTATATAGTAAGTACCTTAGTTTCTTGTACAATTGTGAGGGGTGTTAAAATGCTATACTTTCGGTAATTGCTTCGTGCAATTCTGGATTTGCTTCCTGCATCCGATTCTGAAATGTAATTTACATTCTGAAAAGCTAACCCAAATCGTAAAATTAATAGGATTTTCAGAAGGCTAAAAAGGTGTAGGAAGCAATTGCATTAGTTTTCAAGTATATACCAAATTGTAAGTCCTTTTTTGTGAACTGCTTTTCATTACGGGCATTGTTAAACACATTCTTTTTTTCCCTAAGTGCACCCCAGCATTTTAAAATTACCCTACTATCCTAACCTCTTACCCTCCTCCCAATCCTTCTTTTTCTAACTTCACTAACCCCTGGATCAATGCTTAGTGTTGGATCAAAGACTTAGTGCCACTTATAGGGTTCAGTGCTTCCTCTTGGACTCAATAACGACTCTTTGTGCCATATAAATTGGGTATCTACATGCATCATGCATTATGATTGAGGTTATCATCACATCCCTTGTTCTCTGTTTTGGCAGCTCGCAACTCTGGTTATCGTAGTATTCTTCAAGATGTATACTTCCCTGTCATCATCGTAACTTTGATGGATTTGATCCCTTTATATTATGTTGTGTTTGGTTGGGAGGATGCAAATAAAGAAGACAAAAATAAAAGAGATATATTTAAATTAAAGTAGAATGTAGAAGGTGTGAGACACATTAATTTTTTTTTATTCTTCTCCTCATTTGCTGAACCAAACACATCATTAAAGAAAGAAAAATAAGCTTTAGAAGATAAATAAAATAATAATAATAATAATTTTAAAAATTAACCATTGATATTAGCATTAATTTTAGATTTTGTTAAATATTTATTTGATTTTATCTCAATTTTTAACTTTTTTTTTTTCTAATTAACGGTTATAATTGCACTTTATCGTTTAAAGTGCATTTTCTCACTTTAGACAAGTCTAATCTAACTTGAACACTCACACACAGAGGTTACAACTCTCTTGTTATTTCTATATTTTTTTATAACTTAAAATTGTAATTTAATTCAATACACAATCTTATAAGAATATAAATTTAAAATTTAGTACATTTTATTGAAATTATATACGTATAGAGTTCAATAATTTATAATATTTTTATTTTTGTATTTTTAATAATTTAAAATACTATATGTAAATATCAAAATATATGTTAAATTTATTTCTTAAAAAAAGATATAGTAATTCTATCAAAAGAGTAATTTTGTTTTTTAAAATATGATTTATATTATTTGGTGTCATTATTTTTTCCATTTCAAACACAAAATAGGATAAAAGTTTACTAGGTCGTATTTTATCCAATTTATATATTTTCATCCTTTCTTATCTTCTTGTGTCCACCAAAGATCTTAATATCACTACCAAAAAGAAAAACGAGATCTTTGTACAAAATTAAACTCATAAGAAAACATGTGAGTTACATATGATGTTGAGAAATTAAACACACAACAGAGAAAGAGAGGACAAGTTGTGTGTGCTTAAGGATGCAAATGGCTATCTCAAGCTGTTCAACATCACTTTGTTGAATTTAATTTGATTAGAGCTTTGAAGACGATTTCTGAATTCACAAAACTTTAAGATGGGATATGGTCACATCTTGATAAAGACTTTACACCAATAAATTTCCAAGTAATTGTAAATTATTAAGACTTTTAAAAATGCATGTAATGATGATTTTATTTAATCTCAAGTGATGTGACTACACTTAAATTAATTAATTAATTAATTATTATAAAGCCAATTAAGGTCAGGAACAAAGTCACACAACAGTTGGTGTATACTTTTCCTAGGTAACATTATTCTTACATTGATAGCGATCCTTCATCATTTTATTTTAAAGCTAACTAATCGACGAGGTACTTCTTAAAAATACCATTGATCTTTTTATCAGAATGTTCTAAACAAAGTATATTTTTGGTACATAATTTTAATTATCAAAAACTAATTTTGTAACAAATTATAGCACAGTAACTCTGACATAGAAATGTATTTGTGCAACATACAGGAACTACTTTTTTTTTTTTTTACTGCATAAGAACTACTTTTCTATTGCTTAAATATAAATGAACGGGATTTAGCTTGGAGAAGTACACAATGAGGTAGATTATGTAAATTGAAAATAGCTTGTTAACTTAACATTCTTCAAAATAAGGATAAATATTAAATATACTTACTTTTTTTATTTTACAATTTTCCTAATTTTAGAAGAAAATTCAGGTTCATATTTTGCCATTTGTAGAACCCCTGTGGAGAGGAAGAAAGCGTCATTCTTTAGAAATTGCCACAGGGGTTGCACGAGCTGCATGAAATGAATAAAACCCTTTTTCTTCACCATTTTACTAGAAGAAATTGCCAAGGAATTTAAACAAAGTTGGATAGGGACAAATTATGATACCTGAACTATTTGAAAATTCATTTTTGGTGAGACTGAACCACTCTAATTTGTTACTTGTTTAATAAACCTGAGCTACTCTAATTTTGTTACTTGACTAATAAACAAACCAAACAAGATAAGGAGGTTCTTTCAACCCTATTACAGATTACCAAACCCAACAAACACATCAATAGTCTCCTAAGCCTTGGAAAGAGACATCAAAACAAAGAAAAATATTCCTTCTCTTTTAATCCAAACAAAATCCACCTCACGCTTAACCCCATTCTTCATTTCCTCTCTCTGTCCACTTGTGTCCGTAAAAGTTTCTTCATAAAACACACACTCCAAATGGCTAGCAAACACAGAAAACTCTTCCCTGATGAAACAGCAACCACAAACCAAACCCAAGATTGCTACGGCTTTTGTGACCCAGCATGCCCTTACAATTGTTACAATAACCCTGATTACTTTTTCTCTCCTCCACCACCGCCACCACCTTCTATTTCACATTCAAGCCAAGTTAACCATATATCTTCCTACTTTATCATTCTTGTTACACTATTCACGGTCATTTTTGTTGTGGTTGGTTTCTACGTGATCAAGGTGAAGTGCTATGCTACATGGTGCGGCTGGCGATTCAGCGGTTCCGTTCCCTCTTCAGACACCACCACTGAGGAGTTTCTCAATGAGAACCAAGTTGACCACCCCGTGTGGCTCATTGCCACTGTGGGGTTGCAACAATCGATCATCAACTCCATCACGGTTTGCAAGTACAAGAAGAATGAAGGGTTGGTTGAAGGAACCGAGTGTTCGGTGTGTTTGAACGAGTTTCAAGAAGAGGAGACATTACGACTCTTGCCAAAGTGCAACCATGCTTTTCACGTTCCTTGTATTGACACTTGGTTGAGATCACACACAAATTGCCCTCTTTGTCGTGCCGGTATTGTTTCTAATAGTGTCAATTCTGAAGCACCAACACCCGTGTCGAATTCGGAGCAAGAAAATGCAAATTTGGGGAGGAATCAAGATACCCTTTTGGACAATTCACGGATTAATGAAGGTGGGTTAAGCAGCAACATGGTTGCTGGGGAATCAAGTGAAGCAATAGATGAATCAAATTCTAAGGATCGGGTAAATGATGAAACTCAGAACAATGGGGTTCTGATGAATATTGAGATTCAAACAGAGATGGGGTCTGTTTCAACTACAGAATGTGAAAGTCATCGTGTTGTTGATGATCATAAACATGATGATGACACAATGTTGCACACGGATAATCTAGGGAAGCAAGATCAAGATGGTGATTACTACTACTCAAAAACGTGTAGAACAGTGCGTCGTTCCTCTATTGAAGAGTGTTTGCATTTAAGCCCAGTATCTATGAAAAGGTCATTCTCCTCTTGCAATGGAAGGACTCTGACTTCGAGAGGTTACATGAGTCTAAACTCTAAACTCAATTCATCCCTACTAGAGTTCTCATTTTATGAAAGATGAACATATTGATGAGTAACATGATGATTTGATGTCCATTTTACTCTCAGAATTTTGAGGGCACCCTAGGTTGGAGTTTGAACATTGACAATGGTATAAACAGCAAATTGTGAAAGAGAAAAGAGGTCAATTTTAATGAAGAATAAAATGTAAAATTGTAATTGAAGTTTTACCAAGTGCTCGGGCATTGAAAATAACTCTGGTGTATCATGTATGCAATTGTATCACACATCACAATGCCCAGTGTTGCACTGCAGAACAGGTTTGCTCCCACAAAAGGGAATAAGGTACATTAAATGCTCTATTTTTTGCTTCTACATTGGTGTATTCTTAAAATATATATATATATATATATATATATATTTATATTGGAGGTTCATAACTTGAATGCGAGATTTTCGATTCTATACTTTCAATTATTCTTCCCCCACAATGATATTGTGGTCTGATAAACTATCATGGTCCTCCATAAGAAGCTGAATATGCTACAACACAACCAGCTCAAGCTGTAACTGAAGTGGGTCAAAACAAATTTGTATTGATAATGTTGTCCTTGATCTGTGATTTCTGTATATGTGCAGATCATATGAACCAATCAAAGTTTTAAATAGTAACTGTGGTAGTGAGAAATTAATTATTAGGTAGTTTTGAATTATGTCTATGATTCTGACGAATTTTTACATGAAGTCGAATTTTTTAATTTACAAAAAAAAAAATAGTAGCACTTAATTTATAAGTTGTGTAGTCGGTGTAGAGATTAATTAATATTATAGTTGTCCTACGCCACGTAATACTTTCTCTAGTTGTTGCTTACTTGCATTAGTCCCCTTGAGAGTTGAAGCCAGCTAATTGCATCCAACGTGTTCTGAATTGTAGTTGTAAATTGTAATATTCTATATTTTAAGTTACTGTGTTACTGCAATTTGTTAGGACCATAGTTTTTTTCATTTTTAATCTAAAAGAGAAATGCTATGAGTTTGTTTCCGTAAAAAAAAAAAAACTAATCTCACATCTTACAAAATCTTTCAAAATTTTATCAAAATTATACTGAATTTGTGACTTTTAAACTTTTAAAATTATTTCATATCACAAATCCATGAATTGGGATAGAAAATGAGAATTTCAGAGTTTAAGGAATAAGAAAATTCATGGAGGGTACAAATTTGCTTGATTTAAAAATAAAAAAAGACCTAAAAGAAAAAAAAAATTGGAAACCAAAATTGCACTTAGTCTAAACTAAAGCCACCCAAATTTGCATAGTCCAAACTAAAGAAACAAAAAATATAGTTAGACCAAAATTTGCATAGTCCAAACTAAAGAAACAAAAAATATAGTTAGACCAAAATTAATCATTAATGCACCATATGAGTTAACCGCTTTAGTATAGTTTTATATCTATATCTATACCTACTTAATCAAATGTTATCATGCTCTACAACATGAAAAATCAATTAAGTTTAAAAAGAAACTTTAAAATAGTTTAAAAGCATGTTAGGTATTAATTGGATTTTAATTCATATTTGACACATACATGGGACACCCTGTTAGGTATTATACTCTACACTTCATAAAATTAACTGAGACTAATTTTTACCACAAGTCCCACAAGTGATTGCCCCCAATTTAATATTTTTATTTTCTTGCTTGGATTAGTTGGTGGGCTGATAGTAACTTATACACAAGCACCATCGTGAAGCAGACCAGAAGGCCCATTCTTGTATTTAGAGTTCAGATGGAGGGTTCTAGGCTTTTACTTGGTACATTCCCTTTTTAGCTTACTGCACCTCCAAGAAAACTCAACCTGACAAAAATATCCCTCACCTCCAAAAAAGGCTGAATCGCAAACGAGAGGGAAGGGGTGTTAGGGTTAAGGAAATACATGTCCATTCACTTTTCCTATGGGGTGCAGGAAGCAATTCCTCGGGTTCTATCCTCATATGCGGACTTCAAAAGTTGACTGAATTATTTTGAACGTCTCTTTTGGTGCAAGACTGTTTCGAACTATGTTCTAAAAATATTTGACATATAATTTAACTGATTTTTTTAGGGGCTTTATTTTATAATTATGAGACTTAGGTAACATATATAGATTTTCTCTCAAAAAAATGTAATATATAGATTATTGTCGTTCATGTATTAAATGTTATGATTTAATGATATTGTTAAAGAAAAATTAAAAAATATATATATATTAATGTTTCCATATGTTAGTCAACTTTTGTGTTCTCAATTTTGTAAGCCTTTTTGACGACCTTTTCCTTTGTCTAAATTTATTTAAATTTGTTGTTTCTAAAAAGATTAAAAACTGAATAAATTTATTTAACATTTGTTGTTTCTAAATTTATTATATTATATTCAAATCAATTCAAGTGGAATTATGTTTTATTTTTACGATTGAATTGGATGATATCTAAAAAATTGATTCCACTTGACAAGTTAATTATCTTTCAAGACTTTATGTAATTGCTGTCTGTTATTTATTTTTTGTCTGTGCATTGCATCTTGAATGCAGAGTAAAATCTTCGCCAGTTTGCAACTTTAATTAAATTATTTATTTATTTCTGGAAGAAAGCTGAATTGCTTTATGTATTGGAAACAAAATCATTGTCATATTATATTACGAAAAGTGTGGGTAGAACATTCTGTTCCTAAAATTTTACTTTTAGGTCATATCATTTGCCACAGGAGCGCAATGAAGTGGGGAACCTTTTCGAATCCTCACGATTCGGAATTCCACTTTTGTTTGCCAATTGCATAATTACAATCGTTAAAGTAAATAATACTTACTGTGACTGTTTTATATTAACAAACAATAATCAACGTTTCTATGGATCAAGTAGCATCACAATTTAATTCCTTTCACTAAAATCTTTATTAATCTTATGAATAAAAAATGCAATTGAAAGAATAAATTTTACTTAATAGTCAATAAGATTTCTTAACAAATATAAATAAATGACAAAACTAATAAATATTTCTCACTAATATCATCATATATTAACAAACAATAATCATCATCACCCTTACTTCACAATCCAACTTTAAATTAATCACACCACATATAGTGTGGTTTTTACTTGATAGTGTAAATTATAATTTTAAGAGAATAATTTTAAATCATCCTACTACATCCACTTATTAATCTTCTTATTTCCTTTTATACGATGAATATTGAAAGTATTTATATTCTCAAGATATTAAATATATTTTCTTCTATATTTGATTTTTTTTTATAAGAAGTCATTTGTAAAAAAAAAAAAAACATATAATATTACTCATTTTAAAATTAAGTGCGCATTTTATTACGCCCAAATTTCGAGGAACCAAAAGGGAAGGCAAGAAAACAACAAATTCAAGTTATGTATGGGACCCCAGAAGCATTGCGAAATGCACAGTAAACACTAATCAGCTGGCAAATATAGCTCCCATTGGACATGTTGAATGAATAACACATAAGAATGCCCCTTGGAAAACTTCTTCAGAGCATGATAGGTACGCCTTTATAGCTTTATCTTTTCCCCCCTAAAGTAGCAACAAAATCTAATGAATTTTATGCCATTGATTTGAAAGTTTATTTAATAGTCTTACAAACAATAACATGTTTGGTTTTTGGGGGATGAAACATGCATATAAACAGAACATATATTGGCTTTACTAAGGCTTGATAATTACAGTATTTTTAATTTGTACATACACATGGTCCTATTCGTTGTATATATATATATATATATGCAAGCTTCATTAACGTGAGTTGTCTATACATTCCTCAAATAGTCCAAAGCAGTAATCGAGATTATTCTCGACATGTATAATTACTTAACAATTTAACATATGACGTGCGTACATAAAGTATTATGCTTACCCAAAGGCCAAATCTATGGGCTTATACAGGTAGCACGTTGTATTGTACAGTATTCAGACTGAAGATAAAACAAAACAACCTGAATCTTTGCTGAAATGGACGTATAGCGAAATATATTCTACACGTAGCAAGACATACCAATAGACCAATTTTTAATTTAAAAGAAAGCATGGACCAATGGCACGTTCAAAAAGCAGTCACACCATTCTACTAAGTTAAAAAAAAAAAAAAATCTTGTTGAATATTGACGGCATGTTTTCATATGGTGAATGTAAATTCCTCGTCAATTATGGCATATAATATGGAATAATGGACACATGCATTGACGATATATTATTTATTCCCAATTGAAGGTAAAAAATACAAATTCAAAATTTTGTTGATCATCAAACTTATATTGCTCTCCATTTTTGAAACTACGAACCGGGTTTTGTGCTACCGCGAAGCAGACAAAGGAAAAGTGCCCAAAAGTATTCACACGTTAAAGAGAATTTGGATGAATCAATATTCGATGCTTTTGATGCATGAATCAATAAGAATTGTTCATGTTGTTGTCGAATATTTACAATGATCGATCCTGCGGGAACTAATTTAGATATTTAAAACTAAATATGGACCAAAAATCTTACTGTGCTCCATTTTATCGTTTCTAGTTTATTTTAAATTGAAGGCACGATAGAAACACCTTGAAGCTAGCGGAGAATACAAGTAAATAATTCCTGATCCGAGACACATCAAGCAAGTCTTATGGCGCAATTTTACCTACAGTAAACTCAATGATAAATCAACTCTCTATCCTCACTTCCTGAACTAATTTTCGAGATTGATTGAGTTACATTCAAATCTATATTTTTTTTAAAAAAAAATATTGTTGCTGAGTCATTAATGATGTTATGCATTATTAAATCATGGCTTAAAAATATTGAAGAATAAATTTATGTGTATTAAAGATCTTATTGCAAAAATATATGTTTAAATAGATTGACATGAAACCTTAAAAAGTACTTATATCATATAAAAAGTTATACTAAACTCTTATAAAGTGTAGTCTCGCTTATTTTGCAATTATCTTGTGCTGTGAGTTGCAGGGATTTTAATTTTTGTAGTTTATAATTTGTTTTATATAGAGTTTTTTCTTATTGGTATATTAGTTGATTAGCCTATTTAAAATAGATCAGACCTATACACAAGTTTTAATATAAAATAGTCATTTAAATAGATATACAAATGAGTTAGGCCATCGAAAAGATGATATTAGATTAAAAAAATAAAGCTTATCACATGTAACAGATCAAATTTTGTGTATGATTTTTTGATACATTCGACTTAGGCCACGATTTATTTAAATAGGTCAGATATATTTAATCAAAATCTTATTTTGTCTATCCTATTTCCTAATAATAAGGTATGCATATGGTACCCTAAATTTAAAATTACATAAATGCCCTTATTATATACAAAGAATGTTAGTCTATGTTTTTGTATAAATATATTTTAAAATTATTTATTTTTAATATAAATATATATTTTAAAATTATTTATTTTATTTTTTACTTCTTTAAAATTTATATTTTAAAAGATATTTACATATACACACGTGTATAAATGTAAAATTAACTTAAATAAGTTTTTGTCCTATAAAATAGGATTTTTTTAAATCTTTTCAAGTTTTTTTTAGCCCTTTAAAGATTTTTATTTTTTTTAGTTTTATAGTCTTTATTATCAAGTAATAATATTAATGAATGACATAACAACGACGTTAGCAGCCCATCGACTTGTGATGTCATTTAAGAGCATCTTAGGAGAATCATCTGTTATTTTTTTTATAAAATATATCTTTAAATCCTTATTTGTTCAAACTAGTTGACGGGAAATTTAAAACCATAATTTATCCAAAAACTACATGGAACTGCTTGTTAGACTCTTTCATGCCGTGACAAGTCAATATGTTGTCAACCTAATTGTTAGGTTATCAGATAACACTATAACTTAATAGTAGAGACTAAAAAAATAAAATAAATCTTTAAAGGACTAAAAAATTAATTTTATAGGGATCAAAAACTTATTTAAGCCTATAAATTAGATTGAAACTTACACTTTAGGTAAATACAACTAGGTGACACATGAGGCTAATACTTGTAATAATTATGCCTTCCTTTTCTTAAATTAGTGTTGTGAAAATCGTCTAAGACCGGCCGGTCAGACCGAAAACCAGTGATAAGACCTGTCCTAGCTAGTCATTGGATTAGTTATGTAATCCACCCAAATCAACTCGATTTGACCTAGATCGAACAATTTTTTTATAACTCCTAAAACGATGCAAATATTTAAAACTTTTTTCATGGTACCATTAGAAACTTGTGAAAAAAGCTTGATGATTCAAATTTGAATGCTTGATATCCATAACATTTCAATGAAACTTTTTATAAAATAGAAAGGTGAAAGCTCTTTCTAAGTTTTTAATAGCTAAT
This sequence comes from Glycine soja, assembly GCF_004193775.1. NCBI lineage: Eukaryota > Viridiplantae > Streptophyta > Magnoliopsida > Fabales > Fabaceae > Glycine > Glycine soja. Next base: position 46,201,762 of record NC_041015.1, read on the forward strand.
TGTTGAATAGTATATAATAATATACTTCTATAATATATATTTTTTTATCTTGATAACAATATATAATAGCTAATTAGTATTATATATCTTTATCATGATATAATTTAATATTTATGTGTTTTATACATTTGGAATACGAGTGTAAGGTGAAGTTCCACTTCGGGTAGGAATGAGAAGGTTGAACACCATATAAGTGAGGAAAAGACCCATAAACTTAGAGTCATAAGATTTTGGGTTAAGGTGTGATGTTAGGTTCACTTATATAGTTGTTCATAATCCATTGATGTATATATCCCCGGTGTTAACCTCCCTCAATTTCTTCAACAATTGGTATCAAAGTCGATGGTTTGACTTGGTGACTGACTCAAAAGAGTAAATGGTGACAGCGGATCCATGGACATGGAGATCCCTTGTATCGAAAATCTTCCGGACGAGTGAGTCCATGCATAGAGACCAAGCAACGAGTCTTGCAAGTGTTGCGACAATGTAAGGTATTGGAGCATGTTGGTGGCAATGACTAGACAAGTTGGGTTAGCCATAGTTAAGCTCTATAGGTCACCATTGGATACTAGTGGATTGAAAATGGCTTTCGTTCGAAGGGAACGTTACCATGTGGAAGAAACTCACACTTGAGGGGAAGATTGTTGGAATACAAGTGTGAGGTGAAGTTTCAAATCGGGTATAAATGAAAAAATTGAGCATCATATAAGTGAGGAGAATACTCATAAACCTGAGTTTTAAGGTTTTCAGTTAAAGTGTGGTGTTAGGTTTGCTTATATGGTTGTTCATGGTTTATTGGTGTAAATTTTCCTGGCATTTACCCCCCTCAATTTCCCAACAATTGGTATGAGAGCCCATGATTCGACTTGGTGATCGATTCAGACAAGTAAGATGGCGACAATAGATCTATGTATCGAAAGTCTTCCTAGCGGATGAGTCCATGCATAAAAGCCAGGCAACAGGTCTCTTACGTGTTGCGATAGTACAAGGTACTAGAGCATGTTAGCGACAATGGCTAGACGAGACGGGACAATCGCAATTAAGCTCTGAGGGCCATTATTGGACACTTTGGATTGAAAATGATTTTTGCTCGAGGGAGAGACTATCATGTGGAAGAGACCCATACTTGAGAGGGAGGCGGTTGGAATACAAGTGTGAAGTCCCATATCAGGTAGGAATGAGAAGGTTGAACACTATATAAATTCAACTGGGTTAAAGTGTGAAGTCCCATATCCGTTTGTTCAATTTTTTTTTTCATCTTTTCTTTACTTTATTATGACAATAATTTTAAATTTAGAGTATGAATTGATCATATTTTTTTAGTTGTATAATATTTTTAAATTTTTTTAATATATATCAAATTAATTTATTTAATAAGTGACTAGTTAAACTATTAACCTATTAATCTATTATCTTTCAACTAAGTTGATGATCATTCGATTTTGACAACTCTATTTTAAATTGACTCCTGTAACAAAAACAGTTAAAGCTAATTAAGAATAATCAACTAACTGCCTAAAAATTAGAGGAATAATAATGAAAAATATCAAATTCAGTTGGTTGTTTGAATTATTATAAATTTTTTAGTATTATATTGAATTCCTATATATAAAAAAATTAACTTGACGTGTAATTTTTTCTTCTTGTAAGAAATAGCAGAAGTTGAGTTAAATAGACCGGTCATACCTCTTTACTATCTTCGTTTCTAGTAATATACGTATCATCATAAGCCAAAACATGATCTTTACATATCACTGATACTATGCCTTCTGTAATCCGTAGAGTCAAACAAGCCATAGAATGGTCAATTTTTAGTAGAGTTATGCTATATCGGGTTTCGTGGAAAAAAGGACAACGAATATCATGGTATACAATTATACACCACCGCGTATAATAATGTTAGATGCCAATTGTTTCCACCGTAGAATTTTTTTATAGATACAATGGATTAAGATCAAATTCCATCCCTTTTTTTTTATAGGTATAACATTCTTTTTCATTTTCATTTTCCCCCATTTCAAATGCGTGTTTATAAGAGGCATGAGGGAATTATTTAATATATTGAAATCTTTCTACAGGAGAAAATAATTGTAAGAGGTCCACAGACATTCCAATGAAATTAACGAAGCTCGTGCTCTGGAAAATAACGCTAATAATTCACAAGTGGGTGCACAGTTCAGTAAGGGGGGCCTCCACAACATAAATTGATTGTCGCTTCCAACACTTTTTTTTCCCTCTCAGGCTTAAATTCTTGGAGCTGGGAGAAAAAAGCAAAAGAGGAAAAAAAAAATATAAAATGAGAAAAGAGTAAACCTATACTTTAATTAGCATCTCCTAGCTTATTGAAATGGAACATTTATATATCTTGTTTGAGATCACTGATGCATGTACAAAGCCTATCCCTTGTTCTATATCCCTTCACGGGCCACACCCTACAAACTTGAACGCATTTCAACAAGGGTATCAAAGCTGTTTTGCACAATTATTGATAAACGAGGGTGCAATAGCCTTTTAGTATTTCAAAGTTTAATTCAGCTGAAAACAGCTTCCTCCTGAACTGTGCGTGATAATTGATGCACAGCAGCTGCAATTTCATCCACCGTGTTCAGCTGACACCCTTCCTCTACCTATTCCAATAATAAATTAATACATTAATACAAAATATACAAAAGAAAGAAAAAACTTTCAAATGTTTAATTATAAATATATCAAAATTGAGCAATGATAACTGTTCACCCGATTTTGAGAGGAATACATTTTCTCTAGCTAGTGTAAATAATTTGACATGATCAATTGTCATGATCTCAATATTTATTTTTTTCAATCTCAACTTTATAATAAAGCAATTATAAAGTCACTATTAAATATCCATTATCCTGAGTGAAAAAGAAGACACAAATAAGAAGAAAATAAGTTGCTACAATGCCTCAAACAAGTGAAAAATTATTAGTGGTCCTAGATCATATAATCTCCGTTAGTCTCTACATGACATGCAATACAAAATTATTAATTTTTTTAAGATTAAAAAATTTGAATACATATTTTATAAAAATTGATTGAGATTGTGGCAAATGATAATTTTGAACCACCTAATAGTCTTCCAGTTTAAGAATTTTTGTACTTTTAGTTTTTAGACCAATAGTTACATGAATTTTTGTTTAACAAAGTCAATAAAATTACAAAAACAAATTATATGATTTCGAATTCATTAAATAGGAACACATGTAACTATTGGTTCCAATACTAATTGTACCAAAACTCTTAAATTTCTCAAGATACCATACAATTTTTTTAAATAGAGAGAAAATGATAAATGAGAGTAGAAAAAAAGGATTAAGTTTTTTGTCTTTCAAAATTCTCAAAGATTCTAATTTTTAGTCTTCTAATTTTTTTTAACAATTTTTATTTCTTCACTAATTTTTTATCAGTATTTTTATTCCCTCTAATTTTTTTATCCATTTTTAATTCCTTATTTATTTTTATTATTCAAAATTATTTTGTATTTTATTCATTTTTTCCTCATTTATTTTATATTTAAGACTAATTTTGAATAATAAAAATAAATGAAGGATTAAAAATGGACAAAAAAAATTAATAAGACTAAAAGTGTTAACAAAAAATTAATGAAGAATTAAAATTTATCATAAAAAATTTGAGGAATTAAAAAAGATGAGCTAAAAAAACATTAAAAACTTATAAAAAAAAAAAGAGAGAGAGAAAAAATGAAGAGAAAATGAAAGAGAGAGAGAAAACCTAGCTAGGTAGCTAGCAGAAATAGGCAGAAACACAAACCAACCTTAACACTAACTGAGGTAAGGACCATATCGTCAACAGTGGTAACATTAAGGTGAAGAATGCTGAGACCAAGACTTTGAAGACCAACAACCATCTTCAGAAGCAACCCTGGTCGTTTCTTTGAGAGTATCTTCATGTTGGCATGGCCATCTACCAAGGTCACTTCTATGTCTGCCACGGCCCATGAATGGTTCCGTGCAATGTTGTTGTTGGCCTCGCACGTGCCAGGGTAGCCTCTGCTGCTGCTGCTGCTGCTCTGTGTCGCACGTGTCGAGTATTGGGGGAACATGAAGAACTCAGCAAAGGGTGATGAGTCAGAGAAGCCACCCTCCTTTGTTCTCTTCTGGCCCTTCATGCACTGCAGAAGCTGCTCCAGCTCCTTCACGAAGTTAATGGCGCCCCCAATAATAGATGCTTGATCGCCCTGTGTTTTTTTTTTTTTTTTTGAATAACCACCCATGTGGTACGGTTAGTTGGCTAGCTAGTATTTTAACATTTTCGGAAATTAACACAAGTTAAGGTCAAAACAATTGTAAAAAGAATCAATCTTGTGTACTAGTGTTTAAGGTTTTAAAAAACGATCTGTCACTACAACTTTGACCATCAAATATTTTGGGGTCATTGCAATTGTGTGATCCCAATTACAACATATCAACTATATTTATATGTAGTTTTCCGTAATATTAAAAATTGTGACCATAATTAACATAAGGTTAAAGCAATTGTAAAACAAACCAAAGTCATGTATTTGTGTTTTAAGGTTTTAAAAAACGGTTAGTGACTGTTATTTTGACTGTTAAGGTTTTTGAGATCATGGAAACTATAATATGATTACAATTGCAATTACTGCTGTATCAATTGTATTTGTCTTAATTTCTCACAATATCAAAGATTGGGATGGAGAAGTGTGACTGGGATTGCAATTTAAAACCTTAACTTGTAATGATCAAATGAAGACTATTAGACTAACCCTTTGTACATAAGAAGGAGGCATCAAGGATCTAAGCACGGCGAGGTACTCGTTCATCTGTTTTCTTCTATTGCGCTCAACTGCAATGTGGGTCATCCTCTGGTTCTCGATCTCCTCCTTGTTCTTGGCGCTCTTGGTGCGACGTCGTTTGCGGCGGCCCATGGCAGCGGCTTCGGCCGAGGAAGAAGGAGGAGGGAAGACTGCAGGAAGGGATTGATCAACAGTGCAAGCTTCAGGGGAGGAGTGTGAATCCCACTGGTCTTTAACATTTTGCAACACCGAAGGAGAAGATGAATCCCAATTTGCATGCAGGGTGTGGTCTATGTTGTTGTTGTTGATGATTCCCACATGGGTTTGGCTTCCTCCACCACCTCCTACTAACGAGTACAAGAAGTCTTTGTTGTTGCAACCGTAAGTGAATGGATCTTGTGGGAAAACCACGGCCTCTAGGGCCATTGTTTTTTTTTTTTTTTTTGTCACTTGTTGGATAAAGTTGGAAAATTTTTCAAGTGGAAAAGTGGAAGTGTAGCTCTCAAGGGAGACACCACTTTCTTTGTTCACAAGAGGAGCAAGCAGAGATGAGGAGAAAAGGTCTCTTAAAGAGAAAAGGAGAGAGAGGGGGGGGGGGTTGTATAAGAAAGTTTCTTCGTTTTTTTTTAGAGTAAGATGAAGGTTAATGATTAGATGATGCTAAGAACAGTTTTGGGAAAGCACGGAAGATGAAGGTTAATGATTAGATGCTAAAAACAGTTTTGGGCGAAGAAAGGAAGGTACTTACTTTAGCAAAGGCCAAAGCAAGGGCACTAACTAATAGAGCAAACAAAGTGACCCTTTTATCATGATCACCGTAAGAACAATGCCCTTTTGCCTTCAAATCTCAAAAAGTGGATTTGTGCACACAAACAAAAAGCTACAGCCCTATGCACGTGAGGTTTTTCGTCGTAGACCAGTTCCTTGATCGCACGAACTTAACCACCGGGAAACACACAGAAAGATTCTTTTGGCAATTTGTTAATTACTCAAATTTATAATACTACAAGCAATAGACTAATGATTTCCCCAACCCCTTGTGATGCCACACAACCTCCATGTTATGGACTAATAATACATAAGTAATATCAATTATTTATTGGCTAAATAGTCACTTTTATTTTTAAATATGTAATTCGTTGATAAATGTGTCCGTGAAAGATAAAAATACAAAATTTAATTTTCAAAAATGTAAAAAGTGTGATAAATATATTTGGCCATTAATTTTCGTTCTTCACTGTTAATAAAATTGCCTATGTGACACAAAGGGACAAACTTGTCACTAAAATGATTGTCAGCGTGGTCATCTTTAATTGTCAACATAAGGACATATTTGTCATATAATATTTTTTTACTTTTCGTCTTTTCATTCTGATAAATATATCCGAACGTTAATAATAGATTGTAACTAATTATTATAATTTAGAAAAATTTGTAATGATTGCGATAAAATTTTGGAAAAACTATATCACACTGGTAAGTGTTTGTTTCTGTTATATAATTTTTAAGCTATTAATACACAAAAAAAAAATTGACTGTAAAACGATAAAAAATCATTGTTTCTGATTAATCAGACATTATGTATTTAATAAGTTTTTTAATAAATTTTTCATAATAAAATATGAATGTCTATTAGTATATGCAATGACATCAAATTACAAATTATAATAAAAGTTGTTGATTTTTAAATTATTTTTTTAAATCATACACAATTATTTTTTATTGACTAGTCATTTAAAAAATCATAACCTTAAAAAAAATATTCCAAAGGAGGTGAGTGCTTTTTACAAATTAAAAGTGTCATTACAATTGTTATTTTTTCTAAAAATTATTCATGGATCTAATTTAACTATAATATTTTACAATAAATCTTTTTTTACTTGAACCTTTCATCAAGCATGGGAGTTAAAAAAAATTATTTACGAGTTTATAAAATAAATATTCTTTTTTTCTTATAGGCTTAATTTAATTTACGAGTTTTTATCATTAATTTAAAGTTAATAAAGCAAATACAAAAATAATTATTTATTATATTTTTTTATTTAAAATTTTTTTCTTTCACCTTAATTCCATGATCTGAATTTTAGTTACAACCAAATCAAAATTTTAAATGTACACTTATTTTTGTTTGTTATTTGAGATGAGTTAAGTTAAAAAAATATTCAATTATTAATTTGATTCTTTTGTCATAATCATTATAAATTTTCTAGGGACACATTTATCAGCAAATTACACATTCACGAGCAAAAATGATTATTTACCCTTATTTATATAAGATTTCTATAAAATCTATTCAAAGTTTATATGATAAATTAATAAGAAATCATTCAATTAACAAATTTATAATGCATAACAATATATGATTGGGTTACATTTTTTATGCATATATTATTTATCCTAATACTATTTTGGTTATCTTTTCCCATCACATTGATCGTCTCATTTTTATATTATTTTATTATATACCTATTCACCAACGATCACAATTGAACCAGTGATCCGTTTGTTTTATATTGGGCTTAAGGCTCAATCCGAATAATGGTTTACTTTGGCATAAATGTTAGATCAACCTAATTTGTATGTGTTGACCAAAGTCAACACCCAAGGATAAGACTCCTAATATACATTTGTGACTAGTAGATCACACCTAAACCTAAAGCAAAGTTATCTTGTCGCTATAGTAAATAGATAATTATTGTTAACAAGATGCCTTTGGCCTTGTGTAAGAAAATTTTGGTCCTACCATATTATTAAAAATAAAGTAAACATTACTATAGCATGTAAACATTTATTACACATTATCACTCAAGTGAGATCTCTATTAAATTAAGTGTCATACTATCTTTTACAACTGTTAATTCATTTCTCATAGTGTCATGTCTTTTTTTGATAGAAAGCTTTGAACCTCAATCTATTTCGGAGTTCATTCTAGTGAAATATTCACCAGAGTTCTTAATCACCAGTTCTCTTTCACACACTTTGTCATTATCCATCTAAGATGATCATCATTATTCAATATTTTAACCAAATCAATCACTAGTCTAAATTTGATAAAAAAAAAATTCTTTATGCAAGATCTTGAGAGTAAGTTATATGAATAGAATTAAATGTTATCTAATAAATGATTCACTTAACATAGACTACTTTAAGAGAGACAATGTAATTTCTAAAACTCTAAACTTTAAGTAAAGCAAAATATAATATAAGATTACAAAAATAAAACACTTCGATCGACTTTATTAACGTAGTGAAATTATAGAGATCAACAAAACAATATAGTTTATTTCGTTGTGTTAATTTGTCAAATCTCAAATGCTACATTGATTTACCACCTTTTCTTTTTTTACATATATTCGTTATTTATACACAATTTGTAAAAACAAAACAATTTAAATGCAGAAATTGCATAAAATTATAATTCTTCAATCTTATGTTTCTAGAATAACTTGATCTTATCCCCAAAATGTATCACAATCAACTCTAATTAGAAGAATTACAAATTATAGCCAAAAATAGTGTGATTGTGGGTGCATATATCAATGACAATTTGGGTGTGAAACAAACGGCTGGTCGGTAAGGGGACAAAAGCATATAGAAAATTATATACAAGATAAACCGTATCAACAGGGGCAGGGTCTTCAGTGTGATGACATTCATCTCTATTGTGGATATCTTTTTCTTTTCTTCCGATGCATTGTCGATATTTGTTAATTAACAAATATAAAAAAAAAATATTGTGGTCCTTCCACTGTACACAAGTGCATTGCTGTAATTATATACTATTTCATTACTTTTTTTGGTTACAAATTTCATTACTTAATATAAAAAAAATATTTCTCTATTTTCAAATTAATTATAATATAATCAATGTTAAATTAATAAATCGTGAATTAATGTCGTTAATCAGTCTAATTTTTAAACATTATACTGTGTGTATGGGAAAAAAATATACTTACACTAAAAATATATCTTATATAATTTATATTCATTTAATAATTTATTTTGAAACCATAATATTCTAAATTTTATCAACTGACTTTGGGACTAATCATCTATACAAAATTTCATCACACTTAAATTTCTTTTATGTAGACATCAAGCTCTCATCTTTTTTTCATAAACTCATGATGTATGATCTATATTTATTGGATGAATAATATTGGATTTGAATGTAAAATATAATATTTATAAATAAAATGATGTGATTGAAAGACACAAAGGTTCAATTAAAGGTGAGATATGTCAGATTTCATAGTCTTCGATAAAATCTATTCAAATTAATATTATGATACCTCAATAGAATAATATTATATAATTTAACCATTATATTTGTTAAATTGAAGTTGTAAAAATATAAAATAAATAAATAAATTTTGTTCTACACTTATTGATAAAATAAATGAATTTATTTCTATACATGCGTGTGTTTTACAACTTGTATTTTATCAATTAAGTCTGTCTGGGCTTTCATTGGGTAATAATGTGGTCTGAGACTTGTGCATGGAACAGAGAAAGGTCACAAAAAGCTGTTAATAGCTCAGAGATTCTTAGGTCATAGATCCATACAAGAGGAAATGAGGGAGCAAAAGAAAAATGAAAAACATGCAACAGTCAAACCAGTTTAGTTCAGGCAACGGGACAAGTTCAGATTTCAGAGGAATCCATGTGACCACACCATGGGCCACTCTGTAATATAATCACCTACGATGCACCTCTCTCTCTCTCTCTCCCTCTCTCTACGAGGTTTGTTTTCTTTATACACTATTCTCAATTAATACTTAGTATCATTGATTTTAAAATAAGAGTAGTTGTACTTGTAGGTAGTTTTATCGAGACAAAAATAATAAATATATAAAAGAGAATATTTAAAAATTAATTGTAGTATTAATATCACATTAAAAATTAAAATAATACTTATTAAAAATATTAATAAAAATAATTAATATCATATTAAAAAAAATCAAATACACCATTTATTTTGACATAAATATTTTTCCAAATACAGGAGATAGGAAGAAGTACTTAACTACTTATCTTTCATGTAGATGGAAGACCCATAAATATTTTACTTTTACCTGTGACTGAATGACACATTTGTTTTGGTTCACACAAACTACTAATTAACCATTTGACCACATCTCGATAAGACATTCTGTACGTTTCTTCCCTTTTACTCGGGTCTCCCTTCTTCGGAATAATAATAACACCATAAAACTAGTTTATGATCATTCTAATCAAACTATTAATGTGTTATTCCATTAGCGTTAATTATTATAGAATACCACTGAAATCTCTGATCTACGAGTACAGAATGATTAATCTAATACACAAAAATCCAAACCCAACTGGCATTCCTTTGAATGAATCAGAAGAAGTTGTAGATTATTAGATTCGATGACCACTTAACTTAACATCAGGGCAACTTGCTAATATGGAAATCCTGAAGCTACTACTACGTACGAATGACCAAAGTTTTTTTTAGTTATTAATACATCAAATAATGTACTTTTCAATAAAAAAATTATTTTAAATTTTAATAACTGGTCTTAGATATTAATAGACAAAATTACTCATGTACACGACACTGAACGCTACAGAAGCACATATCTTCATTCAATTTTTAGTTTTTCAATATTATAAATATAATTTTAAGTTAATATTTAAATATTATTGTCTCTAATTGTCTTCTCGTTATTTTTTTTTCTCGTATTAAATAAGAGATATCGTCTTATTTTTCATATTAAGAATTTCTATATTTGCTCCAAAATAATACTTCTTTAAATAGAATTATATAATGACTTTTTTTATTTAACTAATGGTTGAGAAATGAATGTTAACTATCTCTAGCGTCATGCTATTCAAGCAAGCAAGTCACATCACAACCTCCTTATTTCAATATTAAATATGTCTTTTTCGTCAATGAATATTTATATGTTTAATTTTATATGTATAAGACGCGTCATTATAAATTATTTGCTAAATTAAGGTGTAGAGTGTAGCGTGTAGTATACAAAAAACTAAGGTATAACTTTCCATCAAACTAGTTAGTTACTGCCTATGTGACCTATGGGTATTATAATCAGCTCATAGGGTTTTTTCTTATTGAGACTTTGATCATGTAAAATATAGATTTTATAACATCCTAATTATTTTATGATCCTATTAATTAGTGTGGAATTATTTTAACTTAACCAATAATCTTAAATTTGAACTCTAAATATACACCTAATTACAATAAATATTCATAAAAAAGACTTTATCTCCTATAATAGTCTTATCTAGTTCAAGTAAAATTATTTTTAGTAAAATACACATGTTGTCTTTAAAAAAATATATTATTATCTTTTAAATTTTTTATTTATAGGAAAGAAGTTACACTGCTATACAAATGGTCTTCTACATCAGTTCTAGGAGGTTTTTTATTCAATTTCCAGAATCAATGTAGTTAGAAAGGGCCGTAGAAAGTGACCACTTTTTATATCGATTTTTTCCCTAACTGATGTACAAACCATTTTTTTAAAAAACAAATGTGTTTCTTCATAGATAATCTCAACATGGAATCTTACACATTTTTATGTTTAACATTTCTATCAAACAAATAATATATTGTAGACTCAAAATTATGATCAATCAAATTATAAATTACAATATTAACAAGATACACAAAGATTTTTATGTGAAAAACTCTTTAGAACAAGGGTAAAAATAAGAGGTTGTTCAAACCATAAAAAAATCTCCACTATAATAAATAAATAATACAAAAGAAGAGTCTAGAAGACATGCTCAAATAGTGCATACAACAAAAACAACAACAACAACAATAATAATAAAATAAACCATTGTACAGAGCATTCAAGAAGTGCACAAATAGTGCATAGATGATAAACAAGAACATGAGAAATGTGAATAATTGTTCTTCCTCTCTAAACCTCTGAACGATCATCCAAGAAAGTAATTGATTTCATACTTGAACTGTCTTTTTTTCTTGTTTGTTTGTTTTTCATCTCCTTCATAATACATCAAGCGTTCAATACTAAAGATAGCAATAACACTCGTTAGAACTCAAAAGTTATGAAATTATAGACATACATTTACTTCTCATTAATTTACCGACAACAATTCATAACTTGGCAAGGTTGAAATCAACAAGGTATCATTGAAATTTGCAGCTCGGAGATGAAGATGATGCAATGATGGAGGATTTAATTTATCCTCATAAGTCTTTTTGGGATGTTAAAGGTGGATCAAGTTATTAAGAAAGAGAATAAACTTATTACAAAGGAATAGGAAGCGACTAAGACATTGAACTATATGAAAAAGAATTTTACTCAGGAGTAAGGACAAAGTTTCTTTTTAGTAAGCTTGTTCCGCTTCATATCGCTTAGTGTCTTCTTTTCTTCCACCTCTTTTCTTATAATCTCATTAAAGAAAATTAATCAACCTTCAAAAGCCTAGGGAAAACTATGAGGAACCATAAAAACAACCTTGTGACACAAGAAAAGCCATACATGACATGCAACATGTAAAAAAATAGTTTTAGCTATAAAAGAGTCCAAATTAATTTTGTGGCTTGTCATGCTTAACATGCATGTGTCATTTAAGCATCATGAGTTGACCTTACTTTGTATATTAAGCATGATGCGAATGAAATCAAGAATTGTGAATTCTCTAAGTGATAGGAATGATAGTGACAATAAAAGTACACGAATGTGCTTGGTCAAAGTGCAGACATATGCAAACCTACCTTCAATTCAGTAACATTACTTTTATCTCTTAAATGAGTTCTCAATCTTAATTTCATTACCATCATCCTTGACAATTAGATGAAGACTAACTTATGATGGCTAAATGGAACATAACGAACATGCAAAACAAGATAGCCAGTAAAAAAAAAAAAACTATTTTAGAGCTAAAATTGATTTTTCTATGTTGGTGGAAATGGGATGTGGTGATGGTGATGTCTCAATAGGGTTTTGAGGTTTGGGGAGTGAGAATAAGAGGAAGTTCGAAAAGGAAATGACAAGGTGTTGGCATGATGTGATGGTGATAGTGGTAACATTGGAAATGAGTTGTGGTGACAGTCATGTCAAGATAGGATTTCAAGGGTTTGAGGAGCGAGAGAAAGTTAGATATCAAAAGACAATGAGACGAGTGAGAAAGTTCAAATTTGTAAGGATAAAAATAATACTACATTATTTATTATTTGAGCCAATGTAGAATATCAAATTTTATTTAATTCTAAAAAAGAATGGAAGTGGAATCATCAATTAATTTAAAACCAATCTAGAGCACTTACACTTACAAGTTTTTTTTAAAAGTTAGAATTAAAATGCGTCAAATTAATTTATGGCTTAAATATATTTTTATTTCTTCAAATTTGAGTAATTATTTTTTTAGTCCTTAAAAAATTATTTTATTAGTCTCACAAATTTTCGAAAAGTTACTTTTAGTCTCTTTATTTCTTTGTGTTAATAATATCACAATTTGTGACCGTTTTTCACCGTCATAATTTTTTTAACTTAAATTTCTTCAAAAAAGATTTGTGATCATTTAAATTCGCCAGGATATGTAAAAAATTGTCACAATTCAACATTCATGTTTTTATTTTTCTTCTTTAAAACCTTCAAAAATATTTTTTAAGAAAGATCACCAATCCATATGAATCAAATCTTTTGATGATTTAAAATTGTTAGAAATTATTTTTAAAAAATTAAATCAAAATATTTATTTTTGTGGTTAAAAATGATCACAAATTATGAAATCATAAACACAAACAAAGAGGAACTAAAAGTAATTTTTTGAAAATTTGAGAATAATTTTGTTTTTGAAGAATAAAAAAAATAATTATCAAAATTTAAAAGACTAAAAACATATTTAAACTTACATTAAACATAAAATTCACCAAAAAAAACTAAGAATAAAAAATACAATTAAAGCTTAAAATCATCTTCCTATTTTCTTTCCTCATTTTTCTTCTCTAAATCACACATTACATAAAACCATGCTTTCATATCTTAATCATGCATATATTCTAGTCTATATCGTTACATTAATGTGGGACACATTTGAAATTAGTATAGTAAGTTGTAGTATTACTTAACATCTTATTGACGTAGAAATAAAACGCGTAGACGCGTCGTCCCTAATCTATCACATCTAAGATATTTGTCCCTTTCTGAGACACATGACTGTCCCCAAAGAAAACACGAGTAATCCAGATTTTTGTGCAATTAACTAGTCATTATGTTCTCAATCGCTGAAACTGCATGTGTTTTCAACCACAAAATACGCTACCAGCAACTCCAACCGAGGCATCCGGGCACAAGGCACATATAATTAATATTAGCATTTGACAATAATGCTGTAAGCAAACTGATTTGGTCAGAGATTTGGCTTTATTAATTAGCTACAATCTCATACTCATAGGCTTATTGACTTGTTCAAGAAAAATTCAGAAGAAAGGGACCTCATAAAATTCTGGGAACCTGAGCATTGTTTTATACGTTGGCGTTTGCTGCACAGATTATCGAGCCTGAACAGGGTTCTACTATATCACCGCACACCATAGCCATTGCCGCATCCCACTTTGTTTTCATTGCTCCAAGTCTGGCTATCACAAGCTGTTGTTTTGTCTGCCTTGGTTATTAAACTTTAATTAATTAGTTAATGGTTATGTCATGTATTAGCATTTAGCAGTAAGTACACTTAAAGGTCACGTTGGTTACATTTACAACATATACATTACATAGTTATTTAAACGAGTTATTTATTATAATTTTATGAGTTTTATAATTATGCATAAATTTAAATATTTTAAATAAAAATTTACTTTAATACTAAAGTTACTAAATGAGTGTTTAAATTAATTTTGTAAGTTATATAATGTTTAAAAAATATTTATTTATAGTACTATAATGTTCTTAAACAATGATGGTTGATATAAGCAATTCCACGTTATGGAAAAAAATTAAGTCTTTAAGCAACTTATGGAAGCACTTCCATTTAGAACTAACAAAATAAATTAGGCCGACGAGTTGGTCTGAGTCAAATTGGACAAAAAAAAAAGTTGATCCAAATAGAACTGGGCCTATTTAGGCTAACTAAATAAACCTATCGAACTAGGTTGAACTCAAGAAATATAGACATGAATTTAACTAAGCCTATTTTGGTATGATATTTTTTTTTTGAATTTATATAAATTTAGACAAAAAAGTAAAACAAATCAATATAGATCGGCCCGAAGGGCCAACAGACCTTATTGGATTTAAAAAAATGATATCTCATATAAAATATGAATTAACCCGATTTATTCCACTTTCTCAAATGGATTGGACTGGACTGGCTCGGCCCGTCCATTTTATCACCCCTAACTATCCCTGTTAGAAATGCTGTTAACATTTTGCTAGCTCCTTTATTTTATGTTGCAATTTTAATGTTTATTTCAAAAGAATTTTTTAAAGAAATTTAATTAAGTGGAAATCATAAGACAGACAAGGAAAGTTATGACATTTATTTTCAAGAATTTGAAATTCAAATCTCCTACAATTAAGCAATCAATTACATCTCCTATTAATTCCAATA
This sequence comes from Glycine soja, assembly GCF_004193775.1. Taxonomy (NCBI): domain Eukaryota; kingdom Viridiplantae; phylum Streptophyta; class Magnoliopsida; order Fabales; family Fabaceae; genus Glycine; species Glycine soja. Next base: position 46,217,138 of record NC_041015.1, read on the forward strand.
AAAGTGAAATCAAGAGGGAGACAATGACAATTATAGACTCATAATTGGTGATAAAAAGGAAGGTTGGCAAAAACTGATGGTAGGAACAAGTATTTGAATGTGAATTCAAAAGTGATTTGTGTGTCGATTGTTTTGTTCCTCCTTTTTGCTTTTATTAATCTCTTTTCCTCTTTATTCCTGAGTTGATTTTATCTTTTGCAAGTTCTACAATCTTAGCTCCGCTAAGACGTTCTTGTTGTATCCTGGGAGGTTTGTGTGGGACACCACGGATAAACATTTTAGGTTAGTGACTGCCATGCCTCAGGAAGTTCAATCACGTTCGTGATTTTTTTATTTCGGCAGCAACAATCTAAAATGTTTATATCATGGTTGAAGCCACAAAACTTGTCAACAATGTCGACGCTTCCAATCCCACACCACCAACTACAACCATTGCCAAGTCACTGCCTGACTTCTCAAAAATTAAGGTCTTCACTGGCCAAAACATTTGTGGATGGCAGGAACATGTTCATACCTTGTTGGACATGCATAGAGTTGTCTTCACTTTTCCACTCCCAAACCTGATGCTAGTCAACTTCAACAATGGGTTTAGGCCAATAAGGTATGTCGTCACACTTTGTTAAGTGCCTTGTCTAATGATCTTTTTGGTGTCCACTACTCCTACAAGGAATCCAAAGAGATATGAGACTCTCTCATAGTCAAATACACTATCAAGGACGTGGTCAAGTAGAGATTCATCATTGCCAACTATTACCGTTGAACCACAAATGAAGAAAAAGATATCAAGGTACAAATTAGTGAATACCATAAACTGCTGGAAGACCTGAAGATTGAAAACTTCTCTTTATTTAACAAGTTTGTTTCTAAACTCTTGAATGTGAAGCTGTCAGAGTCCTGGACAAACTACAAACAATAGTTAAAGCACAAGTACAAACAAATGTCACTGTCAGACCTTATCACCTACATTATCATTGAAGATACAAATAGGAAGGAAAGTATTGCAACAAGAACTAAAGCAATGTCTGCCAAGGCAAACACAGTACAAGATAAATCGTTTCATAAGAGTCAACAAAATTGATCACAATAACAAGAAAAAGTACAAACATAATAACCCACATGCTATTCCTTCTAATCCCATCCCATGTGCTCTTGCTTCTAATCCTTTTTTTCAAGAAAAAAAGGTAGTTTGTTTTGTTTGTGGGAAGCGAGGACATTTTGCTCATCAATGCAGCTACAGAGTTGTGAAAAATGACAATCCTCCTAAGCTTAGGGCTAACCTGGTTGAAGGAGATGACATTATTGTTGTAGTCATTTCTTAAGTGAATGTTGCCACTAATGTGAACACATAGGTGGTAGACTCTGGCTAACTTGGTTGAAGGAGATGACATTATTGTTATGGTCATTTCTTAAGTGAATGTTGTCATTAATGTGAACACATAGGTGATAGACTCTGGGGCTACCAGACACATCTGTGCTAATAAGAATATTTTTTACCTCCTCCACTATTGTGGGGGATAGAGAAGAACAAGTTTATCTTGGTGATTCGAGAACTACTCCAGTTCAAGGAAAGGGAAAAGTTCTTCTCAAGCTCACATTTGGTGAAATAGAGTGAGGAGGTATCTTCAGAGATCACAATAATGCTCATTTCCTGGGAGGCTTTGCATCTAATGTGGGCATTCATAAATCTAATTTAATTTGCCGAACTTATGGGAGTCATCCTTGCGATAGAAATTGCTTCTAAAAAATGTGTGCAAAGCTTTGGTTGGAATGCAATTCTATTTTAGTAGTACATTTTTTTCATAATACTAACTTAGTTTCTTATAAGTTAAGAAATAGATGAATTAATTGCATTAGGAAAACAAAAAATATGCAATTTTTAGTTGCACACATATGCTAAGAAGGCAATACTTGTGTAAATCTTCTTCCCTTCGATCATGCTTCCTTTATCATCATTATGTTGGTGGGATTCAGTTTCAATCCCTTCTTTTGTTAAAGCATAGTTCTATAGAAATAGAATTGGTTTATTAAACTATAGGTTTAAATAGTTTTGTTTTGATAGCATGGGTTTTTGTTCCCCATGTTTTATACCTTCTCTCTTTCTCTTTTTGTTAATAATATTTTTCTGGTCATTTGGTAGGTATCTAGAGGAGTGTCAATCTAATTAGGATCAATCTAGCTACTATTCATCTATGTATGCCAGCTTTTTGCATAAAAAAGATATTCTTAATTATTATTTTCCAATTATACCCTTAAATTTTCATCTAATATTTAATTAATTTACACATATACATTTTTGTGAAGTAAAAATGGAAAAAAGAGTAAAATATGAAACCACATAAAAATTTCATAAGATAAATGTTTTTATTTCATTTCTTATTTTTTTACATAAAAATATTACAAGACGAATAAAAAGAAACCAAGGGACAAGTATTTAATTAGCAATGGATACAAGTATTAACCTCATTGTAGAGTAGAAAGAAATGTAGCCTTATATGGGTGTAAGTCAAAATTTGGCTTACATTATTAAATAATGTTTTAATTAATAATTTTATCACAAAATTCACAATTAACTTACATTTTTTATCATTATATATATATATATATATATAATTTTTCATAAAATCAAAATTAATAGTATTTTATTGATGTACATCATGAATAACATGATATAATCTTCTGACTATAAGGAAATAAAAATTATTCGACCTATTCTTATTATTATTGAATATAAACAAGATTTGTCACAAATAAACATTAACATCATAAATAATATTTTACAATCTACTTGATAAAACTTGTATTCTATATAAATTTATTAAATGGTAATTTTGAATTTTGTGTATATAGTTGCATTAAATATTCAAAAAAGAGTATTGTTGTTCATAGTAGTCTTTCTTGTTGATTTTGGTAATGATAAGTTGTTTCCACTGGAGATAGTGATTAATTTTTGTTGTGAATCAGGCAAGCGTACATAAAATGAATCTTTTTCCTCCAACACTATTTTTTCCAAGAACCAACTAGGATCTGAACCCTAGACCACTTGGTTAAAGAATACAAGCCACTTCCACTTGTGTTAACCATTGTTAGTCTATAAACATGATTATCTGTAATAAAAATACATGTGGTCTGTATAAAAAAGAAAAAAGATTATGCACTTGGGTTGATTGGAAGGAGGCATTGGGCACTACTATATGAAAGAGTTTTAACATCAATTATGGAAAGTCGTTGTTGAAATTAAGCATTTTCAACATCGATTTTAAGATCAATGTTAAAAATCGCTTTCTACATCGTTTCTGGTTGAAATTGATGTAGAAATGTGACCAAAATTGTGTATTCTAAAGTGTTTTTTACATCGGTTCTTAAAAAATAAATGTTCAAAGTCATATGAAATATCGGTTTTTGGCAAAATCGATGTTTAATATGCTTACGACATCGATTTTGGTCAAAACTGATGTAGAAAATGTCTTTATAGCATTGGTTGTGGTGAAAACTGATGTTGTAAATACACTTTCTACATCGGTTTTAGATCAACCAATGTTTTTTTGTATTTTCTTTAATATTTTATCTATTTTTATAATGAACCAACCATAACTAATTTGTAAAAAATATATTAATTTTAAATTAGAATATTTTTTTCATTACAACATCACATTACATACAATCTCATAATATTAATGATTCTATAGTCTCAAATAACTAGAAAAAATAAAGAAAATCTTAAAACAATAATATAGTGGAAGTCTTGATGAAATAAGCCTAGTGAAATTGAAACATGCAAAATCAAGACCCGAGTAGGCATCTGAGAAGTTGAATATCCCTTTGCAATGAAATTGTTGGCTTCCTTGTTTGCCAAATCAAAATTACCATTTTTGCAAGCTTTAAGAAGTGCCTCCACAACCTTTGCCGAAACAACTTGATAATTTGAGATTTTAGAATGTCAAGATAAACATGAATGAAGAAAAAGAAGAGGTCCTCCAATATAGAATTTCTAGAAATGATGTCACCAAAAAAACATAACCAACTGAATTGAAAATTAGTTAATGTTGAAAAAAAAAGTGTCACACAACTTGGATAGAAGACCCCACAAAGGAGGCCACTTGAAGGAATAGATGCAACATTGACTTTGAATGATTCACAAAATGACATATATACGCAATCAATTAGATTCAAAAGTTAAGTTGTCCATATGTGTTGAAAGACATAAGTAAAATTTATCAACTATACAATTGACAATGTATTTACCTTAATCTTGCCTACAAAATTCATGGCTTCTTCTATGAATTCAATGAGATTATTTTGGGGAGGTTTCTCATCCTCCAATAGAAGTATAATTTTATATCCCTTTGCCAAATTAGGGTTCCTTTGATTAGCCATCTTGATTCTGTCCAAGAACACGACCCTTATGATACACCCTCCCTTCCAAATCCTAGCCAACTTCCCCAAATTCAAGTTCCCTTCTTTCTCATTACTCTTAGCCCTTAGCAAATTCATCCCCCGAGCATAACTACAAATCTTGGAAGCATACCAAGCATGTCTCACATAATCAATCAACCTCTTCTTATCCACCCCACTCACACTTACCCTCCCCAATTTATCACTCAACCTTGCTTCCTTCAGCACCACTATAACACTCTCCCTCTTTTTCTTCAACCCACTCAAGTACCAACAATCCAAAGACGTTGCAATCGTGGGCACGACTATCGAAAGTTCAGTCGCTTGCTGCACCATCCATTTCTCAGTCCCCTTCATCCCAGTCTTATCCAAAATCTTATCCACCAAAAACCCTTCACCATCTTCATCCTTCACTTTAAAAATATTGACAGTAATTTTAATCAAGAAACTCTCAAGTTCCTCTCTGTTGCACTCTGCAAAAATCTCTACAAGCTCAAAATTCGACAAGCCACCGACGTGCTTCAAAACATCGTAGGCTTCAAAGATGAGTTGCATGTTGCCATATTTGATTTCGTTGTTGATGAGGACATGACAAGGACTAAGGGCAAGGAATCTTTAGAAGGACTTGGAGGACCTATGCCAAGGACCGGAACAGAGAAGGCCAAGGAAGCTCTTCAACAAGTGTTAACCATTCTATTTGAATATAGGCCCAAGTTACAAGTGGAGAAGCTTCGGATTGTCAATTGCACCATGTTCCAAGAAGAGTAAAGGGTGCCACCTTTGTTGAGTGATTTTATTAGTATTTTGTTAGTTGAAATAAAGGCCCAAAATTATGTTAAAGTGATTGTCAATTCTCTTTGGATTTTCACCACCTATGGCTTGTTTTAATTTAAAGAAATTAAGATTTAATAAGGTGGAAACTCTAGGCTTGTGGCTTGTTGAGACTTTGGCAAGTGCACCAAATCTCTCTTAAGTAGTAAACCTTGGAAGTCCGAGTATCGTTTCCACAGGGATTTTATTGCACTTTATCGAATACTTCTCAATTTGTAAGTGATAGTAAAATAATAAAAGCAGGAATAAGTGCAGGAATAGGTTGCTATTACTAAATCAAATGGTTTAAAAGGAAAGACAATTAATAAAAATTCCAAGACCGGACAAACCCAATTGGCCTACGATGCATGTAAATATGATATTCATTACCAATGCACTGGTATTAGTTCTACCCACATCTATTAATTTTACCTGTCCCTGATGCCTCACGTTGACAAGCCTATTTTAACTACCTATCTCCCAAATGCCTTTGCGAAGATTCAATAGTTAAAATGCATTAAGATTAAGTTCTAGATGTTGCTAAATGCATGGGCATTGAGTTATCATTCTATGCCTAGCAATGCTAACCCAAGGATTCTTTTCTTAAGATGTTCTATTAGGTACTACCCTTTCCCAAGTGTATAACCCCTAAAACTAATGCATGCATTAAATCTTAAACCCTTATTAGGAAATACCCTCTCCCGAGCGAATAAAACCCAAAAGAAATTCAGGAACGAATGCAAGATAATAAGAAAAGAATTAGAACAAAAAAACCTGGAATAAATTCTCTTTGCATTGATAATTCTTGAAGCACACCGTACATCGTTGGCTTTTTAGGCCTGCCAGGCCCTAGCTAAGGGATTAGCCACTCATGGCCATTGAGGGCTTTACAACTGGGGGTAAAAGAAAGAATAGGGATAAAAACAAAGAATATAGAGAGAGAAGAGAGAGCTCAGGCTTGGAGTGCTTAGAAGAGTGCTCAGAGGCGAGATGTTGATTCCTTGGGGTTGGCTCTCTATTTATAGTTGTTGACGTGGGCTTTGGGCCTTCATAGTCGTGCTCAGCGCGACACCTCGTGCTTAGCGCGATCGGATCACGCGCTTAACCCGCCATGCAGGCTTAGCCTATGCTTCTGTTGGATCGCACGCTTAGCTCGTAGCCGAGCTTAGCGCGCATAACGGATTCTGCATCTTCGAGCTCAACGCCTCACTTAGCGCCTGTCTTCTTTGCTCGCTTAGCGCCTGATGCGCGCTTAGCGCGAGTGTTGGGCTGGGCCTGCTTCAGAACTATTTTTTTCTCTTCATTTATGTTGCCCTTTTTGCTTAATGTAACCTCATTTTTCGTATCTGCAACCAGAAATTCAACTTAATTAATTTTTCAACTTTTAATTATAAATAACTGCTAAATAATTAATTCTAGGCCAAAATTTGATTAATTAACTACTATTAATTCACAATTATTTAGCAGTTATCAAAATCCCCCAAATTAAACTTTTCTTGTCCCCAAGCAAACCAAGAATAAAAGCAAATAAATTTTCAAGCAAGTTCTGAGTGTTCCAACACTATCAATGGCTTCAGATCCTCCTTCTTTCAGTGGTCCTTTTCGCATCTGTCAACATCTCAAAATGAAAGCATAAAACACAAGAGTGGAACTAGTCAGTCCTCTGAAATCTTAATCAAATTTGGTTTGCCTTACTTTCCTCACAAGGCTGGTGTTTCCCTCTGCTCACAAGTGTCTGGTTCAGTGTTTGCAATTTTACTAACAACTTGCAAGTAAGACTCCAAAGTTTTGCATTTCATCTCAATTACAGTTATCTTTAGTTACTTTAGGTGGATCACTAAGGACTTTGTTGGCTTGTATTGGGGCTTGGCTTACAAAAAATCATGGTTTTTCTTGGGAATTCAAACTTAGGATTAAGAGAGCAAAAATTTCTAATTCTTCCGATGCCTTTTTCTTAATCCTTTTATTTTCCCACAACACTTTTCTTTTGACACCTCTCTTGCTCCTTTTGTTTCTGCCCTTTATTACATTTTTTTTTTTGAATTGGGCCTACAGTTTGTAAAAGGTGTCTTACTATGTGCTGTGCTATTATCTTAGCTACCTATTTCCCAAAATCCCCCAAATTAAGACCTTTATAACCCATTTTTGCTCTCTTATCATCCTAAAGGGTTAGGACTATCATTTTATTGGCTCAAGGGTTAATTCAAAATAATATATTGGCTCAATCATGGGTTCAAGGGGTAAAAATCATGTCGGGTTGGCTTTTTGGCTAAGTAGCTAAACATAACAAACATGGCCTTGATCATATCCACCTTAAGTAACTATTCTAACAGTTTAAGAATGATGCAAAACCAGGAACTTAAAAATAGGTGTTTTCTCTCACAATTAAGTTCACACTCTCACCGGGACTTAAGCAAGTATTAGGCGTACCAGTTATGACCTTGTTCCATCAGGCTAACCTTCCCACCTTGTGCTATTCATGTTCCATTTCTTGACCTGACTTGTGCTTTCAGAACCAGTGTTTCCAAGGAGTAGTGGCATCTCAAGTGTTTGAACCTTCCAGAACAAGCTCAAAAATTATGATTGCTCAAGTTTACCATGCAATTATTACTCAAAAAACAGATACTGAAATACTAATATTATTACTACTACTTCTTTGTAATACCCAAACAGACTACATAAAAGAAACATACAACATAAAAGAAGAAAACATCAAAACATAAAAGAAACATCAAAACATAAGAGAAAATATCAAAATATAAGAAAAAAAATCAATTGCCTTCGTCCAAGTCTGCCCATGGGCCCCAGTCAGCGCTAGCTAGCTAGGTCAGCAATGAGGTCTTCATCGGTCGCAGGATCCTCAGCGGCTCCAGAAGGCTCTGCCCCCCTGTCAATGGAGGGCTGGTCTCCTGGCCAGGCAACCTGCTGACGATAAGCCTCTAGAGTGATGAGTGGTGGGTCCATCTGCAGATGTAGGGACAACTTGTGCATGTTCTCCATGATGAGCTGCTGTCTGATGTGAAGGGACCTCAGAATCTGACCATGCTTGTCCAGAGATGCTGAGGTGGAGGCAGGTGGAGGTCGCTGTCTCTGGGAAGAAGGCTGAGACGAAGGCTGGGTAGGAAGAGGGGCCTCTGATGTCGAGGCTCTGGTACGTGTGCGGCGAGTCCTTGGAAATGTGATCGATGGATCGGCGGGGTTCCAGCAGTTCTTCTTCATGTAGGCCAAGTTGATTGCAGGGCTGAGTGACTCAAAGATCAGGGTATCAGAAACCACCCCTGAATGTCACACAACGCTGTAATCAATGCCGGGAACCCGAGCCTCGAGGTGCTGGACTGGGCAATCTGACTAATCTGCTGAGATATAAAGTTGCCCACGTCCATATCCATCCGGCTCACCAAACCGTAGATCAAGTGTGCCCTGTCAAGATTAACATTAGATGTGTGAGAAGTGGGTGCGATATCATAATAAGAAAGGACACTCCATGTCTGAGCGAGTGTCGTCATGTCCTTCTTCAGCAGTTTCCAGGGAAGGCCATCGGCGTTTAGAACAAAACGCCCCCCTGGAGTACATAGTGTGGCGGCGATGGTGTCAGGATCGGGGTGAGTGCTGAGGTATCTGGTGTATGCTGGGTACTTTTCCCCGTCCTCCAAGATGACTGGGGTGTCGAGGAAGTCGTTAATTGTGTCAGCGTCAAAACGAACGACCTGTCCTCTCACCCTGCAGAATCTGGGACTGTGGTCCTCTGGATCATAAAGGTTCGAATAGAACTCCTTCACCAGAGCCACATCGATCCTCTTCTCTGGTAGACATGTAAGCACCTGGTCCCATCTGCGCCTCCTGAGTTCCTGGAGGAACTCATCGAACATCCCAAGCTCAAGTTCAACATTCCTCTCCAGAAGGATGTTTCGAAGCTGAATGTTGTCTTGGTACCTGTGCCAAGCGATCTCTGAGGTAAAGCGGGAAGAGTCCCAGTTGGACGCTTCCCCTGGTGTGGGCACGGCACGACGTTTACGGGAGGCCATCTGAAAAAAAACAAAAATAGCAGAACAGACTGCAGTTAGTAAACATGGGGGGTGCAAAAAGTAAACAAATTAGGGGTGAAGGTAGTAAAGAAGGGTGCAGAAAGTAAAAGGAAGGGGGAGCAGAAAGTAAAGCAGAAGGGGGTGAGGAGAGTAGAAGTGGGGGTGTAAAGAGCAAAGCGTGAAGGCTGATGGCCCTGAGGCCCAGCCCCGCGCTTGGCGCCCCTGTCTGTTGAAGGAGGCAGTCGCTTAGCGCCACTAACACGCGCTTAGCGCGTTCGCTGAGGTTGATGAGCGCGCTTAGCACGACCGTGCTGGCTATGCGCGTGCTTCGTGGTGGCTCCTCTGTTTTGCAACGGCTTAGCGCGCTCCTCGTTTTGTTTTTCATGTTGCATGTTCCCGCTAAGCCTATGTGCAAGGCTTAGCGTGATGATACATGTAAAGTTTACAGCACAATCCAGATTCAAATATGTGAGTAGAAAAACAGTGCAGAGAAAGAAGGTATTCTGAGAGTTGGAAGGCGCAGAAGAAGGAAAAATATGGGGTTCTAAGATTAAAAACCCCCTGGGAGGCAACTGAGGGGTTGGGGGCATTTCGAAAACTCCCCAGAATTTATGACATTCGCGCTTTAGCGCGCTTGTGGCCGCTAAGCGCACCAAGGGAAGCACCCCTTGGTTGCCTCTCAGATTTAAAATTCAAAATTCAAAAACTTACCTGGGTGCTTAGCGCAAGGTCTCGCGCTAAGCGTTTGGCTTCGTGCAGCCCACTTTACTTCTGCTATTGGCACCCCTCCTATTGCTGACTGCACCGGTTGGACCTTTGCTTTTCGTACCCCTTGTTTGCTGTTTGCACCTGTTGGGCTTTTTTTATATAAAATAAATGACTACATATTTACAATATATGTTGGGTTGCCTCCCAACCAGTGCTTAGTTTATTGTCTTTAGCTAGACAGTAGGCCTTCTCAAGGATCATTTAAGTAGATGATGGTCGTCAATCACTCTAGTTGTCCTCTGTTATACGGCTTCAAGCGCTGTCCATTGACGATCCATTTTTTCTCAAAGTTCTCTTCTCTAGGGTCCACCAATTCCACTGCTCCATGAGGTCTGACTTCTTTTATGATAAATGGCCCTGACCACTTGGACTTCAGCTTACCTGGGAATAGCCTTAGCCTCGAGTTAAAGAGTAATACTTGCTGCCTTGGCTGGAATTCTCTCCTTTGCAGTTTCTTATCATGATATGCCTTCGTCTTTTCCTTGTAAATTTTGGATGACTCATAGGCATTCAGTCTCATCTCTTCTAACTCCTGAAGCTGTAATTTCCTCTTTTCCCCGCATGCATTGTCGTCAAAGTTAAGCAACTTAAGAGCCCAATATGCTTTGTGCTCCAGCTCTACTGGTAATTGGCATGCCTTCCCATACACTAGCTGAAATGGCGATAAGCTGATGGGGGTCTTGAACGCGGTCCTATAGGCCCAGAGAGTATCATCGAAATTCAAGGCCCAATCCTTTCTGGATGATGCAACTGTCTTCTCCAGGATTCGCTTGAGCTCCCTGTTAGAGATTTCTGCTTAGCCATTTGTCTGAGGATGATAAGGTGTGGCCACCTTATGTTGGACATTATAGTGCTCCAAGACTTTCTTCAACTGATTGTTGAAGAAATGCGTTCCTTCATCACTAATCAAGGCTCGTGGGACTCTGAAACGGGAGAAAATGTTCTTCTTTAGAAATTTAATCACTACCCTGGCATCATCCTTTGGCGTAGCTATGGCTTCCACCCATTTGGAGACATAATCCACTGCTACCAAGATGTAGATATTTCCATATGACGAAGGCAGGGGTCCCATGAAGTCTATGCCCCAACAGTCAAAGATCTCCACTTCCATGATATTCTGTAAAGGCATCTCATTTCTTCGAGATATTCCCCATATTCATCTGGCATTGATCACAACAACGCACAAACTCGTAAGCATCTTTAAAAAGAGAGGGCCAGAAAAAACCTGATTGTAGCACTTTTGCTGCCATTCTGTCCCCGCTGTGATGTCCGCCATATGGTGAACTGTGACAGTGCCAAAGAATGCTTCGTGCTTCTTCCTTGGTGACGCATCTCCTTAATACATTATCTGCTCCCGCCTTGAACAAATGAGGATCATCCCACACATAGAAGCGTGCATCATGTAGAAATTTCTTCCTCTGACTCCAATAAAAATCCTCTGGAATAACTCCCGTAGCTTTGTAATTTGCCATGTCTACAAACCAAGGTCTAGTGGTAACCTGCAAAAGAAACTCATCAGGAAATTCACCTCTTACCTCTGGTTCTTCCTTGGTGACTTCTTCATTCTTTAACCGAGATAAATGATCGGCTACCACATTCTCGGATCCTCTCTTGTCCTTGATGACGATGTCAAATTCTTGTAATAACAAGACCCATCTAATCAACCTTGGCTTTGAGTCTGTTTTGGCGAGTAGGTGTTTGATGGCAGCATGATCTGTAAAAATGGTGACCCTCGACCCTATTAAGTATGACCTGAACTTCTCCAAGGTAAAGACAATGGCTAGCATTTCCTTTTCTGTGGTGGCATAATTCAACTGTGCTTTATTCAGATCCCTGCTAGCATAATAGATGGCGTGAAATACCTTATCGTGCCTTTGTCCTAGAACTGCTCCTATTGCATAATCACTGGCATCGCACATTAGTTCAAAGTCCTTATTCCAGTCTGGTGCAATCATCACAGGTGCAGTGGTGAGCTTGTCCTTTAGTGTCTGAAATGCTACTGAACATTCTTCATCAAACTTGAAAACCACATCTTTATTCAGCAGGTTGCTTAGGGGTCTGGCAATCTTCGAGAAGTCCTTGATAAACCTCCTGTAGAATCCTGCATGCCCTAAGAAACTTCTGACACCTTTAACATTCAATGGTGGTGGCAGCTTCTCGATGACGTCTATCTTTGCCCGATCAACCTCAATCCCTCTAGCTGAGATCTTGTGGCCTAGGACTATGCCCTCTCGAACCATAAAATGACACTTTTCCCAGTTCAGTACTAAGTTTGTTTCTACGCACCTCTGAAGTACCATCTCTAGGTTCCTCAAACAACTGTCAAATGAAGGTCCAAAAACTGAGAAGTTGTCCATAAATACCTCGATGCTTTTCTCCACCATGTCTGATTAAATGGCCAGCATGCACCTCTGAAATGTGGCTAGTGCATTACATAACCCGAATGGCATCCTTCTGTAAGCAAAGACGCCAAAAGGGCATGTGAAGGCCGTCTTCTCTTGGTCTCTGGGGTCCACCGCAATCTGATTATATCCCGAGTATCCATCCAAGAAACAGTAGTACGCTTGCCCTGCAAGTCTCTCCAGCATCTGATCCATGAAAGGTAGAGGGAAATGGTCCTTCCGTGTGGCTTCATTCAGCTTGCGATAGTCGATACACATTCACCAGCCAGTGACAATTCGTGTTGGTATCAAGTCATTCTTCTCATTCCGTACCACTGTCATTCCACTTTTCTTGGGAACCACCTGTACTGGGCTTACCCAAGCATTGTCAGAGATGGGGTATATGAGCCCAGCCTCAAAGAGCTTGAGTACCTCCTTTCTTACCTCTTCCTTCATTGTTGGATTTAGCCGCCTTTGGGGTTGTCGGACTGGCTTGTAGTCCTCTTCCATCATTATTTTGTGTATGAAATAAGCAGGGCTAATTCCCTTAAGGTCCGATATATGTCATCCAATAGCTTCCCTGTGTTTCTTGAGGACATCTACTAACATGTTTTCCTCTTCTATTGTGAGTGCGTTACTGATCACTACAGGCTTATCTTCCTCTAAGAACACATACTTTAGATGATCAGGCAATATCTTCAACTCTATCTTCTTCTTCTCGAACAGAACTTTCTTCTCTAGCGTCTCAAATTTGGCTTCTCCCTCAGGAATATTGTCTTGTCGATCCAAGTCTTCCAAGCAAGCCTTCAGATCTTCTTCCTCTTCACTGGTTAGACAGTCCAAAGCATTTACCATTGCTTTCTCTAGTGAAGACTGTGGTGTCTTGAGAATACTGACATCTTCCTTATCAATCTCCTCTACTCTAAAGCACTTTCAACCTTCCTATGGGTACTTCATTGCTTTGAAAAGGTCGAAGGTGATCTTCTAATTGTCAATACTCAACTCCAAGTTCCTATTCCCCATATCCACCACACAGTTGGCAGTCAACATGAAAGGTCTGCCTAAGATGAGGGGAATTTCTATGTCTTCTTCGATATCCATTATGACAAAGTCCACCGGAAAAGTAAAGTGGCGTACCTTGACTAGGACATCTTCTACCACCCCGTATGGCCTTTTAATCGAGTGATCTGCTAGTTGAAACGTCATCTTGGTAGGATCTATCTTCAAATTTCCGATTCTTTTACACATTGACAAGGGCATCAGATTGATACTTGCTCCTAAATCAATGAGGGCCTTGTTCACCGTTTCCTTCCCTATGGTGCACGGGATGGTAACACTTCCGGGGTCCTTAAACTTCTTGGGTAGCTTCCTCTGTATTATAGCGCTGCAGTTACCCCCTACCACAATATTCTCATTGTCAATGTACTTCCCCTTCTTGGTGAGGATGTCCTTCATAAATTTGGAGTAGAAGAGCATCTGCTGTAAGGCTTCCCCGAATGGCATAGTGATCTCCAGCCCATTGAATATTTCCAAGAAACGTCTGAAGTAGCGTTCCTTGTTCTTTTTGGTGGATACCACAGGATATGTGAGATCTTGTGGTAGGGATGGCGGTTCTTCCTTCTCGGCTTCTCTTGCTTTTTGGCTCTTGGTTTTAGGTGGTGATGACACCTTCTCTTCTTCTTCTGTCCTTTCTTCTGGTGTCTCTGTCCTTTCTTCCTCTGGCTGGTCTTGTTCTTCAACCTTACCTTCCTCCTGTGCTTTTTTCTGCCCTCGAGTCAGCACTGTCTTGCATTCTTCCTTCGGATTTTTCTCCGTGTTAGCCCCGAAAGTTATAGTGGGCCGTTCAGCTTTGTCGTGTGCCAATTGGCCCATTTGAACTTCCAGATTCCGAATGGCTGCATTCGTGCTCTTTTGATGAGATCGTGTCTCCTGGATGAATTGCAGCAGCAGTTCTTTTATATTGGTGGGCTTTTCTTGCTGATTTGGACCTTGGCTGGGATGCTGGTATGGCGGTTGGTATGGTTGTTGGTATGGTTGTTGGTTCCTGTGCTCCTTATATTGGTTTCCCTGATTCCTCCACCCTGAACCTTGCGTGAAGTTTCTTCCTTGATTGAATCCCGGTGGCCCGTGATTGAATCCTGCTCCCCCTTGGTGGAATCCGGATGAGTTCCCCTGGTTGTAACCCTGAAATCCGCGATTTGGTATGCCCATATAGTTTACTTCTTGAGAGGTATCCTGTTGGCTTACACATTGTTCAGGCTCATGAGTTCCTCCGCATGTGGGGCATCCTTCTACCTGCAAAACAGAAGAGTGGGAAGAATATACCGCTTGTAATTATTGAGGTAATTTGCTGAGGGTTTCGGTAAGGGCTTCTATCTGCCTCGTCAACAACTTGTTTTGTGCCAGCGTCGCGTCCTGTGTGCCGAGTTCCAAGAGGCTTCTTTTCGTGGGAACATAGGTACGATCATGAAGGATTGCTTGATCGCTTGCCGCCATGTTCTCGATGAGTTCCATCGCTTTCTCGGGAGTCTTCAATTTGATCTTCCCTCCTACAGATGCATTTAGTAGCTGTTTCGATTGAGGTCGCAAGCCATCGATGAATATGTTCAGTTGTACTGGCTCGCTGTATCCGTGTGTCGGTGTCTTTCTTAACAGTCCGTGAAAACGGTCTAGTGCTTCGCTAAGGGATTCATCTGGGAATTGATGAAAAGAAGAAATCTCCATTTTCCCTTCGGCGGTCTTTGACTCTGGGAAGTACTTCTTTAAGAACTTTTCCACTACTTCTTCCCAGGTTCTTAAGCTGTTACCTTTGAAAGAATGCAACCACTGTTTTGCCTCTCCTGCTAGGGAAAAGGAGAAGAGGTTAAGGCGTACTGCATCTTCTGGGACTCCGGCGATTTTTACAGTGTTGCATATTTCTATGTACGAGGCGAGGTGAGCATATGGATCTTCGCTCGGAAGACCATGGAAGAGGTTCCCTTGGATTTGCTGAATAAGGGAGTGCGAGTAGGAAATATTGGCTGCTTGTACCTCCGGCCTTGCAATGCTCGTGAAGAACTGAGGAGTGGCGGTATTAGAGAAGTCCTCTAGGGTGACTCTTCGTGCCGGTTCCCCGTCCATTTCAGTGTGATGTGGAGAAAGAGGAGGTGAGGTGTAACTGCTTCCTTCTGTGTCTTGTTCCCTTCTTCTTCTTACAGCGTTGTTACGCCGACAAGTAGCTTCAATTTCTAAGTTAATAGGGACAACGTCTCCAGATGCAGTTCTAAGTCGCATAAAAACAAAAAGGCACTACCCGTGCAATTATGGAAGAAAGAAAGAATAGAAGTGAAGAGAGAAAATACTAAGAGAATAAGCCAAGAAAAGAAGAGTTGGGCTTACAAACTGATATAGTATGGTAATTAAGTGCGAAAATAAAATCCCCGACAACGACGCCAAAAACTTGTTGAGACTTTGGCAAGTGCACCAAATCGCTCTTAAGTAGTAAACCTTGAAAGTCCGAGTATCGTTTCCACAGGGATTTTATTGCACTTTATTGAATACTTCTCAATTTGTAAGTGATAGTAAAATAATAAAAGCAGGAATAAGTGCAGGAATAGGTTGCTATTACTAAATCAAATGGTTTAAAAGGAAAGACAATTAATAAAAATGCCAAGACCAGACAAACCCAATTGGCCTACGATGCATGTAAATATGATATTCATTACCAATGCACTGGTATTAGTTCTACCCACATCTATTAATTTTACCTGTCCCTGATGCCTCACGTTGACAAGCCTATTTTAACTACCTATCTCCCAAATGTCTTTGCGAAGATTCAATAGTTAAAATGCATTAAGATTAAGTTATAGATGTTGCTAAACGCATGGGCATTGAGTTATCATTCTATGCCTAGCATGCATTAAATCTTAAACCCTTATTATGAAATACCCTCTCCCGAGCGAATAAAACCCAAAAGAAATTCAAGAACGAATGCATGATAATAAGAAAAGAATTAGAACAGAAAAATCTGGAATAAATTCTCTTTACATTGATAATTCTTGAAGCACACCGTACATCGTTGGCTTTTTAGGCCTGCTAGGCCCTAGCTAAGGGATTAGCCACTCATGGCCATTGAGGGCTTTACAACTGGGGGTAAAAGAAAGAATAGGGATAAAAACAAAGAATATAGAGAGAGAAGAGAGAGCTCAGGCTTGGAGTGCTTAGAAAAGTGCTCTGAGGCGAGATGTTGATTCATTGGGACTGGCTCTCTATTTATAGTTGTTGAAGTGGGCTTTGGGCCTTCATAGTCGCGCTCAACGCGACACCTCACGCTTAGCGCGTTCGGATCGCGCGCTTAGCCCGCCATGCAGGCTTAGCCTGTGCTTCTATTGGATCGCGCGCTTAGCGTGTAGCTGGGCTTAGCGCGCGTAACGGATTCTGCATCTTCGAGCTCAAAGATTCTTGTTGGATGCTCTCAATGCTTAAATGCAAAGACTATTGAGAGAGAACAACAAGGAGTTGTATGAAAGAATTGAGCGATTAGAGAATCGTGAATGTCATGAGGACGAAAGGAGATGAGGAAATGGTGGTGGTCCAAGGCCAAACCGAATTGAAGGAATCAAGCTCAACATTCCTCCCTTTAAAGGCAAAAGTGATCCGGAGGCATATTTGGAGTGGGAGCTCAAGATAGAGCATATCTTCTCATGTAACCCCTTTGAGGAGGCCCAAAAATTGAAGCTAGCAGCTGTGGAATTCTCGGATTATGCTCTTGTGTGGTGGAATAAATTGCAAAATGAGAGAGCTAGAAATGAGGGGCCTTTGGTGGAAACTTGGGTTAAGATGAAAAGGATCATAAGGAAGTGGTATGTGCCGGCAAGCTAAACTAGGGACTTAAAATTCAAACTTCAAAAGTTGTCCCAAGGTAGCAAAGGCGTTGAGGAATACTATAAAGAAATGAAGGTGCTTATGATTCAAGCCAAGATAAAATAGGATGAAAAGGTAACTATGGCAAGATTTCTTAATGGTTTAAATATTGATATTCATGATGTTGTTAAGCTGCAAGAATTTTTTGAAATGGAGGATTTGCTTCACAAAAAAATTCGAGTAGAGAAACAATTGAAGAGGAAAGTATGGCCAAAAGGAGTTCCACTAATTATGGTTCTTCTAGTTGGAAGGACAAGAGCAAAGGGGTTGCCACCTCTAATGCGGCATCTATACCATCAAAAACTCCTCCAAAATTCTGTGAACAATCCTTAAAAAAGAGTCAGGATGTGAAGTGTTTTCGAAGCCAAGGCTTGGGACATTATGCATATGAGTGCCCTAACAAGAAAGCCATGATTCTTAGAGATGGAGAGTATATTAGTGAGTCTAAAGTTGAAAAGGGAGAAGAAAGTGAGGATGATGAGGATGAAGTGGAGAAAACACCAGAGGGAGAATTGTTAATGATTAGGCGGTTACTTGGCCATCAATTGAAGTCTATGGAGGAAAGTCAAAGAGAAAACATTTTCCTACCCTTAACTATTCTACTTATGATAAGGAGTTGTATGCCTTAGTGAGAGCGTTGAAAACATGGCAACACTATCTTTATCCCAAGGAGTTTGTGATCCATAGTGACCATGAGTCCCTAAAATACTTAAAGGGACAAGGTAAGCTAAACAAAAGGCATGCCAAATGAGTGGAATTTGTTGAGCAATTTCCTTATGTTATTAAACATAAAAAGGGAAAAGGAAATATTGTTACGGATGCCTTGTCAAGGAGACACTTTTTGCTTTCTATGCTTGAAACAAAAATGATTGGATTTGATTGCTTGAAAGAAATGTATGAGGGAGATGACACCTTTGGTGAAATCTTCAAAAATTGTGAAAAGTTTTCTAAAGATGGTTTTTATAGATATGAGGGCTACCTCTTCAAAGAAAATAAATTATGTGTGCCCAAGTGTTCTACTAGAAACTTGCTCGTGTGTGAAGCCCATAAAGGTGGGTTGATGGGGCATTTTGGGGTCCAAAAGACCTTAGATATATTGAAAGAGCATTTTTTATTGGCCTAACATGAAGAAAAACGTGCAGAAATTTTGTGAGCATTGTATTGTTTGCAAAAAGGCCAAGTCAAAGGTAATGTCTCATGGTTTGTATACCCCTTTATCAATTCCGGATTCTCCATGGATTGATTTATATGTGGACTTTGTTTTAGGGCTGCCTAGAACAAGTAATGGTAAGGATTCCATATTTGTTGTTGTTGATAGGTTTTCTAAAATGGCTCATTTTATTCCTTGTAGGAAATTTGATGATGTTAATCATGTGGTGGATTTGTTCTTCAAAGAAGTGGTGAAACTCCATGGATTACCAAAAAGCATTGTTAGTGATAGGGACTCCAAGTTCCTAAGCCATTTTTGGAGGACCTTATGGGGAAAGTTGGGTACTAAGTTAATATTTTCTACTACTTGTCACCCTAAAACGGATGTACAAATAGAGGTCGTGAATAGGACTTTGGGTACCTTTCTAAGGACTGTTTTGAAAAATAATCTTAAAAATTGGGAAGTTTGCTTACCTCACATTGAATTTGCTTATAATAGGGTTGTGCATAGCACCACTAGATGTTCTCCTTCTGAGGTTGTTTATGATTTCAATCCACTAATTCCTCTTGATTTGTTGTCAATGCCTAATATTTCAGTTTTTGAGCATAAGGAAGGACAAGCCAAAGCAGACTATGTGAAAAAGTTCCATGAAAGAGTCAAGGCCCAAATTGAAAAGAGGAACGAGAGCTATGCTAGAGAAGCAAACAAGGGGTGCAAAAAGATTGTTTTCCAACCCGGAGATTGGTTTTGGGTTCACATGAGAAAGGAGAGGTTTTCGGAGTAAAGAAAATCCAAGCTTCAACCTAGAGGGGATGGTCCATTTGAAGTACTTGAAAGGATAAATGACAATGCATACAAGATTGAATTTCCTGATGAGTATAATGTGAGTACTACATCTAATGTGTCTGACTTAATTTTTTTTTATGTAGATGGAGAAGCCGATTGAGGACAAATCCTTTTGAAGAGGGAGAGAGTGATGAGGACATGGCAAGGACTAAGGGCAAGGAACCTTTAGAAGAACTTGGAGGACCTATGCCAAGGGCTAGAACAAAGAAGGCCAAGGAAGCTCTTCAATAAGTGTTAACCATGCTATTTGAATATAGGCCCAAGTTACAAGTGAAGAAACTTCGGATTGTCAATTGGACCATGTTCCAAGAAGAGTAAAGGGTCCCACCTTTGTTGAGTGATTTTATTAGTATTTTGTTAGTTGAAATAAAGGCCCAAACTTATGTTAAAGTGACTATAAATTCTCTTTGGATTTTCACCACCTATGGGCTTGTTTTAATTTAAAGAAATTAAGGTTTAATAAGGTGGAAACTCTAGGCTTGTGGCTTCCTCTTGGCTGACCAAGAGCTAAGCATTTTTCCACATGTTTTTGTGTCTTAATTCTAGTTTAATTAGGTATAATGACACCATCAATTGTTGTTATTGGTGATCATTTGTCTTAATTCTAGTTTTAATTAGGTATAATGAAACCATCAATTGTTGTTATTGGTGATCATTTCATCTTCTCACTTGTGTAACCAACTTGATGTCATTCTTGTTTATGGGCTGCACATTTTCTAATAAAAGACAAACCTTGAATTGAGTTTTAATCACCTTCTAAAGTGGGAGAGTGAATCTCCTTAGTTACTTGAGTGATTCAAGAAATTGGTTTATCAAGGAACACCACCTTGTGTGTGACACTAATTCCGGAGGAGTGATTCTTCCAACCACCTTCTTCATTCTCCTTATCCATTTCATTTTATGAATTTCATACAAAAAAAAAAGAAAAAAAACCTTTGAAGATCCATCCTCAACTCTTGTGCAAATGGGTTTACATCAGTTGTGGACAATTTTGATGAAGTTTCCAGAGCCTCCCTCGGCAATGTAGGTGACATAGGGGTCGTCCTCGACATGGGTGGTGATTTTGTGGAGGATGCCCTGGACATTGGAGTAGGCCTGGTGGGACCCATCGGGCATTAGGGAGGGTCGTGGCATGCGTTGTCTTTGCCGCTAGAGACGCCCATGCCGAGGTAGAGGAGGCCTTTGTCAGCAACAAGGTTCATGTAGTACTCGATGTTCTCGTACCACTTATTATCGTCATCGATGATGCAATCGTCGGGGTCGAGGTGGTCGAAGAAGGTGGCGATGGTGTGGTCAACGGGGGCGCTGGCCTTGACAAGGATGATGACAGATCTAGGACGCTGGAAGGAGATAATGAAGTTGCGAGGGGTGTATTGGCCCGTGAGAGGGAGGGAGCCTTTATTGTGTGCACAATCTACGATCTCCACCTCGAGGGTGATGGTCTTGTTGGTCAAAGTCTTCACTCAGGGAAGAGAAAGGGAGAACGAAGAAGTGGGGGAAGCGTAGAGTGGTGAAGAGAGTGAGTGTGATGTTATTGAATTGATTGGGGTTTTAATTTGGATAAAAATACATCATTAATTTTTATAAAAATCGATGTTAACATATTCACAATAACATCTCTTTTTTAAAACCTATATTATGAATTGTTCAAACATTATCGATTTTTATAAAAAAAAAAAAAAATCGATGTTAACATATTCACAACAACATTGATTTTTAAAAACCGATGTTAAGAATTGTTCAAACATCAATTTTTATAAAAATCGATGTTAATATAAATAAAAAACATCGATTTTTTAAAAATCAATGTTAATGAACTCAAATTATTTATAATTATGTCATCACATTTTTCTTAATATCAATTTCTATAAGAAAAACAATGTTAAAATGACAACCTTAAAATGATATTTTTTAGTAGCAAAGAAGGAAAGATGGGAGGAAGAGATTCAAAGTCAAAGAGGGAGGGTATGATGATCACGTGAGATTGAAGAATTGATTAATGAAAGCTTAGAATTGTTTAATTGAATTAAAATTGAAAAAAAATGAAAAATTATCATTCGATAATAGGTCAAGTATCTTGTTTGTTTACTATTTTATTAATAAATCTAACGTTGAATTTTAATGCTTCACTGGTGGTGCACTTTTTGCATACTTCACCGTAGACAGTACCAAAGTAGACATAGAATCCTAAGAGCAGGCAAATTTACTGTACAGGGCTTGTTTTAGAAACAATTTACCAAACAGGGTTCCTTTTAAAACATATTACAGACAGGGTCTGTTATGGACGTGGATGCCGCCATTGCTATCGGCGGGAGAGCTTGTACCGCCACTGGCAATGGCGGGAACAAGGATGCCGCCATTGGCAACAGCGGGACTCAGCCTAAACCGCCAGTACGAATGGCGGGACAGGCTGAGTAGGAGAGAGAGAGCTTGTACCGCTACTGGGGCTGGCGGGATAGGGGAAGAGTAGTACTGCCATTAGCTCCAGCATGACACGTTGATGGGACGCAAGCTTCTGAAAGGCTAGGGTTCACATGCAAGCTGAATCATTTTTTTTATGCAGGCTAGGCTGCTAGGGTTAACATGCAATCTGAATCATTTTTTTGTGATACAGGCTACTTCACATGCACCCACCTCTTGCTTTAACACTGTATTGGTAATCAGAAATCTTGCTTTAACACTATTGGATTGGATAGGACACTGTATGTATTAGATAGGGCAATCAGAAATCACATGGATGGCATTTAGATTAGGGCTAGGCAAGTAAGTAGGAACTGACGTGCATACAAATTTACTTTAATAATAGCATGTAAATTTACTTTGCAGATAGGTTTTTGGTAAAAAAATTCTTTAAATAGAGCAAACTTGCAATCCCTTAGCATGCAAAAATTTGTCATTGAAGAGAGTATCAAATAGTGTGTGAGAGAGGAAGAAAGATTTTCGTTTCGACATTGAAGAGAATATCAAATAGTGTGAAAGAGGCAGAAAGATTTTCGCTAAGTTTGCTGATTCTATTGTAAGGATGTTTTATATTTATTTAAATTAAGTTTTCTTTCGTTTTGTTTATTTATCATGTACAAATTTTTTATTTTGAACTAACAAATATTATGGTTAGAATGAAATTTGAAGCTCAACTTTAAGTGTATTAATTTTGTAAATTACGTTATAAATTTAAAAATTATTAGTAGTAATTATTTGTAAGTCTTTTTGTTAATGGTTTTTGTGTCTGAAGTATTATTTGACATATAATTTAATTTAAGACAAAAACTAATTACATGCTATTTGTTAAGTATTTTGTGGTTTGTCGTGAGTACGAAGTTTCACTTGTAATAAAATTTAGTATAAGTTAACAAAAAGAAATTGTAATTTTAATTATAAAAACAATAAGAAAAATATTACCATAATTTTAAAAGTCCCGTCATTTAAATTTACTAACATAAAAACTAGCATGGGAATAACAATTTTTCGTTACTATATTTATTAGTAATTTATTGATTTTTAATAATCTTAAAAGAACTTTACTTGGATTTTTAGATTATTTTATACTTTATGGTAAATAAGAAAAATATTGAGACAACAAACTAGCACTAGATCAGGTCTAATACTTCTCCAGTTTTCGAAAAATAATAGGTGAATATTTTATCTCTCCAAGCAATCACTAGGACAAAATATTAAAAAATATAGTTGAATTAATTCTTTAACACTCACTAATTTTGTATCTCTTTGTTTTTATGACATATATAATATTAGTTATTATACTTGAATTGTATATATTTCTTTTATCTCTTTGTCTCACTAAGTTTCAAATTAGTTGTTCATCGAGTATTTTTTGCCTTACATATACGTGCATGTAGTTAATTAATTAACCATTGAGACTATTCACTGGACATGGAGAACAATTAGGCCTTATTTGTCTCCCCTCCACTCCTATATATAGAGAGTATACTTTCCTATTAATTTTCTCATATGTATATATATATGATATATCCTTCGTGAACATATCTCATTTGAGTTAAGTAAGTTGTTCTCGTCAATTAGTACTGAAAAACGACTTCGAAGATACAAATATTGGGGCGCCTAGGCGTGTTGGCCATGTTCCGTCTGAAATTTTTTTAAGTCTAATCCTTTCAGTTATAACCCTTCCATTTTGTGTCTGTCTGGAATTTTTTTGAAGTTGAGGAATTTTTCATAAATTATTTAATTAGAGTAATTTTTTATAGAATAAAGTATGAATGTGTAGTTTAAGTTTAATAGAGGAAGCAAATAAATATTTTATATTTGTATCATCGACAAAATATTTAATTGAAGTAAGGATTTTATTTGTTAGACTAAAATTTGAAGGTAAAGTTTAAGTGAATTAATTTTTTTAATTAGAATTTTTATTATAAAATTAGTATCAGTAATTCTTTATTTTAAAACTACTATTGTTATGATTAATTATTTTTAATTTTGATCATGTAGGTATATCATGAATTCAATTATTACAGTGTTGTATTTCAACGGAAGAGTATATGAAGACAATGATGGTGTAATATTTGAAGGTAGTAAAAAGGCCATTCAGATTAAACGCGGAATTAGTTTCAATGCTTTGAAAAAAAAATTGGAGATAAGGTAAAGTTAGAAAATAATGAAATTATTTCTACTATAAGTTGTAGATTCCATTGTGTTCCTAACAGGGCATTAGGTGTGGAATTGGGGCCATGATATTGCTGTGAAGGGGTCATTGTGGGCCATGAAAAATGAGTTTGTGTTTCCGCAACACCACCAAACGATTGCTGGCTTGCAGAAGTATCAGTGTAATGACTCTGAAAAGGATACTGATACATCTGTGTCGGATACTCAGCAAATGTTTGTGGTGTGTAATACATTCCATGGCCACGCTCTGCCATTTGTTGCGAATATTCTTTCGCTTGAACAGTGTCCCTTCTTCTGTCTATGCCCTGAGTTTCAATACTTGACTGAAGCATGTGAAACTGTTGTGCGGGAAATTGACGCTTTGATGCGGGACCATGTGACACTAGCTCAGTGACTCTCTCTTGCTCTTCGGATAAAATTGTAATTTTTTCCACATAAGGCACGAGATCATCAACTGTCCATGTATTCCTCCCTTGAGGAGACAACATGTATTGTAATGTCTCCACAACTTCAGCCTGCAATTATAAGGGTAAGAAAATTAATGGCCATCATTTAAAAAAAGTTCAAGTTAAAATTTGAAAAAAATTAAAAAATACCAATGTCGCCGTCTTTGCATTTTCTGGGTCAACAAACATCTTTGTCTTTCGCCTATACCAGACCATGTAGTCCGAGTTAAAACTCAATAGGCCTTCTTGTCGGGGATAAGCGTCGACCCTAAATGCATGTCGATTATTCCACTGCTGAATCATTGGGGCGAACAATTGCCCCAAATTTTCGTCATGTTTCCCCTTTAATGTTATGCCATGAATGTTTAAGGGTTGTGAAGGAGACTCTGGAACTGGTTGCTGCATCCCAAATTGTCTCAAGACTCTGTCCGGTTGGTGCCACTCAATAACTTGGAAATAAATTAGTGGGACCACCGCGTACCACGCGATACTTCCGACTAAACAAACCAGAGGCAACAATGATATAACGGTTGATGAGTAAGGCTCCCACAAACACTGCATATAACAACATAGTTGTGAACATTGTAGTAAAATAAGACATATAATTTTTTATTTTACAAATACAATAGCATGGTTCTTACCTCATGATGTTTCATAATATCCAACTTGCGACGAAAAACTTTCACATCATCATTGCCGATATGTTGGTTTCCACGTCGCAGCCACCTACAAAGAATAAAATTTAATATACCCTAAAACCATTTATTCTATTGAAATGAAAGACGCTGTTAAAAATGACTGACCTGTGCCCTAGTGGTGTATTTTCTATTTGGGAAGGAGTCCTCTTTGGAGCCAAGGTTGGACATCGTTCCCATGCCCACAATTGTAGTAAGATGCACATACCTCCGATTGATTTAGTTTTATAATCGGTGGCACTGCACATCTCTCTATATAGAAAACCAAGTGCGGCAGCTCCCCATGCATATCTGCCACATTCTTCAAAGTCACGTAAAAATTGAAGGTACCTTACTGAAACTCTGTTACTGGTTTTGTCAACGAACAAGACACCTCCAATAAATCTCAGTATCCATGCACGGACAAACCTTCGTACTTGTTCTTCATCGTCGTCATTATTTATTTGATCAAAATGGTGAGCCAGCCAACTTAATTTAATTACATTACTTTTAATTTCACCTTCTTGTGGTCTGACTCCCAATAATTCCTCACATAAATCAGCCCAATCAAGATTTGTTGGACCGATTAATGGTAAACCATCCACACTTATACCTAACAACACAGAGACGTCTTGAAGAGTGATAGTACACTCTCCGCATCTCATGTGAAACGTATGTGTTTCTGGCCTCCATCTTTCTATTAGAGCACTAATTAGTGAGGCATTTATTTTTAAGTATCCCATCTTGATAATCCAGCCGAAACCAGATTGTTGAAGAAAAGGAAAAATTTGCTCTGGAATTTGTTCTTCCCCTTGATACGTGGGGATAGCTCGTCTGATATGTAATTTCCTTTCTTCTTCCCCATTCCAAACATGTTCTGAAACATGCTTAGGTTGCATCCATAATACATCAGTATCGATGGGGCCAGACTTAATGTTGATATGTGATGAAGATGATGATGAAGATGCCATTGTTACTACAAAATAAAATATTATACATGTGAAGAAAACTTTAATTTATTAGTAAACTTTAAATATATAACAATAAATTTGTAAAAAATCAAACTGGCCAATTTTTAATATATTCTATACATAAATT
This sequence comes from Glycine soja, assembly GCF_004193775.1. Classification (NCBI taxonomy): domain Eukaryota; kingdom Viridiplantae; phylum Streptophyta; class Magnoliopsida; order Fabales; family Fabaceae; genus Glycine; species Glycine soja. The sequence goes on from NC_041015.1 coordinate 46,243,265, forward strand.
AAAATACATGTGAAGAAATCTTTAATTTATTAGTAATTTTTTTTCTACAATCAATTAATAAATAATTGAATAAAATATAGACTAACAAATTATTTATAATACAATAATAATAATAATAATAATAATGTACAATGTATCATATATTTAATCACGTAAATTTTCTATAACAAATAATATTAACCTACAAATTAAAACTAACAAATAATATATATAGCATTCTAACTAAAAATAATTAACTCAAATAATATTAAATTATCAGCTCATTTATTTAAAATACAAAATTATAATACTAAAAAGATAAATTTACGTGTGTAAGTGTCTAATATTATAATTATTTATTTAAGTGTCAAATATTTAATATTACAAAAACTAAAAATTTACATGTGTCTAAAATTTACAAATATATACCTAAAGTTAATATTAACTTGTGCCTAATACTAAAAAATTTAATATTACGTGTGTCATCCTAAATATCATGCATGTATATATATTTATTAGGCTAAAGTATCATCCGTCTAAATATATACCTAATACTACAAAAGCTAATATCACATATATAAAATTTAAGAATATATACAACAACTAAATATATATATATATATATATATATATATATATATATATATATATATATATATATATATATATATATATATACGTAATATTTTTATACTAACTAAACAAATATATAATATTTTCAGTAACCAAATAATAATTTCAGCCAAATATTATTTTCAATTTCAGCCAAATATTATTTTCAACCAAATATATACAATAACTAAATAAAATTTTCAACCAAATATTATTTCAGCCAAATATTATTTTCAACCAAATATATACAATAACCAAATAAAATTTTCAACCAAATATTATTTTCAATCAAATATATACAATAACCAAATAAAATTTTCAACCAAATATTATTTCAGTCAAATATTATTTTCAACCAAATATATACAATAACCAAATAATATCTAACAATATATACAATAACTAAATAAAATTTTCATTCTAACTAACCAAATAATATTTTCATACTAACTAACCTAACATTCAAATATCTATTAATACGTAAAAAAAAATACCTACGGATACTAACTAATTTAAACTTAGAACTTTTGATAATAATAACTAAACTACTATTTACATACTAACTAACTTAGAATATTTCTTAATACTAACTAACTTAAACTTATAATATATATTAACAGATTTACTTAAAAAATACTTACCAGGAATTTATGTGAAGATAAGAGTAAGGGCACACTTGAAGGATGGAAGCACAGCAGCAACAAGCACCAAAGAAATTTGAATCACGAGCACGCAAGCACAATAAGCTCTCACACACAGGAGAAAGAAAGAGAAAGAGAACACAACTAAAGAGAAATGTAAGCGTAAACAATCAACTTCAACCATTTTTTTATAGCTGAAAACTTATCCAACGTTCAAAATTTTTTAACGTTCACATGCAATAGGCTTTTCAGAACTGCAAACCCTAACTGCAAGCCTACCTATCTTCTCATCACTGCAAGCCTGCAAGTCACGTCCCGTCAACGTGTTCCGCAGGAGGCAGTGGCGGGACTGCCACGTTGGCATGTCCCGCCAGGAGGAATGGTGGCATGGCTCCCTCTCTCCTCGTCAGTCATGTCCCGCCAGGACAAATGGTGGGATGGGTGGCCATCTCTCTCCTACTCACCATGTCCCGCCAGAAGGAATGGCGGTATGCATTAAGGCCGCTGTTGCCAATGGCGGTACAAGCTTTTCTGCCGGCAACAATGGCGGCATCCACATCCATAACAGATCCTGTCTGTAATATGTTTTAAAAGAAACCCTGTTTAGTAAATTGTTTCTAAAACAAGCCCTGTGCAGTAAATTTGCCCCTAAGAGCAACCATAACTTACTTTTCTCGATAGAAATAAACTTGGGTAGTACCTTACTCCAAAATATAAAGTGTGAGGAGAATTCATAATAAAACAGAAATTAAAAGTGGAACAATCCCATTGAATATTTTCTATTACTTATTTTTTATTTACCTGACATCTTAAGAGGATAATATAATATTAATAGTCAAGAAACACAATTAATATTCTTGTTTATGCTAATAATATTTTGAACTTGTTAATATTATATTCTACTACTATTTCTCTCTCATTTATGAAAAGGATGCAAAATATTTAACATTTAGTTACTATTAATGCCATTATTAAAAATATGAATAATTAGTATTGTTTTAAACAGAAATGGATAAATAAATAAAAATAAAGTTTTCTTTTAAAAGTAGACAAATAAAAAGTAACAAAAGGTGTATTACTTTAACCATAATTTTAAAAAAAACCAAAAATTATTCAATGTAGAATAAAAAAGTTATTTTTTCCCTTAAATTAAAGGAATATTTCTTTTCTTATGAAACATATACGAATAATTTATATCCTTTAATGCTCACCAATAAAACTCTCTAAACTTGCTAACCGTACGTACATACCAGTCTTTCGTACATATGAAAAAGCTATCTAACTACAAAAATTTAAGATTCCCAATGCAAGTTGTTTAACTTATTTTAGATTGGCTTGACATCATTAAAAAGGAAGTGACGTATGGAACCTATTTGGTTGAAAAAAAAGAATAATTATATTTATTTAATGAACTTTTGAAAGCTATATCGTTAAAGAGAATAATTACTTAAGTTGAATTTTTAAAAAAATAATGCATTACAATAGAACTTATAGAAAATATTATAAGTAATATACAACTTCATTTATAAGAACTAAAATGAGTAATTAGGTGTAAGAAGTAAAATATACTAGTAAATATTATACAAATATAAAAATCAAAATAAGCCATTATATATAGCTACATTTTATTCTTCTATTCCAACCCCTTCATTCTCTTTTCTTTTCTCTCAAGACTGAAATTAAATATTTAAAATCAACACAAAATCAGTGTTTCCAAGCACGATGTCCTGTCACCTCGTACAAGAGGTAACCACAAAAGAAAAAAAAAGAGCTTATAAATGAAAATCTCTCTTTCAAAAATTGTGCGTTATTAATTGATTTACTATTGTAAAAAAATAATACTCCACACACAAAGTTCCTATTATTCTGGCAGTCAACCTCATTCCACGGCCACGGAAACAAAGTGCTCGCCACATGGCTACAAATCATATCGAAACTACCATTTCAGCGATTCATAACCCTACCACTTGCAGTGCCCAGAGTTAAAAGGAGATTCGATATGCTTCTCATCTGGTCGGATATATATATATGATGAGAAATTAAGTTATATTAATATAACTTTAATATTTATTATATTATTTTATAATTTTGAATTGTATAATATATTTTTAGAATTTATTATTAAATTAAAAGTTTCTTTCACATAAATTATAAATTACATATATGTAATATTTTATATTGATCTAAATTCATTTATTATTTTAATTAAAATTAATCCAATATAAATATTTTAAAATATACTAAAATATAAATTATTTAATTATTTTTTTTATTATTTAATACAAATACTTTTGATTATATATATATATATAATTTACGTGAAAGAAACTTTTAATTTAATAATAAATTTTAAAAAAATATTATACAACTTAAAATTATAAAAATAATGTAATAAATATTAAAATTATATTAATATAAATTAATTTCTCATTATATATAAAATAATATAATAATTATTAAAATTATACTGTTATATTCTTTATATATATATACTTTGGTTCAAAGCCTAACTCAGTCGTACTTTCCCTGACGTGTCTTGCTTCTGCATGATTCCCTCTGCCCTTCCCTCAGACGACAACTATTTCCTCTCACTTTCTCTGCCACATGCGATTTTCAAACTTGCATTAATTACCCTAACTCACAATCATGCTATATTATTTAATTATGTTGTGGTTGACGTCGTTAAGCAACCGGTAACAATAAGAATATGATCAATCTAGAGTTTATATTAGAATCTAGTAATCTATACATATGGCTATATATAGTTAAATCTACGAAATTCAATAATTTGCCACTAGGTTCCAGCTGGTGCTTTGTGAACTTATAGCATGTAGCCTCATAAGCCGTGTATGGTGAGAAATTTACATAAAGAACTCATTAAAATCATAGTTCTATCCACGTAACCCTGCGCATATTATATAAAGAGATACTGCGTGAATTTTAGAACACCGCATATATAATTAAAATTTTAAATATGTTTGATGTTTCCATAAATATAGTAATGATTTTTGTTTTTAGTCTTTATATATAAAAAGACTTAAATAACCTTTTAGTTCTAATAATATAAAGATTTTTCGTATTTTAGCTTTTTAAAATTTTATTCCTTCAAAGATTTATTTTAGTCTTAGTCTATATTGTCAAATAACAACGTTAAATAATAACATAATAATGATTGATAATTCATTAACTTGTTACATCATTAGAATTAAATTATTTGTGTTTTTTATAAGCTGAATTTTTAAAGTAGAATTAATGAGATGGTCAAAATGAGTTAGCCCATCAATATTTAACCTATTATTATAAAGTAGTATTGAGTTTAAGTTGTTAATCCAATTTAATTGACTTAACCCGACATGAATTTGAATTTGCTTAATTGTGGATCATCATTTTTAAAATGATTTTTTCCCACTTGAGTTACTTATTTTTAATTTATTTGGACTAGTATTTTGGGATAAAATGTGAGTAAAAATCTTGAATTCAGATTTAAAAAATTGAAAGTGTAATTCTTTTTCTTATTTTTGATCCATAAAGTTAAAGCTAAAAGGTTTTTATTTTTTAAAAAAAGTGAGCCTAAGAGTTGACACGTTTAGCTTGCAGCAAATAAGATAAGTCAGTATTCCTTTTAAAAAAACTAGGATAAGTTAGTAAATCTCTATTCCAAAATTAATTTAGCCTAGTTCAACCCAGCTCAAAAACATATTAGCCCATGTTAATTGGATCAGCCCAAGCAGCTTTATTGCCTAACATATTACTATCTACTAAAGATATTTGGAAAAGAGAGTTGAGATTGTAGTGCTTCACAAGAACCCCAACACCCATTTGTGGGAATTAGGAGAACGGATTTGAAGAAGAGGTTGTGTTGTTGTAAGTGGAATTCACGGTTGATCCAAAGTTGATGGGATGGGGTGAAGGTGGGGAAGGATAATATTGAAAATAAACCAAATTCCACTTCTGGAATCGCTTCCAACGATGGTAGCGGTTGCATGAAAGATATATTGGTTGGAGGGGACTGTGGAATCCAGTATGGACTGGTCTATATTAACAAATTGATCGAATGGCCCTAAATCATGATTCATTGTAGACCACTATCAAGGTAGTTCATTGTAGCCTTTGCCATAGTTCCTTTGCAAAAAACTTTCTTCTCTTCTCTCTCCTTGGTTATAAGAGGAGTTCACTTGTTCTTAATGAGGCCTTACGTAGGCTATAGTCTGCATTTGCTGATTATAACAGTTTTTTTTTAGCCACTCATATTAATTAATATATATTACCTTTTGCTGATTATATATATATATATATATATATATATATATATATATATATATATATATATATATATATATATATATATATAAATAGTTTCTAAATCCTTCCATTCAATCTAGCTAAGACACCATTCACGGCAACCTTAGAAAAAGGCAAGACGGGTCAAAGGAGGACGCACTCATTAAATAAGTATGATCAAATTTTACACACTAGGTTTCATAGGTTATTGGAACTCACTAGACTCTTAGATTTGCACTGAGCATCTCGATGAGCGTGTTCTGCTTAAGAACAATATCTAAGTTTTATATACATAAAAAAAATTCTAATTTATATACATTGGTAATGTTTTTCTAAAATACCTAGAGAGAGTAATTGACAAAGAGTATGCAAGAGTGGATGATAAAACGGAGAATAATTAAAGCGGGAGGATTTCTTCCTCGGCAAAATGACGCAATAACTCCATTTAATTTAAAATTTAAGTGAAGAAGTTTTTTTGGTAAATAAATTAGGTGAAGATTGGCTTTTTGTCTCAAAGAAAATATGACATGAAAGTGCACAATTAAGTATCCCTCGAGCAAATTTATGGTCAAGAAATTTATTTGCTAGGTTTTTAGCCCATTTGTCACATTTATGGACGTAGCCGTATAAATATGGTGTAACCTCGGGTGAGATCTTCTTTGCTGTTGCAGTTTTATTTTCGTTGAGTGATGTTGTAACTCTAAAGGGCGCTTATACCCTGTTAATATAATATATATTGATTTGCTTATCTAAAAAAAACACGCTCAAGAAATTTGTTTGGTAGAAGAATGACTCTTCAAGTGTTCTTTCATGTATGGAAAAGATTTTATAAAGAAAAATAAACCTATTTCAACAATCTTTTGCTTTAGCATGATCGTTTTGACGTGTTCTATGCTTGCCCTTTGCATTAGCTACGTACCACTTATATTTCACCACACAAACAAGTAACATCGTTATCCTTTGGCCATGCACAACATAGAGGAGCCAAATCTCGTTGGCTTCCAAAACTCATGAGAAATTAACTTCTAAAATAATAATATATAAGTTCCAAATTCCTAATTCCCACGCTTTCCAGTATTCCTTTGGCTAAAGCCCACGTTTTCTACGAAAACCACCCATTAATCACACAAAAAATACAATTATAATGTCCATACACTCTATTAGACATTTCCTTCCTTCCTTCCTTCCTTATTTGTTTGTTTCTTTCTTAATGCTCCAAGAGATCAATAGGTCTAAACAAAAATGAGTTATTGCAACAACTTTCATCATTTAACTTCAAGGAATTAATGAGTTATTACATGCATGCGTAAATAAGAAAAATGAGCATGCAAAAGGAGAGTCCTCTTATTAGACTCCACAGTTTCGACCAAGGCCATGCATGGCTAGCTCTACTGCACCTTCTCATTCACATCTCACCGGCAGTAACCGGTCAGCCGGTAACCCCGCCGGTGCAACCCGACAGCAACAAATCCGTGATCGCCATCATGGCCATCGTGGTCATCATGTTCCTCATCTCAGCCTTCCTCTCCCTCTACTCCCGCAAGTGCTCCGACCGGCCGGTCCAGACACGTGGCATCCTCGACCTCGCGGGCCCCACGGGCGCAGCCGGTAACCCGTTGCAAGCCGAATCCAACGGCCTCAATCAAGCCACCATAGAAACGTTCCCAACTTTCCTCTACGCCGACGTGAAGGGTCTCAAGATTGGAAAAGACACGCTTGCATGCGCGGTGTGCTTGAACGAGTTCGAAGACAACGACACCCTCCGCATGATCCCCAAATGCTGCCACGTGTACCACCCCGATTGCATTGGTGCGTGGTTAGCCTCTCATTCCACGTGCCCGGTGTGTCGTGCCAACCTTGTTCCACAACCAGAAGACATGAACACGAACACGAACACGAACATGCCTTCAATCTTGTCCATTCAGATACCCAATGAAGAAGAACGTGAACATGAACATGAACATGAATACGAGGCTGTTATTGTTGGTGAGGAACATAAGAGAGATGTTGACGTGGAGTCACCGAAGGTGGATTTACTTCGGAGGATTCGAACGTTGCACCATGATCATCAGAGCCGTCCATCGAGGTCGAAGTCGACGGGGTTCTTGTCTTCGCTCTTGTTTCCGAGATCAAACTCGATGGGGCAATTGGCGCAGCATGCTGGGGAGAACTATGAGAGGTTTACGCTAAGGTTACCCGAGGAGGTACTACGGAGCCAGATGGTGCTGAAGCGTGCGAATAGCTGCGTGTGCTTTACGAGGATGAGTAGTGGCACGTGGGGGTATAGGACGAGAAGCGTGGGGAGAGGGTGTGTGCAGTACGAGAGGTTTGGTGGTGAGAATGAACAGTGGGGTTTCACTTTGACGCCGCCAAGTCTCGTTAGGAACAGTTGGAATAATAATAGATCAACGAGAAAATCACCGGTTCAGCGTTCGGGTGTGGCGTTGGATAATAATAATGCTGGTGAGAGATCCACTGAATTCTTGCGTCTTGGGTAGTTAGGGTAGCTACTAGGGACTGTTTAGATACAAGCTAGGAATGTTTTTGGAAACTTCTCTACGACTACTGAAAATATAGAATCGTTTCCGACACAGAAACTCTCGACAGGACTTATAGTCATATATCCAAACAAGCTCTAACCAATTAAATTCTTAATTTTTCTTGTCTTACTCAACTCGAAGAGAAATATCTAGTGTAGAAGACAATCCTAGTTTCATACGTTGGAGAAGTTGATGATTATTCCGGCATGTTAATTTGATGAGTAGAGAATGATAGCCAGGCAATAATTGTTATGTTTATTATCAGTAGTAGTCTTTAATATTATTTGTGTAATAGATATATCATATATATTTATATCATGTGCAGTAGAAACTTATTATTTTGAATGGATTTCCTCCCGTGCACACTGTTATGAAGATGTTTTGGTACATTTCGTGATGTGGATCAATAGCAACCGTACATCACCTTCATCCACATAAGTGATTGGCTGAATATTGCATAATTGTTGTGTTGCTGAAGGGCCTATTTACAATTTTTAAGAACTTTAATTGATAATATATTAAGAGATATAATATTGAATTAATTAAATTGATAATATTTTTGTTTGTTATGCTGTCTTCAATTCCTAATTTACTGAATCCCTAACCCTGAAACAGCTTTGCACAACTTTTCCTTTGTTCGTCTTCGTCACCTTCGATTCAACCTAAGCAACTACTGAAAAAAAGAAATTTAACATCAGAATTTTAACATTGATTTTCGATTAAACTGATATTAACCAAAAGTTGTGACATAATTATAAATAAAATAAATTCGTTAACATCGATTTTATAACATAGCTTCCTTAACATGGACAAAACTCAGGTGGATTCATTGCATGCACAAGGGGTTAGAACATGCCACATAATGGGGTTTATAATGGGCGGACCAATGGGTGGTCATGAAGGTCTTGGGTTCCACAAAAAATATTTGTTCAATCATATTGAGCGTCAAAGGCGAGCTAAAATCAAGGATGAGGATGTGTTGGTGTCTTTAAGTTATCTTGAGGGCAAGGCTGACAATGATCCCATGTTTTATGCCAGATATGTTCTTTCTAAGGTTTGTAAATGGAATCATTTATTTTGGGGCGATGGGACTTGTAGATCTGATTTTCAGTTTTTTGGAGAAGTAGTTGCCTGTGACAACACGTATAAGAAAAACAAGTACAATAAGCCTTTGGTATTATTTTCTGGAAAAGATGATCATTGTCAAACTGTCATATTTGGATGTGCTCTTGTTTTCGATGAGACTACAGAAACATATAAGTGGGTCTTGGAATCTTTTTTGGCTACAATATGAAACAAACATCCTAAGGCAGTAATAACCGATGGTGATCTTGCTATGAGAGAGGCAATTAAACATGTTTTTCCAAATGCATCACACTGTTTGTGTGCATGGCACTTGCACAAGAATGCTTATGAGAATGTGAAGAATTCAAATTTTTTGCAGGATTTCAAAAAGGTTCTGTACGGTAATATTCCTTCAGATAAGTTTGAACAATTTTAGAAGGCCATGGTTGCTAAACATAACCTTGAAGGAAAAGACTGGGTGACTCAAGTTTATAATTAAAGGTTTTGTTGGGCAACTGCATACCTGCGTGACAAATTCTTTGCATGTATAAAGACAACGTTCAATGTGTGAAGGCGTCAATTCTTGTATCAAGTCATATCCTTGGAGGAAGAATTCCATTATTAAGGTGTTGTACAACTTTGAACACTCATTAAAAGATTTCAGGTATAGTGAATATGTAACAGATTTCAATTCATTTTACTAAGATGTTTGCTATTGTTTATACGCATTTTAAACAAGTATATTTCATTTCAAGTATAATGAGTACATTTCGGATTTCAATTCATTTTACACAGAACTTGTTCCAAGTACGTGCTTCCCATGCTTGAGCAACATTCAATGAAGGCTTTTAGCCGAGGATTTTATAATCTTGTGAAAGACCAGATCTTAGTTGCTGGATCATTGAATGCCATCAAGAAAATTGGAAATCATGATAAGGTAATATTCAAGGTTGATCTTTTTGGATAGCGTGGTAGACAACGTGAGGTTGTGTATCATAAAGCTGAGGCAAAATTTTCATGTGCTTGTAGGCTGTATGAATCGAAAGGAATACCATGCAGTCACATAATACGTGCCATGAGGTTTGACCACGTGGAAGCTTTTCTTGCAACATTGATTTGCAAGAGGTGGTTAAAGGATGCTAAGAAATCATTCATTAAAATCATATGATCCGGGCATGAAGGATGATTAAATGAGTGTTACTGCGTGTTATGGTGTATTATTGACATCCTTTAATACACTTTGTCGACAAGCTGCCAAAAGCCGTGAAACCTTTAATTAGACGCGCAATGAACTTTTAAGGTTGAATGATCAGTTCAAATATTGTCCAAAAAATATGGTTAATGATGGTTGTGATGTTAATGTTGTCAAGACAAAAGGTACTCCCAAAATGAAAATTTTGAACAAGAACAGAAAATGTTCAAATTGTAAATAGACTGGTCACATAAAAAGTACTTGTCCACTTCTTGTGTGTATCGATGATGAAGATGATTTAACTTAGTGAAGCTGAATTGGGTACACAACGCGATGATTGTAGCAATTTTGATAACAGCGTATGCGATTTCGGTTTATAATTTATTTAATTTTAATTATTTGGCTTTTTGGACTGTGTTTTTAACTCATTATTTTTATTATATGAAGGATAAAGATCATATATTTGTACATGCAACAAATGGCAAATGGACAACAAATGATGAACACATATTAGCACTACTAGAAAATTAGATTTTTACATTAGTTATTTAAGACTTTTAATATTGGTTATTAATCGATGTTGAAAGTACCGATATTGAAAGTAATATCATTAACATCGATTTTTCAAAATCAATGTTAACTAATAAATATAACATCGGTTATTTGAATAACCGATGTTATATGATAAGAATTATGAAAAAAGAAAATTATAAATCTACATATCAACATCGATTTTTAAAAAAATCGATGTTAACTGACACTAACAACATTGATTTTTAAAAAAATTGATGTTAATTGGCACTAACAACATTGATTTTTTTAAAAAAATCGATGTTGTTTTAGAACTTTTTTTTAATATGCTGTTTGTTTTTTCAATAAATCCAAAATTAACCTGCAAATTTTAAAACCAGACCACATAACATATAATTTTCATTCTGTTTTGAAATAGCTTTTACCAGAAATTCCATGAGAAATTTACTAATTACTATAAATTAAAAGCATATTTAATGTTGAGACATGAATTGTAAAAAATGTAAAGTAAGTAAATATAAACTACAATTACAAAATTGCCTAAACATCCTAAGTTTCATTTTTAACTTTCAAATAGTACTTTGCCCACTAGATGTGAAACGCCTTCAATCTCTCTTGGTTTCAATGGTCTAACATCAGTGAAATGCTGCATGATATAATAAAACTTAAGTTAATAATATAATAACAATCATAAAAAAAATGAAATTTGGTGAATTAAAAATTACCATTTCCCAATTATTCTTGAAATTTCCTAAGATTATAGTTGACATCCAGTGCATTTCCCAATTCTTGCCTCTTTGCCGAAATCCAGATACAAATGATTTATCTTCTTCCACTGTGAGGAATCAGCCGGATGACGGAGCATTCCATCACAGTTTCTCCCATTTGCATGCCATGTAAGGTCTTTTGCGTCGTCTCCATTAACAAACAAATGTTTAAACCTTGGAATGATTGGAAGATACCACAACACCTTCGCTAGGGGGCCCTTGTTTGAATTTTCATCACTACTACACTCCTCATCATCCATGACTTTGTACCGTGATACTCCACACCTAGGACATTTCGACATTTCTTGAAATTGATGTTTGTACAATATGCAATCATTCGGGTAAGCATGAATCTTCTGATACTCTGGAAGCATGTCGTGCACTACTTGAAGCAGCGAACTAAAACTTTTGTCATTTTACCCATATCTAGCCTTAACATTAACCAGACTTAACACCGCCGACAACAGTGTCAACGAATTCTTGCACCCCGAATACAAAGGTTTCTTTGAATCAGTTTGCAATGTATCATACATAGGGGCATGTGCTTGCTGAAAAGACTCTTATCCAAGGTCACAAATCATATCCTCCAAGCGATCTCCCTTTTCTGCATCAAACGCTTCAGATTGGGACCCACTCTGCATGTCTATCAATTCACCATGTCATATCCACGTCGTATAATTCCTCTTAATTTCATCACACAATAGATACTCTCGTATGTCGTCGACCTTATGTCATCTCCCGTTCAAACAATTTATGCACGAACAAAAAAACTTATCATTTTCATCCGGTCGACTTCTTTCTGAAGTAAATTGTAGGAATTGTTCCACGCTTTCTTCATACGCAAGGCTCAAGCAACTTTCATTCATCCAACTTTGATCCATCTAAATAATAACTTTGTCATACTCTGAAACCCATTCAATGCATGAAATCTCACTTTTTCATTTAAGGTGTGGCCCTATCCCATTCAGGAAGACACTTTTTTATGGTAGATTCATGCGTCAAGGTTAATCTTATTTTGTTAAATTTGATGAAATTTCGGCCGCATTTCGCATTGGTCTCCAAGTACACGACATGAAATTGGTGACATTAATTCCCCGATAATCAAGTATGCACTCAGAGAACAACTAGAAATGCATTGTACCGAAATTTCATCAAATTAAACAAAATAATGTTAACCTTAAAGCATGGATCTACCATGAAAATAAGAGTCTCCCCAAACTGTCCAAACAGACAATTCAAGATTCAATACAATGATTAATGCAAACTGTCCGCAAGAATCATTGTATTTAATCTCAAACGAGAATCTAAGGTTCACTCTTTATGAACAAAACTTGTATCTAATTAAAGCAAAATTCATTAATAACATACAAAAACAATCGTAACAAAATTAAGCATAAAAAGTTTATGAAAAAGTTTGATGCCTGTGATGATGACCAGAACAGTGTGCAGCTGCGAATGTGATGATCACGATACAAAAACCTAGATGATAATCAATGAATAAAGACCGCAGATGTTTGTGAATTCCTTCGGGAACATTAACCTTAATTCATTAAGAATCATATCAAGGCTATTTGTCATTTTATCCAATATATTAACCTTATTAAAGAATATATACCCACTTTCATAATTCCTTTTTGAAGCCAAGTTAATCTCACATGCTAGAATCCAAATCAACATGTCCAAGCTAAGAAAAAAATGCACTAGTTTGCTTTGTTACACTATTTTTTTTTTTGGAAAAGCATGTCCAAACAATTAACTACATTAATTGAATAATATGATATGACTTAAATGAAAAGATATATGAAAACTTTTTCCGGGTATATATTTTCTACTATTTTCTAATGGCCTTGTAGCCTAATTAATCCCAATTTGTTACAAAATAATTAATTAAGGGATCAATTTATATTTTTAAGGGATTATTTTACATTTTTTAACAAATAGGGACCAAATTATAACCTACAATAAAGTTAAGGAACTATGTGACTAATTTAATAATTTTTTTGTTTTATTTTAATTTCTAATATTGTTGTTTTAATTAATCTCTACAAATTCAAAATGTAAATTTTTTTTAAGAGATTCTTTCTATAATATTGTTTTTTGCTTCATTTTAATTCTCTATTATTTAGGCCATCAAATTTATATTTTAAGCTTTGTTATTCATGTAGAATCCCGACATTAGGGATTAACATAAAAAAAGAAAAACAGAGATGAAAACAGAAAAAAAAGAAGCAATTATATGTTATATAAATAAATAAAAGTAACAAATTGGGCTTGCTTGTGGCGCTTTAATTCAACTCCTTAATTCAATCAGTATTCAAGAATGTCTTATATTTAAAATGATTTTTAATCAATTAAAAAATATTTTTATAATAATATATTAAATTAAACTCATAATTATAATTAGTCATAACATATGGAAAGTTAAGAATCCAAAATGAGAAACAGGGGAGAGAGAACATGAAGATTAAATAGACAATGAAAAAAAGTAAAATCAGTTATATTTTGTAATTAAAGAGTAAAATAGTAAAAGAAAATATAAACCAAAATTGTGTATCGTATTGTTATAAATTAATAATAATAAGAATAAGAATAAGAATAAGTCATTACAATTTTTTTGTAAAATCTTTATATGAATTAGGATGTTGTTTGGTAAATTAGTTTTCAAAGTCTTTAAAAAAATAGTACTAAATAACAAAACTTTTTATTGTTTCTGGGAACCTCCAGCAGTATGCTTCGTTTGCAAAGAGCACAAGGTTATTCGATAATTTATGCATATTTTAATGTCAAGTAAATTGAAAAGGAAAGGATAATGTATAGAAATACTATTGGTAAAAATAATAACATTAAATAATTTTCTTTTGTAAATCATATTCCGTTTAAATTGAAATCAATCTAAACATATTTTATTTCAATAACATCAAAGCATGTATATAAATTACGCAAGACGAAGAATGATAACAAATAATAGTATGATTATTCACGAAAATAAAATAGTGATTTGGAGAGGGAAAGAAACGTGTTGTTGATACCACATGGGTGACAATGGAAACATATGTGAATCACTGAATTTCATATTCTATCACGATCAATCCTTCCCATCTCTATTGTTCAAAAGCAAAATGGAATTTCCACTCCACAACTTCACTTTAAGTTCATATATACAAGAAACAGGTCCTCTAGAAACCATGAGTTCAGAACTCAATTTTGTATGGTTATAATAATTAGCAATCCATGAATCCACTATACCCTATAATAATAGTTAAAAAGAAAGTATATATAACAAACTAGATGAATGTTCCACTGTTAAGCGCAAGACAAATCTAACAAACCGTGCCATGAAGCTAGTTAGGAACAGAGTTACTAACCTGGGGAGGAAACAATTTTTCTTTAGAGCGAATTATCCTGATGCTTGTATGATTATATCACACTAAACACAATTTTGCATCAAAATCTCATTCACTTAATTCACTCTCGCAGAGTTCATCACTCATTTCAACCTCAGAGTCTTCACTCCTTAGAATCTCCCCTTTTAGAAAATCACGATGAAGGGTTCTAATTCCACAGCCAGTTCTTCAAGCTTACATGTACAAACCAAAAATCTTCCCTTTTAGAAGCGTATAATGCAGTAGATATGTCATACAGAATCAAATAAATAAAGTTTCGCTTCAATTTATTTTGAGACATCTTCATGATTACAATTGCTTCTCAGAATTCTGGCTTCAACTTCCTTTTCAGAAAATCACACGAAATCACACAAACAGAAAATCAATAGATAATAACAACTTGCAATTATCTCAAATCTTTTGAAAACTAATGAGTCTACAACACAGAACACACCCACTAAAAGCAGAACTTATTTAAGGAGTTCACAACTAAAATGGACTTAAAAGTAAAGTTAATCCAAAAACAAAAACCCAAAAGAGAAAAAGACATTCTTAGAACACAAATGTAGAGATTCAAATAACTTACTCCGAGCGTCGAATTTCAGAACTATGCGACTATGCTAAGTGCGAAGAAGAAGGTGTTCTTCGTGTTCACGATCACGGGTTCAAAAAGCAATGTCATTTTACTCTGAGCGTCTGAGTGAAGGGTTGCTGATCTTTAGCTTATGTGTTTTTCTTTCCCTAGTTCTCACCACTAAAACGATGCCGTGTTGTTGTCTGATCTTTTGCTTATGAGGATGGACCGTTACAGTATTCAATGAATTGTGCATTTGTGTTATTTTCCTTTCTTTTTTTTTTTGTCTTTTTTTTTTAACTTAAAAAATAGTAATACTTTTAGTTTCTTTACTTTAAATTATGCATTGACGATATTGAACTTCTTGTGAAACGTTGATCTATTTTTAAAACTTTATACATTTGGTTCTATTGATAATTATTTTACCTAAAACTATTAAATAAATATGCTTTCTTATACAAACATTTTGGTTTTCCTTTATAAATTTAAAATATAAAATAACATCAAATGTTAAACTAACACTTAATTTTACTGTCCGAAACAACACTTAATTTTTTTATTATTAAAAGTTAAAATCTAATGTTAAAATATAATTCTAATGTTTTTATAGTTATTTAAAAATCACATTTTAATATATATTTCATTAGAAAAAAGAAAAAAAAATTAAAATCATAATTCAATATACTATTTTAGTTTTTAGAAGAAAAAAATGTTTTAAGCAAATAAAAAGCAAAATCGTATTTAGATATATGATTTCTTTATTATGAAATTGTATACCAAAGTATAACTTATCTATTTTTGTAATTTAAAAAATACCGTTTATGATCATTTTTTTTAAATTTATTCATTTCCCTAATTAATCCGAACTCTAAATAACGTCACTACATGGTTAAGATGATTTTGGCTCATTAGGAATTTACCAAAGTATAACTTATCCTTTTTTTTCATTTTTATATAATAAATAAAATATAAAATATGAAAGGAGGCTACACTTAGAGGGGTTAGTTAACATATGTTTTTAAAAATATTTTTATGGAATTTTTTTTCATTGAAATAAAATATTTAAATAAATAAAATAATATAACTAAGTTACAAATTTTATATTTTTCTATAAAATAAAAAATTTAATAAATAATCTTAATAATTATTTATGCATATTAAAATAAAAATCAAAACATATTTATATCAATAAAAAAAATAATTTTTTAAAATAATAAATTATATATATTTACTCTACAATTAATTACATCCATAAGTAAAAGTAATCATAGGTATCAGTTTGTAGAGATTTTAAATATAGTGATGATTTAATATTTATTTATTAAATGATGACAAATATCTTATAAAATATACTTTTTAAATATTTATTAGACATTTTGATAATAAATAATATATACATTGTTTGTATAAATGTTTTTGTATGATAATTTTTTTATAATAATTAAATAAAATATATTAATAATAAATTTTAATTGTTTGACAATATAATTGTTTTTACCAACATTCTATAAAAATTAATCTCTACTATTAAAAACAATTTTTTTTATATTCAAATGAACTAATAAAGAATAATTAATATAAATGTGTGTTATATTTAAATGATAATCATGAAATAATAAAATTAAAATTACATAATTTATTTTAAAACTTTATTTTAATTTTTAAATGCTTACCTTTTGAATTTGTTATTGTTTATTAATTATTATATTTTTTAATTAAAATATAATTAATAACTCAATATATGATTTTTTTTAAAATATATAAATAATTAAAAAAAAAGATTTATATTAACATCGGTTATTTTAAAATCGATGTTGTAAGTACTTAACGACATCGATTTTAAAATAATCGATGTTAAAATTGCACTAAATCAAGATGTTAACGTCAACTATTTGAAAATCGATATCGCTAAACACTTACAATATCGATTTTAAAATAACCGATGTTAACATCATACTAAATCGAGCTGTTAACATTTGTTATTTGAAAACTAATGTTATAAGTGCTTAATAACATCGGTTTTAAAATAATTGATGTTAATAGAACGATGTTAAAACTTATTTTTTTAGTAGTGTAGATGGTGAAACATATAGTAGAAAACTTTGGGTCCCCTACTAGTCATGTAAACTTGGAAAATTTTAGTTATAGCGTAGTTCATATATACCTATTTTATTTTCGGACCAAATTTTATATTGTAATACAACCATATTTGGAACCATCACAGGTGAGAGTACAAGTAGGATGTTATGAGTTACCGCAAAACGGTAGAAAAGCTTCATCCCAACATTATGCAAAGAAGGACAAATATGTAAGTATGTTTTAATTTATAACAAGTTTTGAGACACCTAGTTTTTTCAGGAATCCTGTCCAATATTTGTTGTTTAAATTGGTTGCAGAAGAAGCACACTTTGAAAATTGAGCATTTTGGGTTAGAGGTTTGGAATAAAAACCTTAGGTCTACGTACAATTGTTAAGAAGGTAAATTTTTTTTACAATGTAACTAATGTTGGAGTCAATTAAAAATTACTTTACTGAAATATTTATTGTATGAATACTACCTTAATTGTAGAAGAAGCGGACACATGACAAGAAAACGATATCCTCCAATGAAGAAGACAAAATGAAGGAGAAAAGTGTATGTTGTTGTTAAGGTTGGCATTTGTGAATTTGTATTTTTTGCACACGTGCCCATTTGGTTGATACATTGTAGTATATTCTTGTACAGGTAATTAAAATTTATTCATTGTAGAGGTTCATTATATGAAATGCAGCAAACTGTACAACCTGCTTGACCTCATTGTCAGGCATTCAATAACTATGCATCACATGTTTTGCCTATGCATCTTGGCTATGAAATACTTCCAATGTATAGTCAAGCTCTTCAAATTCCTTTTTATCTTGTCCATAATTTGGGTCCAATTCACAACAGCAACCCTAACACTCCTTGGCATGACCTACTTCAGTGTTATAAAAGATGCAAGTGGACATCGTGACTATGACATCATTTTTGTTTTATTGGTTCATTATATCGGTTACATTTTAATTATTATGTCATGATTATTTTATGTAAGTAAAAATCCAGGTTAAATTCCATTCAACATTGGAAGCGTGTAAGTTGATTAAAGGTTCTAATAGATTGTAGTAGAGGAGTTAATTTTGTCGTGTAATGTTTTGTTGTGACATTTAGATTTCTTTTTATTAGGCTAGTATATTGTCTATTCTTTCAGCACTTTTGTTTGATATTAGCAAACATTATTAGAGGTGTAATATGACTGATGCTTACTTTTATAAGTTTAGTCATTTTTAGTGTAAAACAATAGTAAAACATAAAATAAAAAAGTTAAATAAATGATTTTTATATTACAAAGTTTTTTTATTTGTAAGTTTTTATTACAAAGCTAGACAAATAGAATTTTAAAATTTCAGAAATTAAAATATCCAATCTACATAACTAATAATGTCCACACCATGATGAAAGACCCATTGATATTAATGCAGCACATTACAAATTGCAAGAAAAGAACATCTTAAACGTTAAAACAAATACATTCAAATCGAATGGCTTGGGACAAATTCAGTTCACCAACTCTTCAGAGTTAATACTACCATATACTAGATAGTAGTATGGACGGATTGAATCGTTATATTTTTTAAGCTCCAGCATCTTCAACATCAGTTTTGCGTTGGTAAAATTCGTATCCTCTTGAGTAGGCTCATAAGTTGAAGGATCTGCACGGGATTGTGAATCGGCCTCCTCAATTATGTACCATTTTGCACAATGGATATATGGATTTCGGGCAAGCCTGAAGAACATGATTTCTACGTCATCGTCGTCTAAAAGATGCATTGCATTGTATTTGATACACTGGTTATTCACAGATATGGGGCACCGAAAATGAAGCTGAGAAATCATTTTTTCAATTGGAAGTTTAATTTTACTCTGCACACTTGTGTCAGTTCCCGTGGTGTGCTGTTTGGCACAACTTGAAGATGTTGGACCTTTTTATCAACTGGGGGTAAAAAAAATTTGGAATTTTCCATTAAAAATTTGGAATTTTCCATTCGAGAGTATATTTTAAAAAATTATCCAAAACGTCTGAATTAGAAGTCGTAACACCTGTTACGATTTTTTTATTTTTTTTAACTGAAATTGTAAAATTATTTACGGCTTCAGTGTAAATATATCTTTTATACGACTTTCGTATTTTTTTTTAAAAAAAATCAAAGTCGTATTTTGTTTTATGACTTTAAAATCATAAAACTATTTTATTTTATTTTTTAAAATTTGCAACCTGTTTTTAATTTGTTAACCTACTTTTTTTCGTAAATTTGTTTTTTTTGAATTTAATAATGTTTACAATTTTATTTTTTTAAAATAAAAAAGTTAAAAAAATATATTTAAATATATAATAAATAATATGAAGTTGATTTTATTAGTATATTTTTTGTGATTTTATTTTATATGTTATTATTTTATTTTAATGTTTAATTATTTAAAACATGTTATATATATTTTTAATATAGTTTACTTTAAATGTTTTTTATTTAAAGTCTAAATAATCTATCAATAAAAATTAAAAACAACATAATTAATACATTAATATAAAACACACAATACAAATGAAAGAAAAACATAAAAATTACAAGTTATTTTAGTCATGTACTTGTTTGTATGGATAATTACTCCGATTATGTCCTTCAGTTCTGCATAATGAGCATTTCTTAGGCCTATTTGGAATTGGTTCATCCATCTCATTATGTATTCGAGTAGTGGCCGGTCTGCCTGATGTTTGTCGTCGTTTCGAAGGATCAGACATAAAATGCAGACTTAAATATTGAGACCATGTGTCTTCACTTCCAAGGGAATAAAAATGATGTTTATAAACTTTAAAAATATTTTCCAACTTGTATACAAGGTCAACAAAGTCATCATAATTTAAATTGCAAAAAGCACACGCTACAATTTCATGCGAGTAAGGTAATCGAAGTGCTTGAAATTGTCCACAATCACACGACCATTCATTCAATTTGACAATGCATGTCATTGCTCGTCGACCAAGTCGCGTATTTGCAATTTCTTGAACCTCAAACTCTCCTGTTTCTCGAACATACATGCGAACATAATGTGAGGTAGCAATGTGTTGATTTTCTTGCATCATGACATATACGTCTTTGGAGTACCTATGCCCTGCCTTTATCATATTCATGATTTTGATGTTGTTAGTGAAAAATGAATCATTTATTTTATTAAATGTTTCATTGACTAAGGCAGTAAAAGGTAATGCTCGGGCTCCTTTCAAAACAGAATTCATACATTCAGTAAGGTTGGTAGTCATATGGTCATACTATTTTCCTTCATCGTAGGCCTGAGTCCATTTACTCTTAGGAATTTGATCCAACCAATCTGCTGCTTGTGGAAACTCTGCTCGCATAGCGAGCAACTTAGCCTCAAATCATGGTTTCCTCATCTCATACCCTGTGCGAAAAGATAGAATAATGAGTAATAAATTTAGTGAACATGTAATAAAGCAAGAATATGATGCATGAAATAGGAAGAAACATACCCATATTGATGACTTGTTTTTTTAAGTCAATATTTTTAAACTGTTTGTTGAAATTTGATGCAATGTGGCGAATGCAATACATAGACGAAACATCTGGTCCATTCCAACCAACGCGTTCGGATTGTAAAGCTGCTAGCAAACCGGTTCCCCTGTCTGATATAATACACAATTTGGTTGCAGAGTAACATATCTTCGCAAATAATGCAAGAACCACATCCAAGCTTCTTTAGTCTCGCTCTCAACAATTTCAAAAGCAAGTGGAAAATAGTTCCTACTACCATCTTGTCCGATGGAAGTCAACAAAGTACCATGGTATTTGCCAGTTAAAAATGTCTCATCTACTTGCACAAGTGTCTTACAATATTTGAAGCCTTTAATGCATGGATTAAACGCCCAAAATACACGGTTAAGAATCACCCTAGGAGGGTTATCGTCACCTTCCTCCATTGAAGATGAAGTTTTGTATTTTACTATGGTACTTGGTACAAAGTGTTGAGCAGCTGTGAACCATATAGACAGGTAACTGTATGATTGTTTCCAACTTCAAAATGTCATTTCAAGAGTTTTTTGTTTAGTTGTCCATGTTTTTTTGTATGAAACAGTGTAATGAAACCGTTGATACATGTTTGCAATCAAGGTTTTGATTTCGATACCCGGATTTGTTTTCACTAAATGAACAATATTATGGGCAATTATAGAAGAATCTAACCTAACATGATATTGTGATATGGTAGAATTTGTGCATGTGTGAATACCGTTTAATTTCTTCAACTCCCACCTTTTGCGTATTTTGCTGAACGATACTCTCGCCCTCCAATAACATCCATTATCATATTGATTACACATAAAAACGTACTTGTCACTCTTGTTCTTGACCACATCAAAATTAAATGAATGCATAAAATGGAATTGTTTAATGGCATTCACAACGACTTGTTTTGATTCAAATGTCAACCCTTCATAAAAGTCATTTGTATTAACACTTGTTGTCCTTTGATAAGGATTTGAGTACTCTTGATTTTCAGAAAATTGGCTACTAATAGTTTCAAAATATGAAGATGACTCACTTTGATTGGTTGGTTCACCATGTTCATCAAAATCATGTTGTTGCTCGTCATTACTGAAGTCATTAACATTATCTCTTATTATGGGTTCTTCAGTAGCCATCTGTAAAAAAACATTATTGATTAGTAAGAAATCATTGGATTATATGTAACATAAAAAATTAAAACATTTTTAAATACTTTTTTCGTGTATGTAACACTAAAAAAATTATGTCAGTATGATTCTAAGAAATACGTCAAAATTAGAGAACCAAACTGATTGTTTGGATGCAACAAATGCCCCGAAGTGAGAATGAACCCTCTTTTTATAGGTTTCACGGGAGTGAACAATGTAATAATAATTTGTCTAACTAATATTCTAAAACACAAAATAATAACTAAATCGTAAATTAATAATAACTAAACACTAATATTCTAAAACACAAAATAATAATTTAACAAAATTAATTTAACATGTATAATAAATTATCTAACTAAACCGTAAATTAATAATAACTAAACACTAATATTCTAAAACATTAAATAATAATTTAC
This sequence comes from Glycine soja, assembly GCF_004193775.1. Taxonomy (NCBI): domain Eukaryota; kingdom Viridiplantae; phylum Streptophyta; class Magnoliopsida; order Fabales; family Fabaceae; genus Glycine; species Glycine soja. The sequence continues at coordinate 46,265,992 of NC_041015.1, forward strand.
CAAAATTAATTTATCATCTATAATAATTTATGTAACTAAACCATAAATTAATAATAACTAAACACTAATATTCTAAAACACAAAATAATGATTTAACAAAATTAATTTAACATGTATAATAATTTATCTAACTAAACCTTAAATTAATAATAACAAAACACTAATATTCTAAAACAAAAAATAATAATTTACCCAAATTAATTTAACACTAAACCATAAATTAGTAATAATTAAGTGATATTAAAAAAGCAAAACTAATTAATAGTGAAGTCGTGTGGTATTCCACGACTTCAACAATTCAACAATTGTCTCGTGAATTAATAGTGAAGTCGTTCTCCAAAGTAAAAAATAGAAAATAAACAGCAAAAAAAAAATCAAAAAATTGAAAGACCATTAAGTCACTTGTGCAGCACAGAAAACAACAAAGAAAAAGCAAAAAACAGGTCCTTGAAAACAGCATGCGCGTATTATTCACTCATGTTACAACATTGAAATAACAGAAAACAGTAGGCAAGGGAATAGCTTTAGAACCCGTACAGGTTGCACATACATGAATAGAATAAAAGTAGTCATGAAACATGCTTACAGGATTTCAAACTTGCAATAATTAACACATATAGTTGTTTCATGGTTGTACTTTGGTGTATTTGGATAGAAGTAGTCATGAAGCATATTTTAGAAGTTGAAAAATATTTTAGAATATTAGTGTTATATGTCGCTTCAACTTTTAGAAGTTGAAAATATTTTTGAATATTTTTCTTTTCAGAATAATTCATACCATTTTTTTAAACTTTGATTAGGTGTATAGTTTTTCAATTATATTGTCCTTAATTATGAATTGAAAATTTAACTACAAAAATATTTATGTTTGTAAAAATTATTTTTGTACTTAAAAATGATTACACAAATGCTAATATATAAATACATGACCTGCAACATCTATACATTTTTTTCTTTTTAAAATCACGCCTAGCTTTGGTCCTTTAATTAAATAACTTAAATTGATATTTTTTACTTTAATTAATAAAATAAATAAATTTTTAGGTTGTTCAAAAGAGGTTATAGATACATTTAATTAACTTGAATAATCAAATGTTGTTATCATTGTTATATATATATTTGATAAAGTTTTATTATATCATCATAAAATCATATATTTATTAATTTATATAAAACTTACAAATTAGATTTATTCATTTATTTGAAAATATTTAATTGCTTAATTTTAAGTCAAATAAAAATCACTTACAAAGTATGTATGTAAGGGAATTCAACTTTTATGATTTATGATAGACAATGAACAATTTATGATAGCATGGGAATCTTGCAGCTGCCACCAGTAACCTACATGGTGAAATGATTTATCATGGAATGGAATATTGACAGAAAGAAATAAAGTAGTCAAATTTAACTTATTTTGTACAAATAATTTATCATAGCATGTACCAACTTCATTGCGTATATTAGACTTCAAAAATTCTTGAGCAATATTCTACAAGTTTACATATTAGACTTAAAAAATTGTTGAGCACGGACCACCCTCCTTTCATACCTCCCCTCTTTCATTTTTCCTCACTCTTATTTTCATCCTTGTATCCATTTACCAATGGCATATGCACAACCCAGACCAGTTGATTGTTCGTTGTTGCGCTTATAAAACAACCATATTTCAAATCAAGTGTGGGAAGGCCAAGAGAGAATCATCCGTCCGAGGTATACTTTTGTTTGGGCTTTTACCCACTTGGATCAAATAGATAATCGGGTAAAAAATCTAATCAATTTAGCTGGTTTCAAACATATTATAAATGCTGGAAAAGTTGATATTAACCAGCATTTGGTTAGTGCGTTGGTTGAACGTTGAAGAACGGAGACACACACTTTTCATTTTTCACATGGAGAGACAACCATTACTTTACAGGATATGGCCCTATAGTTGGGCTTGAAGATTGATGGATTGTCGGTAACTGGTTTCATCATCGGCGATGTATGTGTTGCTTGTCAGAAATTACTCGAGGAAACTCCACCTGATAAGTATGTAAAAGGTAAAATGATTTACCTAACTTGGTTGCGACAAAATTTTCAACAACTTCCCGTTGATGTTGATGATGTTGTCATTGCACAACATGCTAGAGATCATATGATGATGATTATAGGCGGTTGTTTGATGCCAGATACATCAGGTGCAAGAGTTCATTTTATGTATCTTCTTTTATTATCAAATTTAATCGAGGCAAGTCATTATAGTTGGGGTGTAACAATATTAGCATATATTTTTCGAGCTCTAGATCAGGCTGTGAAGTCAGACCAAATAGACAGGCTGACTTAGAAGTCGTAACATTATTAAATTAAAAAAAAAACAAATTTACGAAAAAAAAGTAGGTTAACAAATTAAAAATAGGCTACAAATAGTAAAACAACATTTAAAAAAAAAAGCAAGTTGACTTTGAAGTCATATGCCTTAAAAAAATTTTAAAAATAAAATAAAATAGTTTTACAACAAAGTCGTAAAACAAAATACGACTTTGAGTTTTTTTACAAAAAAATATATTTACACTGAAGTCGTAAATATTTTTACGACTTCAGTTAAAAAAATTAAAAAATTAAAAAGTCACAACAGGTTTTAGGACTTTTGACTCAAAAGTCGTAACACTTGTTACGACTTACTCCGTTTTGGATAATTTTTTAAAATATACACCCGAATGAAAATTTCCAAAAAATTTTTACCCCAATTGGTACAAAAGCCAAAGATGTTGTGTGTTATCAGTAACAAACTTTGCACCTTCATCTACAATGGTGATCATCTCCCCATCATAGTACACAGAGATATGCTGGAGTGGAATTTTTGCAGTTGGAAGCCATTTTTAAGTGAACATATGTAGCTTCCAACAAAAGAATTTATAGATGTGTAAGAGCAAAGAATTATGGAGCCTTAACGGCTTCTAAAATTTTATTCGAAATTCAATACTAAATTTGAGGCTCCATGGCATTTGTCCGTTTTAGAAGGTAGTACCCCATAATATGTAAGCGCAAAAAGTAATATTCATTTGTACCACGTGAATTTCAAAATTGAATCCCTTCGTGCACAGTGCATGTCGATTCAAAGTATTGCATATGAATGGCAACTGCATAGTAAACCTTTCCACCTTGAAGGACTCACTAATACAAAAAGGCTAACTGTATTGCACGCTGATAAAGTAGTATTTGTTTCCACCTTGAAATATTTGGAGCATTTGACCATGCTGCATATGCATCACTAATGGAGCATTTGACCAATGAAATCAGTTAGAAACAAAAATTTCGTTTGCAGAGAAATATGGTAGCTAGGATAGGATAATCTTCTCTTCTTGTTTTGTTTTTTTCCCTTTGTTTGCCACCATTAACTACCACCAATTGCTATGGCTATCACTCTATCTCTATCATTTTTATTAGTCAACGAAACCAAACCAATAGTATATTAATGTTGTTACTATAATTCATGCTTTAGTTAATAATAATAATAATAATAATAATAATAATAATAGATATTAATGCATACTAATGTTGCTATTATAATTGTTATCTCTTATTCTTATTTGTTAATTTTTATAATAACAAGTAATACTTTTAAAATTATAGTAGAAAATTTAATTAATTGACTATGTAAAAATGTTGTACTAATATTATATAAAAGTTAAACTCTTAAAAATTCACTTTTAAGTAATTAAAGCTCAATCAAATGAATTCAATAAAAAAAAATAAAACAATCCTAAAATTTGTTTTTCTGTTCATAATACTTAAATTTTAAAACTTGTTGAAAGAAAATTGAGTTTCTTACCGCACTAAGCAACATGTATTAATGTAATTTAGCTTATCATAAACCTGAAAAATAAAATAAAAAGTGGTTCCTACCTTTACTTTCAAGTTGTTGTTTTTTTTGTAACTCTTAGTTCGATCATGACTAATTGTGTTAAGAAAGAAAAACTTGTTGTTTTTTTTTAAAAAGTGAATAATTAATAAACCATGACATCTTTTTCTTTTTTCTAATAGCAACATAAGTCTCAATTAATTTTTAAATTATATAAATTTTTTTTGGACTAGTCGTTCTAAGTAATTTTTAAGTTAAGTGGATCAACTGATTACTTAAGCACTAAGTTATCATTTCATGTGTACGTAAATCCCTAAGTAACCATGGAATCTTAACCTATATGGGTCAACTAATTACTTAAACACTTAAGTTCTCATTTCATGTGTAGATAAAATCTTAAGTAACCATGAAATCTTAACCTAAGTGGGTCAGTTGATTACTTATAAGCACTTAAGTTCTCATTCCACGTGTAGATAAAATCCTATGTAACCATGGAAAGTGGGTCAACTGTTTACTTAAGCACTTAAGTTATCATTGCATGTGTACATAAAACCATAAGTAAGTAACCATGGAATCTTAAGCTAAGTGTGGGTCAGGTGATTCCTTAAGCACTTAAGCTCTCATTCCATGGGCATGTAAAATCCTAAGAAGGAATTATTTTTTAGACAAACAAATATAGGTGTATTTATTTTATTGATTGTTTTAATCTTAAAAGCAAAAAACAAATTCAATAATTTAACAAAAAAATGTTCATTCAGGCATGCTTTTCATGAGATATTTTTCGTAACAAATAATAATTTCCAAATTCTAATTCCTTATTATTTGTATAATACAAGAGTTACAAAAAATACAAGAGTTAGAAAAGGAGAAGCAAAGATTGTTTACCTTTAATTTGTTAATGTTAATTAATGCTTAAGATAAGATGTGAAAGAGAAACTTTTGTGACGATTTTACAATTCATGCTTTAGCTTATAATAATAATAATAATAATAATAATAATAATAATAATAGATAAATTACTCTTAATTATTATGGTCAATGTTTGATTGAAGTTAAAATGTTTCAAATAAAAAACATTTATCTTTAAAGCAAGCGAAATGGAGGCATCTTTTTTTTAAAAAAGAATTTATTATCTCATTGTAAGAAAAAAGTTAGTAGTAACGAAGCTTGCCAATTTTTGGGTCTTTGTACTGTTAGAATTTTGTTTTTTTGGGTAAACAAATTTTGATGGAAAAACCAGCACACAAGCACCAAATTAGTCTTTCGACATTTATCTATTCTATTTATTATACACTAGTTCTGGCAAGAGCACCACATTAGTCTTTTGAAATTTATTCACTATTTATTATACATTTATCTATTATACTATTGATTATAAATTAATGTATTCTCTAACAATTTTTTTTAATATACATTCTTATATGACCTTTATAACTTTCCGACTAGTTATAATTACAAATTTTCAAATTTTGTTGTTTTAAAAGAAATCTGTGTTACAAAACTGGAGGATATAATTATATGGCAGTTAAAAGCAAATAATCCCATAGACATTGAATCAAAAGAACCAACCAATCAAAGTTGTTACATGTGTTGGAGTATGAATTCATCAAAGAAAAAAGAATCACGCACATACACGCACATACACGCACATACTTTTCCAAGAACAAGAGAGAGAAAGGGGAAAACAGTTACAACTAATTTTTATTTCTGTTTGCACACAGCTGATACTCCAAGTGGTTCAGCATATAAGAGAGTACTTATTACACTTGGCAAAACTCTATATCAATCAATAACTAGCTTATTTTTCCTATTGAATTTTAACACACCCCCTTAAGCTAGTTTCCTGCTATCAACAATATTCAGCATGCTTCTCTGTTTCTTGAAGGTTTCAGATTTCAAGGACTTGGTAAATATATCTGCAAGCTGATCTTCTGATCTGCAGAACTTCAACTTGAATTTCCCCTTCGCAACTTGGTCTCTTATGAAATGAAATTTGGTTTCAATGTGCTTTGATCTTCCATGTGCAATTGGATGTTTGGCTAACTTGATTGCAGATTTGTTATCTACATATAGCTCAACTGGACCTTCTTCTTTGATCTTCAGTTCCTGCATCAAAGTATCAAGCCACACTGCTTGACAAGCTCCCATTGCAGCAGCAATGTATTCAGCCTCGCATGATGAAAGTGCAACCACAGATTCCTTCTTCGAGCTCCAAGAAATTGGTGCTGAATCAATTAGAAAAACAAACCCAGCAGTGCTCTTCCTATCACTTTTGTCTCCACACCAATCAGCATCTGTATAGCCATATAGATTTCTTGTATTTTCACTATGGTTAATGGGCATCAAAATTCCATAACCAATTGTTCCTTTCACATATCTCAATATTCGTTTTGCTGCATTGAGATGTGATACTCTAGGCCTGTCCATAACTCTACTAATCAGACCAACACTGAAAACCAGATCAGGTCTGGTGTTGCAGAGATATCTCAATGCCCCAACAATCCTTCTAAACTCAGTAGCATCTACTAAGTCCTCTTCACTATCTCTATCGAGCCACAATCCAGCTTCTGCAGGTGTTTCAGCACTGTTACAGTGTTGCATATTGAATCTATGCAGAATATCAGTAGCATATTTTTGTTGTGTGAGAACAATTCCTTCACTACACTTCTTGAATTCAATTCCAAGGAAATATGACAACTCACCCAGGTCAGTCATGTCAAACTCATCCATTAGATTTTTCTTAAATTCATTCACTTTTGCTTCATTGTTTCCTGTCAATAACAGATCATCAACATAAAGGCATAGCATCATAATGTCTTCACCCCCTGACTTCACATACACTCCATACTCAGACCTACATTTCACAAAACCCAAATTGGTCAAGCTCTTATCTATTTTCATGTTCCAAGCACGTGGTGCTTGTTTCAACCCATATAGAGCCTTCCTCAATTTGAACACCTTTCTCTCACTGCCTTTCACTACAAACCCAGGTGGTTGATCAATGTACACTTCTTCTTGTAAATCACCATTCAAAAATGCTGATTTTACATCAAGTTGATGTAGTTTCCACCCTCTCAAACTTGCATGTGCCACCACCACTCTCACTGTCTCTAATCTGGCCACAGGTGCAAATACTTCTTCATAGTCAATGCCTTGCCTTTGGAGAAATCCCCTTGCTACTAATCTCGCCTTATACCTCACCACTTCTCCTTTGGGATTTACTTTCACCTTATACACCCACTTCACTCCAATGGCTTTCTTATTCTTTGGTAGTTCCACTAACTCCCAAGTATTATTCTTTTCTATGGAATTAAGCTCTTCATTCATAGCTTTAATCCATTTCTTATTCTGCATTGCTTCTTCCACTGTGAGTGGCTCAGATTCAGCTAGTAGTGCAAAATGCACTATCTCACCTTCATCATTAATTGCACCATCATTCAACATTTCAAAATCATTTAATCTTTGAGGGACTTGTCTCTGTCTCAAAGATCTTCTTGGCCCCTCAGCACTGCCTTCTCCAATTTCATTTTCTTGCACAGTCACAGTGTCACTGTCTTCAAGTTGCAATTCAACTTGATTCTGTTTTTCTATCTCTGGTGTGACATTCCACTCCCAATCCTTGCTTTCATCCACCACTACATCCCTGCTTATCACTATCTTGTTGTTCACTGGATTCAACAATTTATAACCTCCAGTTGAGTGATATCCAATCAATATCATCATTTCTCCTTTATCATCAAGTTTAGTTCTCAGTTGGTCAGGTACATGTCTATAACAAATAGATCCAAACACTCTGAGGTGAGACACACTTGGTTTCACTCCTGTCCAAGCTTCCTCAGGTGTTATATTTTCCAATTTCCTAGTTGGGCTTCTGTTCAAGATGTATGCAGCAGTGTTCACAGCTTCTCCCCACAAATATTTTGGTAGTTTCTTGCTCTTTAACATGCTCCTCACCATGTTTAACAAAGTTCTATTCTTCCTCTCAGCTACTCCATTATGTTGAGGAGTGTATGGAGGTGTTACTTCATGTGTGATGCCTTCTTTCTCACAAAATTCAGCAAACTCAGCAGATACATATTCACCCCCACCATCCGTTCTTAATATCTCTAAATTTTTTCCACACTGTTTCTCCACTGAAACTTTGAATTTCTTGAATACTTCAATCACATCACTCTTCCTCTTAATCAAGTAAATCCAAAGTTTTCTACTAAACTCATCTATAAATGTAACAAAGTATTTGTTACCTCCAGGAGTCATATGTTGAATTGGTCCACATACATCAGAAAAAACAACTTGCAGCTTCCTCTTGGATCTTGTGGATACATTTTGATTGAATGAGTTTCTGGACATCTTGCTTTTTATACATTCTCCACGTACATCATTTGGCACCTTGATATGAGGAATTCCTTTCACTATTCCCTTACTCTGTAACCTATTCAGATCAGTGAAGTTTAAGTGACCATAACGAAAATGCCATAGCCATTCTTCCTTGTCAATTGTTGATGCTAAACACTGTTGCACTAGAACATCTAGCTCAACTTTAAATGTTCTATTCTTTGACAAATTTGCTTTAATCAACAATCTCCTCTCATTGTCATGCACCTTCATGGCACAATCCTCCAACACCATCTTGTACCCTTTCTCCAGTAGCTGTCCAATGCTCAGAAGATTGCTCTTCATTCCTGGAACATGCAACACTCCAGAAATAAAGCATTTAGATCCATCTCTCTTCTTGATCATCACCTTTCCTACACCTTCAACCTTCATAGTCCTGTCATCAGCAAACCTCACCCTGCTTTTGACAGTGAAATCTATCTCAACAAACCATTCCTTCTTTCCTGACATGTGTGTTGAACACCCAGTGTCAAGAAACCAGTTATCACCATGATCACTCTCATCCTTCACAGTCACCATATATAACACTTCTTCTATATCTACCTTCTCCTTTCTCACTTCTTCCACTCCATCATCACCAATTTCCTCCTCTGCTGCCATTAACAGAATTTCCTCCTTCTCATCTTCTTCTTGAGCCAATCTTGCATCAGTGTGGCTTGGATTACTATAGCATTCATCGGCAAAATGACCGTATTTCTCACAATTATAGCATTGAATGTGACTCTTATCAGTTTTTCTTCCTCCTCTTCCACCTCTTCCTCTACCACCTCTTCCACTTCTTCTTCTATAATTTTCACTGCTATTGTTCTTTTGTTCACTATTGTAATTATTACTAGAGTTTCTTCTACCAGAGTTTGAGTTACAATTGTTACCTCTGCCTTTTCCTCCTCTGTAATTGTTTCTACTTCTGCCACGTCCTCCTTGACTGTCACGACTTCTGTTTCCACTTTCTACCATGAGTGCTTGTTCAGTGCTAGGCTTCACAGACTTCCTCTCATTCATTCGTTGTTCATGTGCTTCAAGTGATCCTTGTAGCTCCTCCAATTTTAGCGTTGATGGATCCTTCAATTCTTCAATCGCTACCATGACATGATCAAATCGCGAATGCACCGATCGTAATATCTTCTCAACAATCTTCTCATCAGACAGAGTTTCACCACACGATTGCATTTGATTTGTCATGGTTTGAACACGAGTGAAATAGGTAGCAATTGTCTCACTCTCTTCCATGCCTAGCAATTCATACTGTCGCCTTAGAGTTTGAAGCCGTACTTTCTTCAATTTCTGATCACCGGGGTAGGAGCTCGCGAGAACATCCCACGCCGCTTTGCTTGTCTCCGATCTCGCAATTTTCTCGAAAATTGCTTGATTCACACACTGATGCAGAATGCACAAACCTTTGCAATCCTTCTTCTTCGCATCTCTGTATATCGCTTGTTGCGCAGCGGTTGGATTCACCGGCAACGGATCAAGTCCGTTCACCACCAGATCCCACACATCTTGATAACCGAGGATCGCCTTCATCTTCATACTCCACTGGTCGTAATTTCTCCCATCAAGAACAGGAAAGTTCGCCGGAAAGTTTCCGTTCGTCGTTGCCATTGATAAGGTTCCTCACCGCCTCTCGTGTTTTCACTCGCTTACCGTCTCTCGTGTTTAGGTTTCACTCACCTCACTTTCAATCGATGATCACACTTCAACAACCTGCTCTGGATACCATTTGTTGGAGTATGAATTCATCAAAGAAAAAAGAATCACGCACATACACGCACATACACGCACATACTTTTCCAAGAACAAGAGAGAGAAAGGGGAAAATAGTTACAACTAATTTTTATTTCTGTTTGCACACAGCTGATACTCCAAGTGGTTCAGCATATAAGAGAGTACTTATTACACTTGGCAAAACTCTATATCAATCAATAACTAGCTTATTTTTCCTATTGAATTTTAACAACATGTTCTCCTTCATATAGATCTACATAGCTATTACATGTTAGCCTTGGTAAAGTCTCACTAAACACTATTGTCCCCAGTACATGATTACAATACAAGCAACAAAGCCCAAAAATAAATGTGGCAGCCTTTGGTCTGACCATTGAGAAGTCCCCATCAGTAAGCCTTGGTAGTTGCTAAACCTATGATACAAGTGCCCTTTTTGTGTAGGATCAACAAAAGCATCCAACCAAGAACAGTTCAATACAATTAATCCTTTAGTCTACATAAAAGACAAATTTAAGAAGAATATAACACCCCATATAAAAAGATAAATTTAAGAAGTCCACGAAGTGCCCTTTTTGTGCAACATATTTTTTTTAACAACCAATCAAAAGATAATTTATAAATGAAAGGTACCAGAATTACCATGAAGAAGAACATAACACCTCATATATAAAGGGTTAAAAAAGAAAAAGATAATAGGTAAAATTATAAATTTGGTCCCTTTATTTATCATAGAATTTAATTTTGGTCTCCCTATAATTTAATTTACGAATTTAATCCCTCTGTTTTTTTGTAATCATGTTATTTTAGTTTTTAATCCCGAAATTAAACATTGACGGTTTAATTACTTATCTTGACTGTCACATGTTGTGTTTTAATTGGATGTTTACCGTCATGTGTCGTAATTTTATTGGAGGTTGACATTAATTAGGTATACAAAATTAATGTCCAATAAAAATGCGACATATGACGATCAACGTTAACAAGTAGTACTCAACGTCCAATTTTAAAACTGTGGACTGAAATAACTGGAATTGAAATAACCAAAGAACTAAATTGGTGAATTAAATTATAGGGGAGCTAAAATTATAAATTTGAGACAAATAAGGAAATCAAAATTATAAATTTGAGATAACTAGAGACATCAAATTTATAATTTTGGCAAGATGATAACATATATGTTAATCCTAACAACTCTCCCACAAAAATCTCACCCGAACCCAGCTATACTTACATCCCTTAAACCCAACAAAAGAAACAACTAATGGGTCCCTATTGTTGAGAGAAACATCAAATATAATAAAATCAAAACTATTGGTCCTCCAGAAGTCTGCCATGGGCTCCATATATCAGTTAGCTAGACCTTGTAAAATTAGAATTTGTTCAAAGATATTGCAGGATTCATAGACCAATCCTGAGAAGATGCAACAAAATATTATTTTACTCTGGCCATTGAGAAGTCTCCATCAGTAAGCCTTGCTAATTTCTACAGCTATGATAACAGTCTTTTGGTGACAAAAGCGGCGAATTTACTGTAGAGGGTCCCCTTTACAAACTTTTTACTTAAAGGGGTCCCTTTTGTATCAAATTACACAGGGGGTCTGTTATTAAGGGGAAGCCGCCAGCAGGAAGAGCGATACCAAGGTCCCGCCAGCAGCAGAGGCGAGATCTCCACGTAAGCACTGGTGCCGCCATTCTTCTTGGCGATACTTGCTGACTGGGCATTGATGCCGCCAGCAGTAAAAGCAACACACACCATCATCAACCATCTCGCCAGTGCTAACGGCGAGATGCTCCACGTAGGGGTCTCGCCAGTGCTTTCTGCGAGATTGGTTCCTGTTCATGACGAGACCTAAAGCAACGTATGAAGCAGCTAAGGTCTGGAAGGCAAGGCTACTGTATAATTCACATGCACATGCATTGCAGGTGCAAGGACATTTATTGGGCAGCTTAGGGTTCAAAGGCTACCTGTGCATTGCAGGTTTTATAATCACATGCATACAGTAGCTTGCAAAGGCTCACATGTATGACTTCGGGGTAAATTTTGCTTGCTTTTAATAATGGCAAGACACAAGTGGTTTTTTGTTTAAATAGAGTAAGATACAACTTCAAATTTCACAGCATAGCATTCTGAAGGAAGGAGAAAGAAAGATACTGGAAAGATAGATACTGGTTCTTTGAAGAGACACGCTTTATTTGAAGTTTGTTTTTGTTTGAAGTTATTTCATTCCATCTTCAACTTCAAAGTTCTATTCAAAAGTAAGAATCTTTTTAATTTATTTTAAGTTATAAAATTTTATTGAGTCAAATTTTTAGAAGCATTATTTGATGTTGTTTCAACTTAATTTTTTTAATAATTTGTATCATTTACAAATTTTATATTTTGAAGTAATTAATTTTGTAGTTAAAATCAAATTTGAAGCTGAAATTTAAGTGTAGTAAATTTTTGAATTAGATTTTGTATTTGAAAATTATTACCACTAATTATTTCAGCCTTAAGAATATATTTATATGTGATAGTTATAGATTTTGAAGTTGAGGAATTATTCAAAAATTATTTAATTAGTGTAATAATTTTTTTTAGAATAAAATATGAATATCTAGTTTACGTTTAATAGAGCAAGCAAATAAATATTTTTTATTTTTATGATTGACAAAATATTAGTTGAAGTAATAAATTTATTTGTTAGACTAAAAATTGAAGGTAAAGTTTAAGTGTAAAAATGTTTGGAATTATAATTGTTATTTTGAAATTATTATCAGTAATTATTTGAAAGCGTCTTTGTTCATGGTTTTTGTGGCTTAGAAATTTGACGTGTGAGTCTTCGGGTTGATGCTATTTCTGACTTACAAATATTTAGAGGTGAGTCTTCGACTTTTGGAAGTTATGGAATTTTTTTAGAATTATTTAATTCGAGTAATAATTTTTTAGAATTATTTAATTGGAGTAATAATTTTTTCTGACTTACAAATAATTCGAGTAATAATTTTTTAGAATTATTTGTGACTTACAAATAATTTTTTTGTTAAGGAAATTTTAATAGTGCAAGCAAATAGATTTATTAATTTTTATCATTCACAAAATATTTAATTGAAGTAATAAATGTTTTTTTAGACAAAAAATTAATACGTGAAGTTAAAGTGTATTAATTTTTGTAATTAGGTTTTTTACTTTGAAGTTATTTTTTTAATAATGTTTAATTATTTAGAAGCATTCAAATAATTACATGTTTCCCTTATAGTTTTTTGAAGTTAGAATGAAATTTTAATCTGGAGTTTAAGTTTAAGTTTAACTTTAATTTAGTAGATGCAGCAAGCAAATACACTTATTTATTTTAAAAAGACTGTTGTTATGATTAATTATTTTTAATTTTGTTGATGTAGGTATATCATGAATTCAATTATTACAGTGTTGTATTTCAACGGAAGAGTATATGAAGACAATGATGGTGTAATATTTGAAGGTAGTAAAAAGGTGATTCAGATTAAACGCGAAATTAGTTTCAATGCTTTGAAAAAAAAAATTGGAGATAAGGTAAAGTTAGAAAATAATGAAATCATTTCTACTATAAGTTGTAGATTTTTAGTTTCAGGAAAATATGTTGCGTTGCAAATTTGTGATGACGAAGATGTTGAAACTATGATCGAAAGTTTTCAACAACAACAACAAATGTCAGTTCTAGAATTGTACGTAGAAAAGGATGTTGCTGGTGGTTCTATGTTTCATGCTGCAAATTCTGTTACGTCATGTGAACGTAATGTATCTCATCAGGAGTCGGAACTGCCAAGAAATATAAGCAATTTACATGTTGATGAACATGATGATGATGATGATGATGATGATGATGATTATCTTGCATCTAACTCATACGTTGAAGAGTCTTTCGATGAAGATGATAGTGATGATGGAATATCTGATACAGACAATGAAGTCACTGACATCGTTGAACCAGTTTCAATTGTTCACCCAAGCGAAGGTAAATGTTTGTGAAATACAAAATTAGTTGAATACATCTATCTTCTTATGAGAATTATATTTAATGGTAACTAAATAGAAGTAGTTTGTTGACGTGATTTTTTTTATAAATTATTAGGTGTACCAGAAATTCAAAATCCATTTTGGAATGATGCTATGCATTATAATAATATCAATTAGAGTCATCCGGATGAGGAGGACATTTGTCGTCTGGACATGCCAACGACTTTTAATGTTGGACAAGAATTATATGTTGGCATGGATTTTGACAGTAAAGATGCGGTAAAAAATGCACTCAAACAATATGTGATGAAGGTGCATCAAAGTTTTAAGGTTGTTGAAACGAAATCACACAAATATATCGTTTGTTGCCCCAAGAACACCGAAGAGTCTCCTTGCCCTTTTTATATGAGGGCAATTTTATCCAAAAAAACTGATGCATGGAAAGTGACACAATGGGGTGGACCGCACACATGTCTAAATATGACTATGACACAAGACCATGAGAAGCTTGATTCAAATTTAATTGCGACTTGCGTAGTAGGTACGTTTTTTATGTTCATATTATCCTACTTTTGTGTTATTTGTTATTTTAATTTGTAATTTTATTTAATTATTTGAATTACAGGCATGATCAGAGAAGATCCATCAATAAAAATTTCTTTGATTCAAGAAAGGATAAATAGTGAATTTTCCTATAAGGTTTCATACAGAAAAGCATGGATGGCCAAACAAAAGGCGATTGCAATTGAATATGGCGATCGGGAAGAGTCATATGCGAAACTCTCGTCATGGCTAACACACATGCAAAATCATTCTCCTGGCTCTTACTTTCAAATACTACTTGACGATTTTATTGTTGGTAATAGGGTGAGTCGCGAACATCGTCAGTTTCATAGAGTATTTTGGACATTTGGTCAATGCAAGGAGGCTTTTAAGTACTGTAAGCCAATCATACAAGTTGACGGCACACATTTATACGGAAAATACCGTGGGACCCTGTTAATGGCCACATCGCAAGATGGAAATGGTGGTGTTCTTCCTCTAGCATTCGCTGTGGTCGAAGGCGAGACGCTAACAGCATGGTCATGGTTTTTGGCCCACTTGCGTGAACACGTCACAGATAAGAATGGAATTTGTCTAATATCTGATCGTCACGCAAGTATAAAGTCTGCTGTCGCTAACGAAGCACTTGGTTGGCAACCTCCCCACGGTTATCATGTGTACTGCGTCTGACACATAGCCAACAATTTCAATCATAAATTCAACAACGCAAAACAAAAAGAGATGTTCAAGAAATTGGGTAAGGTTTATTTTATACATTAATTTAATTTGAGTTTCATGTCTACGTACAACTTTTGATGATAACAAATTTGATGCAGCGTACACTCCTTGCAAGCATGTGTTTGATCAAAACTTAGAAAAATTTCATCAATTGAGTCCAGCCATAGCAAGATGGATTGATCGCATTTCAAAGGAAAAATGGAGCATGGCTTACGATACATCTGGACGACGATATGGTCACATGACAACCAACCTATCAGAATGTGTGAATAAGGTGTTGAAAGATTGTCGCAGCATTCCAATAACAGCGTTGGTCAAGTCAACATATAGTAGGTGTCGAAAGTACTTTGTTGATCGTGGTCGCCAAGCCCAAAGACAATTAAGAGAAGGTCAAGTTTATTGTTCTAAGCTTGTTACAGAACTTAGGAAAAATCAAGAACAAGCTTGTTCGCACATCGTTCGCGTGTATGATATCCACTCGACAAGGTTTGAAGTAGAGGAGACCTTTAATCCTATAACGCAACGTGGCAGACAAAAATGGGCAGTAAACTTGAATGGCCATTATTGTCAATGCGGAAGGTATTCTGCACTTCACTATCCATGTTCACACATTATTGCAGCTTGTGGTTACATGAGCATGAACTACTACCAATATATAGATGTTGTTTACACCAATGAGCACATCTTAAAAGCATACTCCGCACAGTGGTGGCCTCTTGGGAATGAAGCGGCAATTCCTCCTTCTGATGAGGCATGGACACTAATCCCTGACCCAACTACAATTCGTGCGAAAGGTCGGCCAAAATCAACAAGGATAAGGAATGAGATGGATTGGGTCGAACCATCTGACCACCGACAAAAATGTAGTAGATGTGGAGCTGAAGGGCACAATAGGCGCCGATGTCCAATGCAATCTGACCGTGGGAGTAATTCATTTAATTGATTTATGTATGTTACATGACTGACTTGTATTGCTTTAGGTTTTGTTCAATGTATTTACTTGTTGGTCTTCAATGAAATCGTCAGTTACTTTTTGTTGAATGTGTACTTCTAATGAAATAAAATTACATTTAGAAGTTGAAATAAATGGAGTGGATCAATCGAGGTTAAGTGACATTGGTGTTGATCGTTAGTTAGAAACGTTAGTTATTTTCTTTTGTCTACCTTAGTTTTTTTTTTAACTATCTACAATGACAAACTATGGACTTAGTCATTATGGTTTAGTGTCTAAGTATTTTGGTTTAGTGTTTAGGGTCTAAGCCTTAGGTTTTAGTGTTTTGAATTTTGGATTTAAGGGTTTAGGGTTAAGGGGTTTGGGTTTAGGGTTTAAAGTTGATTGTTTAGGGTTTGGGGTTTAGAATTTAGTATTTAGGGTTTAGTGTTTAGTTTTTATATTTTTTGGTTGAGGGTTTAGATTTGATATTTTAGTGTTAGAGGTTTAAAAGGTATGGTTATGGGATTAGGGTTTAGTACTTTTTTTAGGGGTTAGGGCTAAGTTTTTTATTTTAAGGGTTAGTGTTTAGTTTTATGTTTTATGGGTTAGGGTTTAGTTTTTATGTTTTAGGGGTTAGGGCTAAGTTTTTTTATTTTTGGGTTTAGGGTTCATTTTTTTTATTTTAGGGGGTAGGGCTAAGTTTTTTTACTTGAAGGGTTAGGGTTTAGTTCTTATTTTTTAGGGGGTAGGGCTAAGTTTTTATGTTTTAGGGGTTAGGGCTAAGTGTTTTTATTTTAGGGTGTAGGGTTAATTTTTTTATTTTAGGGGTTAGGGTTAAGTTTTTGATTTGAATGTTTAGGGTTAGTTCTTATTTTTTAGGGGTTAGGGTTTAGTGCTAACTTTTTAGGGGTTAGGGCTAAGTTCTTTTTATTTTAGGGTTTAGGGTTAATTTATTTTATTTTAGGGGTTAGAGTTAAGTTTTTGATTTGAAGGTTTAGGGTTAGTTCTTATTTTTGAGGGGTTAGGGTTTAGTGCTAATTTTTTAGGGTTTAGGGCTAAGTTTTTTTTATTTAGGGTTGGGGTTATTTTTTTATTTAGGGTTGGGGTTAATTTTTTTATTTGAAGGGTTAGGGTTACTTCTTTTTTTTAGGGGTTAGGGGTTAGTTCTTATTTGTTAGGTGTTAGGGTTTAGTTCTAATATTTTAGGGGTAGGGTTAGTTTTTTATTTAAGCGTTAGGGTTTAGTTCTTATATTTTAGGGGTTAGGGTTAAGTGTTTTTATTTTAGGGTGTAGGGTTATTTTTTTTAATTTTAGGGGTTAAGGCTAAATTTTTTATTTGAGGGGTTAGGGTTTAGTTCTTATTTTTTGAGGGGTTAGGTGTTAGTGCTTATTTTTTAGGGGTTAGGGCTAAGTTCTTTTTATTTTAGGGGTTAGGGTTGAGTGCTTATTTTTAGGGGTTAGGGTATAGTTCTTATGGTTTAGGGGTTAGGGCTAATTTTTCTTATTTTAGAGTTTAGGGTTATTTTTTTTATATTAGGGGTTAGGCTTAAGTTTTTTATTTGAATGGGTAGGGTTTAGTTCTTATTTTTGAGGGGTTAGGGCTAAGTTTTTATGTTTTAGGGGTTAGGGCTAAATTTTTTATTTGAAGGGTTAGTGTTAGTTCTTATTTTTAGGGGTTAGGGTTTAGTTCTTATTTGTTAGGGGTTGGGGCTATGTTTTTTTAGTTTAGGGTTAGGGTTAATTTTTATTTTTTAGGGGTTAGGGCTAAGTTTTTTATTTGAAGGGTTAGGGTTTAGTTCTTATTTTTTAGGCAAATAAAATTGCATTTAGAAGTTGAAATAAAATTTCTTTTTTTTGAATGTGTACTTCTAATGAAATAAAATTACATTTAGAAGTTGAAATAAAATTTCTTTTTTTTTGAATGTCTACTTCTAATGAAATAAAATTACATTTAGAAGTTGAAATAAAATTTCTTTTTTTTTGAATGTGTACTTCTAATGAAATAAAATTACAGTTCTTATTTTTTAGGGTTAGGCTTAGTTTTTTTTATTTTAGGGCTAGGGTTTAGTTCTGAACATTTTAGGGGTGAGGGTTAGTTTTTTATTTTAAGGGTTAGGGTTGAGTTCTTATGTTTTAGGGTTAGGCTTAGTTTTTTATTTTAGGGTTAGGGTTTAGTTTTTATTTTTTAGGGGTCAGGGCTAAGTTCTTATATTTTAGGGGTCAGGGTTAGGTTTTTTATTTTAGGGTTAGGGTTAGTTCTTATTTTTTAGGGTTAGGCTTAGTTTTTTTATTTTAGGTCTAGGGTTTAGTTTTGAACATTTTAGGGGTGAGGGTTAGTTTTTTATTTTAAGGGTTAGGGTTGAGTTCTTATTTTTTAGGGTTAGGCTTAGTTTTTTTATTTTAGGGTTAGGGTTTAGTTTTTATATTGTACGGGTTAGGGCTAAGTTCTTATATTTTAGGTGTTAGGGTTAGGTTTTTTCTTTTAGGGGCAGGGTTTAGTTTTGAACATTTTAGGGGTTAGGGTTAGGTGTTTTATATGAAGGGTAAGGGTTAGTTCTTATTTTTTAGGGTTAGGCTTAGTATTTTTATTTTAGAGTTAGGGTTAGTTTTTGAGTTTTATTTGGTTTAGGGTTCATTGATTATTATAGTTTGATACGCGACATAAATTGTATCCATAAGTAAGCCTTAATAAACTGAATATCATACATTACGCCATGAATGTCAAATTACAAATAGACAACAAAGCCTTAATAAACGAAGACATGCAAATCATTCATTTTGGTGTCCGTGAGGATGTGCCACATGGTCGATCCCATCTTCGTGCTTGGCGATCAAGATTTCTTCTGCCCCGATGTCTCCCCGCTTCTTCTTCGTCAGCCTCCGCAGAAAATGCGTGACGCAAATCAACACCGAATAAGTCGCCCGTATTAGGTATTTGTCCCAGTACTTTCCATTGTGTTCCTAACGGGGCATTAGGTGTTGGAATTGGGCCATGATATTGCTGTGAAGGGGTCATTGTGGACCATGAAAAATGAGCTTGTGTTTCCGCAACACCACCGAACGATTGCTGGCTTGCAGAAGTATCAGTGTGATGACCCTGAAAAGGATACTGATACATCTGTGTCGGATACTCAACAAATGTTTGTGGCGTGTAATACATTTCACGGCCACGCTCCGGCATTTATTGGGAATATTCTTCCCCTTCAACAGTCTCCCTTCGTCTGTCTATGCCCTAAGTTTCAACACTTGACTGAAGCATATGAAACTATTGTGCGGGACATTGACGCTCAGATGCAGGACCATGTGACACTGGCTTAGTGACTCTCTCTTGCTCTTCGGATAAAATTGTAATTTTTTCCACATAAGGCACGAGATCATCAACTGTCCATCTATTCCTCCCTTGAGGAGACACCATGTATTGTAACGTCTCCGCAACTTCAGCCTGCAATTATAAGGGTCAGAAAATTAATGTCATCATTAAAAAAATGTTCAAGTTAAATATTCAAAAAAATTAAAAAATACCAATGTAGTCGTCTTTGCATTTTGTGGGTCAACAAACATCTTTGTCTTTCACCTATACCACACCATGTAGTCCGAGTTAAAGCTCAATAGGCCTTCTTGTCGGGGATAAGCGTCGACCCTAAATGCATGGCGATTATTCCACTGATCAATCATTGGGGCGAACAATTGGCCCCAATTTTCGTCATGTTTCCCTTTTAATGTTATGCCATGAATGTTTAAGGGTTGTGAAGGAGACTCTGGAATTGGTTGTTGCATCCCAAATTGTCTCAATACTCTGTCCGGTTGGTGCCACTCAATAACTTGGAAACAAATTAGTGGCACCACCGCGTACCACGCGAGACTTCCGACTAAACAAACGGGAGGCAACAGTGATATAACGGTTGATGGGTACGGCTCCCACACAAACTGCATATAACAACATAGTTGTGAATATTTTAGTAAAATAACACATATAATTTTTTATTTTACAAATACAATAGCATGTTCTTACCTCATGACGTTTCATAATATCCAACTTGCGACGAAAAACTCTCACATCATCATTGCCGATATGTTGGTTTCCACGTCGCAGCCACCTACAAAGATTAAAATTTAATATATGCTAAAACCATTTATTCTATTGAAATGAAAGACGCTGTTAAAAATGACTAACCTGTGCCCCAATGGTGTATTTTCTACTTGAGAAGGAGTCCTCTTTGGAGCCAAGGTTGGACATCATTCCCATGCCCACATTTGTAGTAAGATACATATACCTCCGATTGATTTAGTTTTATAATCGGTGGCATTGCACATCTCTCTGTATAGAAAACCAAGTACGGCAGCTCCCCATGCATATCTGCCACATTCTTCAAAGTCACGTAAAAATTGAAGGTACCTTAGCGAAACTTTGTTACTGCTTTTGTCAACGAGCAAGACACCTCCAATGAATCTCAGTATCCATGCACGGGCAAACCTTCGTATTTGTTCTTCGTCGTCGTCATTATTTATTTGGACAAAATGGTGAGCCAGCCAACTTAATTTAACCACACTACCTCTAATTTCATCTTCTTGTGGTCTGACTCCCAATAATTCCTCACATAAATCAGCCCAATCAAGATTTGTTGGACCAATTAATGGTAAACCATCCACACTTATACCTAACAATACAGAGACGTCTTGGAGAGTAATAGTACATTCTCCGCATCTCATGTGAAAGGTATGTGTTTCCGGCCTCCATCTTTCTATCAGAGCACTAATTAATGAGGCATTTATTTTTAAGTACCCCATCTTGATAATCCAGGCGAAACCAGATTGTAGAAGAAAAGGAAAAATTTGCTCAGGAATTTGTTCTTCCCCTTGATACGTGGGGACAACTCGTCTGATATGCAATTTCCTATCTTCTTCTCCATTCCAAACATGTTCTGAAACATGCTTAGGTTGCATCCATAATACATCAGCATTGATGGGGCCAGACTTAATGTTAACATGTGATGAAGATGATGACGAAGATGCCATTGGTACTACAAAATAAAATATAATACAATAAATTCACAAATCAATTTATACATAACAATAAATTTGAAAAAAATCAAACTGGCGAATTTTTAATATATTCTATACATAAATTAAAATACATGTGAACAAAACTTTAAATAAATAATTTTTTTTCTACAATTAACAAAAAATTAATTGAATAAAATATGGACTAACAAATTATTTATAATACAAACAAATATTGAAATATATAAAATTATTTAAACAATATATATACAAAAATAATAATAATAATAATGTACAATGTATTATATATTTAATAACGTAAATTTCCTAAAACAATTAATAAGGCAAATTTATGCGTCTCTAATATTACAATTATTTATTTACGTGTGAAATGCTTAATATTACAAAAACTAAAAATTTATGTCTACCTAAAATTTACAAATATGTACCTAAAACTAATATTAATTTGTGCCTAATATTTCTAAGGCTAATATTAAGTGTGTCTAATATTTTTAAACCTCATGGAACCTTTGGCCGTAGCTTACTACAGTATCATATATATCACATATATAATATCTAAAAATATATCCTACTGAGTCAAATAATATTTTCATACTAATTAATCTAATCTTCAAATATCTATTAATATATAAAAATTAATAACAGCATACCTATTAATAATAGTAACTAACCTAACTTTACAATACCTATTAATCCTAATTAACCTAAACTTACAATACCTATTAATACTAGCTAACCTATTATTTTTATAATATTAACAACAGAATATATAAATCATAATATATAAATGTTATTTAAGAAAATTACTTACCTGGAATTATGAAAGAGAAAAACTGAACAAAAGCAAAGGAACCAGCACCACCAGGGCAGACACTCAATGAAACTAGCAAAACCAAAGGAATTATGGAATTACGGAATTAAGTTTCAAATGCTTAAATTTCTAAGGCTAGCAAATATTACAAAAACACAAAATTTACCTCTGTCCTAAAATTTACAAATATATAATTAAACCTTAAATTAACTTGTGCCTAATATTTCTTACAACTAACTAATATTACGTATATTATGTGTGCCTACTATTTCTAAAGCTAATAATAAGTGTGGCTGAATAAAAATATTTCTACAACTACTTAATACGTGTGCCTAATATTTCTAAAACTAATAATATTATATCACATATATAATATCTAAAAATATATACAACAAACCAAACTAACTAACCTAACCTTTAAATATCTATTAAGAATAACCTAATCTTCAAATATCTATTAATACATAAAAATTAAAAACATCATAGTAACTAATCTAACCTTACAATATATATTAATCCTAATTAACCTAAATTTATAATACCTATTAATACTAACTAACCTATTATAAAAATTAAGAACAGAAATTATAAATCAGAATATATAAATTTTATTTTAAAAAAACACTTACCAGGAATGAATTATGAAAGCTGAATTATGAAAGCCACACAACAAAAGCAAAACAATGGAAGTGCAGCACCCACCCACGTAAACACTCTCACTCACTCACAGAAACTCAATAACTGAGAAAGAAGATAGCTTGGAGAAGAAAAGCTTGCTTAAAAATTTAAGATGTTGTGGTTAGTTTTATAGAAGAAAATGTAAAGAACCAACGGTCAAAAACCTAAGCCTACTCTACTCTGCTTTTTCACCATGCATGCAACCCTATAAATATAAGCTGTAGCAACCTGCAACCCTATTAATATAAAGCTGTAGCAAAACGTGCACCTGTATCTGCTTTTTCAGCATGCATGTAACAAAGCTGTAGAAATGTCTGCAACCTGTATCGCCAGCAGAAGAAGCGAATCCAACGTGGAGGTGTCTCGCCAGCCTCACTGGCGGCACCTTCCACGTAATGCTGTTTCGCCAACAGCACTGGCGATACCAGGCTGTCTCGCCAACAGCACTGGCGGTACCGGGCTGTCTCGCCAACAGCACAAGCGGTACCATGTTTGCCGCCATTTTCAATGGCGATACCCCTCCACAAAACAGACCCCCAGTGCAAATTCTTTTAAAAGAGACCCCATTCGGTAATTAATTTTTAAAACTGACGCAGTTGGGTAAATTTGCCGACAAAAGCACTCCACGAACAGCAAGGATTAACCCTATAGTCTACATAAAAAGACAAATATAAGTACCAATTTAAAAAATTGTTTACTAAAAACATCTTTATTCGAAATTCAAATTTAATATCACTTTTTGGTCGAACTCATTAGGTCATGTAGGATTGAATATTACTTTCATTTTTTTAAATGATAGATCTTATTTTGAAATCTTAGATAACTTTTAATAGATCTCGCATGAACCTCAATTTTAAATATTTTATTTAAATTAAATATAATTAATTAAGCAATTAAATTGAATTAATAAAACATGTAAGGAAAAAATTTATAAATATTAAGAAATAGAAAAATAAACATAAATTTAATTTTTATTTATGACTAAATGTTAAACAAATGAAAAATACATAAATTTGATAATAAAAAAATGCAACACATTAATGCTAAAGAAAAATTAAATTTCATTATTGTTGTGATTGTAGTATTCCCAAATATGTGTCAAAGAAAAATACATAGCTTGAAGTTGTTGATGAATTCGTATAACACATTTTGTTTGCATGTAACAAAGTTAGGAAGAGTACCACAAGATATTTCGGCATTTAAAATATCATGGTCTACACAATCATAATCAATATTGACATTACCACTAAATGTATCTTGTTTGTCTGTGACAATCATGATATGCAATATAATGCATGCCAACATTATATCCTTCATTGTATCCATGTTTCACGCACGCGATGGATCACATATAATTGTGAATTGAGATTTGAGCACACCAAATGCTCGTTCCACATCCTTTGTCGCTGTTTCTTGACATTCTACAAATAACTTTCTTTTGGGACCTTGCAACATTGCAAAAAAAAATTAAAGATAATGGTCTCACATGTATTCGCCTAGATCTATCATCGACAAATTGACCAGTATCCTTTCGTAAATGAGTTTGCTAAAAGACCTCATCTACGTACACTGGTCGACCAAGCTCCTCTGACTATTAATAAACATTATAAAATAAACATTAAGTGGTAAATAAAACAAGTACAAACAAGTATGTATTATAGTTTTAATGTACATACCATGCGAATGGGATGATCCTGCAAGCTAATAGAACTACTTGTGTGCATACACGCACCCTTTTTAGATGCCCATTTTTTTTTTTGCCTGTGCACACTTGGAACGATACTTAGGTGCATTCCAATGTGATAACAGATCGTTTCAAACACGATCTCCAATCCAATATGACATTTTATTTTCATTTTGGGCTTCCCTAAACATCTTAGAAAGTCTATGAGAGATTTTCAAGTAAAAAGCTTTGTTAATTTCATTTTCTTCCAGACCAATTTTCTCTAAAAAAATGACAAAGTTATGAAATGGTACACAATGAGAAAAATACCAATTTTACAATTTCAGATCAAATAAAACAAAATCAGCATAACTATCCATTTCAACCAGTGAACTAATTCATTACAGAAAGATAAGTTACTTTAAAATGCTGGAAAAAACTTCCTGATGATCTTTTGGAATTGCTCCCTATGAAGGCCAAGGGTGACCAAATTGTTCCTGATGATCCTTTGTTGCAACCTTAGATGGATGAAACCTAAATAAAAAAAATAATTCCTGAAAAAGTAAAAGATCAAATGATGTATCATATTTAATGATAATTATATAAATTTTGTCATACTTACGCTCCATTGATAAGTGTAACCATAAGACGATCATTGAGGGAGAGTCTTCCATGGCCAAATTTGGAACGTCTTCATCTGTAAGCATGTTGGCTACAGCCAAGGATGGAGATGGTGTGGATATAGGTATCGAGGATGATTCACGTGCATCAATCAGGAATGGGGATGGTGTGGATGTAGGTACCGGGGACGGTCCACGTGCATCTTAATGTGATGGAGATGGTCTAACTTCAGTTGGAAGTGGAGATGGTGTAGGTGCAACATCGGAAGATCTGACCGGTATAGATATTGCAGATGGGGATGGGGTAGATGATGTCAAACTATCTCTAGGTGGTAGATAGTTTGATAAAATACATAATACCTAGACAGTAGTAAAAGACTCTTAACAACATAATGCAAATGAGAGATAAAAGAATTCAAATCTTCATAACCAGAATAAATGAAAATAGCATCTTGGAGAATATATTATTCCATAGCATAACGCAAATGAGAGATAACATTTCTTATCTTTGAAAATTTAAATATCAGGGTTCTATGAAAATATAATACGCAAGTGAGTCCACCATCCACTGCATCAAAGTTCATGATTTTTCCGCTGAAATTCTTAATTTAAATAGAACTTTTCAATAACAAGTTGTATCTAAGTATATAACATGGAATAGGAATTTGAGAAGAAGATCTTATTTATTTGAGGTGCTTTTACTTACTATGGAAACACACACTTAATTTTGTCCTTGTCCAAGTTTTTTTTGCAGAGGATGAGGCACCCCCAGTTTGACTTGTAGTTTCATGTGATCATATGTAACACCAAGGATGCTACCTGCACCAAGTTAACTGGAATAAGGAGAATATGGATTTCACTTAAAATTCTTTAAAAAAATTCATTTAATTGATCATTAATTGAAAAAAATAATATTAATTTGATTTAATGTATAGAATGGATGAATGGATAAATAATTAAAACTCAATTCAAAAATACCTTTACAAAAGCTGGAATTGAATTGCTAGCAATTGCATCTCTGCATGTTCTCATTCCAGCAACTATTATGTCCTGACTGTTATATATTTTAAGAATAATATCATTTGAATATATAAAAAATTCGAAGAGACAAAAAAAAGAATGTTAGAAACTATCAAATGTAAGTAGGCAACATAAATGAGACTAAAATTGAGTTTTGCTGTAAAGCAGCAATTTTTTTATAAAAGAATTAGGAATTGAATTCTCATAGTTATATTTCATTAAAAAATCATAGCTTTTGGTCTTCACTTTACTCACTAAACTTTATGCTCTAGAAGACTAAAATAATAAAATAGAATACCCATGAAGGTCATAGCCAACACCCATTTCAACAAACAAACTTCATATCTTGAAATGAGCTTCCCTTTAGTCCACCTTCCATTAGTGAAGAGATGATTTTGGTGTAGGGAAAAGTTTAACTACTGATCAGAATTGAAATGTTCTTCATGGGAATGGTAGTTTATAGACCTTAGAAGCACATGTCCATAGGCAATGGAGACAGCTCATAGCTCCTCGTGTGTCTTTCTTGATGTGCCAAACCAACAAAATTAGAGGAAAAAACACACGCAGAATAGACTTTACATAGATAGCTCTGTACAGAAATATGAAATAAGCATAAGATATGAGCAGAGTCTCACTTGTTCCACTTTCCACTAGCACCTGAAGAATATCCATAGACTAGCAAAAAGTTAAGAGGCAGTCAGAAATTTCCGTTGTTAAAAACATTGCCTATGAAAAATTTCTACTTGGAAAATTTGCTCTTCCAACATGGACAATGTATGGATTCACTATGGCATGTTTGCTCTTCCAAGATTGACAATGTATGGATTCACTATGGCATTCATATTTACGTTATACATAATCCCCCATATCAAATCTGACACCATCACCTAAGCCTCAAAGTCCTCTTTGGCCCTTAGTTTCAAGGTAACTCAAAATACTGTCATACTCATATCTTTCCACTCATATAGAATGATAAATGACCCAACTATCAAGAATAGACAAGCATTATACATAAGGGGGAAAAAGTGAATACCAAACACAAAAGAAGAAAAAAGGAAAGCAAAAACCACTAAATCATATTGCCTAGCCAGTCAAAGATTTAGACTTCATGAACAATCAAACATAAAGTTGTTCAGTAACCACTACAGATAAGTGTAGCATAGCTCTATTGAGTCAAAGGTTAAGGGAATCAAAGTTTAGTAGGTAAATGCTAACCTAAAGGCTTATGACTTCAAATGGCACAAAAGAGAATTTGAAATTTGCAACTAGGACTCTGGAACTTTCAGCTAAGGCAATCCTTCATGGTAAACACGCGAGTGCTTACACACTCAATTGATCCAGTAGGTGGGGAATTTGGAATTAAAAAGTAATCCTTTTTTATACCAATGTACTTTATTTTCACCCTCAGTTGAAAATTAGTTTCAACTAATCACTGTAACAAAATTAAGGTTTCACTTTGGTATACCTTTGTTTTGCAGGTTACCAAACACAAACTCAAATTTTAATTGAAGAACAACATCAAAAGCACCAAAGGAACTACATCTAAGTATTGACCCAAAAATGTGATCTCAAATTAATAGCTGCTTAATTGTTTGAAATTCACATGATAATTATGTACAATTTAACAGCCAGGTTGATTAAAGTTAATTAATTTTCCAAAAGGAGGGAGTAATAAGACAACATAGGCAGGATACAGACACCTAACCTAACAGTGTGACCCTATCCAGTATCATACTTAATTTATATTTATTTATGCATAGTTGCATGCTAATATGTAACACTAAAGAAATAGACATCTGAGGAGAAAGAGTGCGTACCTTTCCACGCCTTGTAGCAGCAACTTTCTCTACTTTGTGAACAAACTAATTGAAAGAGTAATAAGGGAGCACAAACAAATAAAAAAAAGTTACAAATAAATAGTTATTATTGTTACTGAAATTAAAACACAAACAGTGACAAATATTACACGCTGTATGTTAAATTAAAAGAATAAGAAAGTGAATAATTACCTCGTGGCCACGACCACAGTATTTGAACTTGCGAGGGAAATAGCGAAGGGCGTAACCGAGGTCGTCGTCGGAGAGAAGAAGCTCCGGTGTGAGTTTGGGTTTTGTTCGAGGGAGCATGTTGGGCTTTTTGGTGGCGGATTTGGGCTTGAAAGAAGACGAAGAACGATTTGGAGTATTGGGATTGGGAGTGGTGGCGGTGATAGAGTTAGGGTTTGGATTGAGATTGAAATTGGAATTGGGAGCGGAGAAAGGGCAATCTCGTAACCAGTGACCAGGTTTGCCACACTTGTAAGACCCTGTTGCGGTTCCTGCTCTTGTTCCCTCCATTTTTTCTCTGCAACCACAATTCACTACTCTCACATTGCACGATTTATGTTACTTGAGTGAGAGAGAGAACCTTCGACGGTGGAGAAACTCAAACAGAAACAAAAATTAAGGGGCTTCGAGGGAGTTCTTACATACCTTCTAGGGTCTCGAGCGCAATGCGACAACGACGAACAGAAGGACTCGAAGAACCTTAGGCGTGAGTGAGAGGAGAGGTTGAGTGTTACAAAGAGCTGCATGAGACTGAGAGAACAATGAGCAAGCCAGGTGCGACAAATAACTTATATCATTCTAAGACTGTTTTGTAAAATCATCTTTGTACAATGGGTTCAGCTACAACGGTTTTCAAAAACCCGTCGTTGAACTCACTCTTCAAAAACGATTTTTCACGGTCCTTAAACTCACGATTTCACCATAGTTATTCAAAAATTATCTTCGTTGTCAATTCACCTATTTACTAGACTGCCACCGTGTTGTCTTTTACATCGATTTCTTTGGACCTGTTGCTGTTGGCATGTCGTAAAAAAAACATTTTTTTTAGTAGTGAGTGGACCACTCAGAGTTTGGGTTATCATTAGTCAGTGCCACCAACTTCTTCAAGATTTATCAAACTTCAAAGTTAGCCATGTAAGGAGACAAGAAACTCTATTGTTCATCACCAGCGAGAGCAACAGAGGTTCAAGTTGGTCAGCATTCTTATTATGAGTTCCTCATTGAATTGGAGACTATCTTTCTTATGAAATAATATAAGTCTGTTCACTTTAAAAAAAAATCTCTACCAAAAAATATAGAAGAACCTATTAAAAAAATGAAGATCATAATTAACAAAGAAAAATTAAAATGAGTGAAAAAAAATTTATATGAATCAATCTCTTTCGGTAGAAATCAATCCCTTAAAAGTTTTTTTTAGGAGAGAATAGTTTCTAACTTCTAGTTAGTGGGATAGTCAAGTTCACCAAAAATAAAATTTTATACTCCCATCATCCTTAATTATAAGATATAATTGATTAATTTATGTTTATTAAGAAAGTTAATTAATTTAGTTTTAGCAATAAATTTATCTATAATTATAATATTTTTCCAAATTTTTATCATTAACTTTATTAAGAATCTATTTATCTTTTTCAATCTCTATAAAAGAGATAAAGAGACAATTCTGAATTAAAAAATAATTAATACACAACAGTGAAATAAAATCTTATAAGAAGAGAAATAAAAAAATTGTTCATTATGTCTTATAATTAGAGATGGATGGAATATATCGTAAAATTAAATAATTTTAGTTTGTTTTTGTTATAACATTATTTAACATGCATTTTGACATGATTTTGAACGTCTAACATATATATATTTAGGCCTTCTAAAAAATACCTATATATTTAGGGAAAGAATCCTTTGGGGTTTGCTAAAAGCTACAACAAATCTCAACCATAAAAGAAAATGTATTGTCGTATAAGGTTAAGTTTTAATAAAGAAAATATTAAACATGTATTAATGGACATATTTAAAATTATATCATCGTTGCAGATCTGTAGTTGTAAAATAACTGCAGAAAATCATATTCTTAAGTTCTCTACTTTTACGTGTAGGATCACCGATGTCCTAACATTATATTAGACATTCAACTAATCTAAATCAACTTAATAAAATTATTATAAGCTGCAAAATTCTGCCTCTAAGATTATAATACTACTACGTACATTATTCCGTTAGGACAAAGGTTATTATATATAACTCTAGAATTGAAATCAGGTAGTGGGCAATACCTTTCTTGCAATCAATACTTCTAAAATTTTATTAAATCAAAATATGTTTTATAATTTTAAAACTATTTAAAGTATTTATATTTTTGTATTTTCATGTAAAATTTAATTAGAATCAATTACAAATGCTAATATAAATTTTTTACATTGCTATTCAATTATAAGTTATTATGTACAATATTTTTTTTTGAATTTTTTTATAATATTTATTTTAAAAATCTCATTTAAAATCATTTACGATTAGTTAAATATATAGATAATAATATAAAAAACGTATACTGATCGTGGACAAAAACTACTCTTATCTATATATAAAAATAAGTGTAAAATGCGCATACAAACAACTCTAAAAACAAATTAAAATAATCCTAATATTAATACTAATTTCTCAAAGCATCCGCGAAGAAATATTCCATCACGATCGAGAGAAACAAGAAAAAATGACCAAGAGACGCAAATGTATATTATGGTACGCAACAAACAAGGTCACTATCCAATCCAATCTTAAAAAAAGAAAAACAAGGTCATTGTTCATTTCATTACAGAGAAAATTGCAATTAAACACACGAAAACATAAACAATTAACAATTTAAACCCTTCCTAGCCCCGTTTCCACAAGCAGTGGCACCATAATTAAATGGAGATCTAGACTTAAGACTTTAGAGTTACAACACTCTCATTTGAGAATTGAAGGTATCACAATTCACAAGTAACTGCAAACATGTAGAATTAACGTTTGTGGGCCCATCAAGATACGAGAAGTCAAAACCCAAAACCCAATCATTTAAAGTCTACCCTACCTATCGTGCCTGCTCGCAAGAGCGTAAATTCCACGACTCCATTAAAAACTACTCAAAAGCCATACAAACCCCTTAACACCCTTATTGCACTCTATTCTTTTGTGTCTCTCTCTTTCCTTCTAATCATCACCATCAAAAAGTGCTCAACAACTTTATGTTATGTTATGTTATTGTTACCAACAAAATCATTAACATTCCCGAATTCCCCATCTTACAAGGAATAAAAAACACGGTGCAATCACTGACACGTACGGTGGGTATTAATTAGGTTTTCTCATGCGCTAAACATTCCATTCACTTGCTTTTGCAGCAAAACATAAAAAAAAAAACCCATCAGCTATGGGCATCCACACGGATTGCCCTGCACCAGCACCATTGTCGATGAATTTGGATCATGCTCGTGCTTGTGTTCTTCTTCTTATTTTTCTTATGCCGTCTGCTACGGCACAGTTACAAAACTCGCCGCCACCGCCACCGTTGGATCCTTTCACGAGGTTAAGGTTCGACAAGACCATGGCTGCGGTTTTGGTAATCCTCGTAGTGGTTTTCTTCGCGTTTGGGTTTGTTTCTATCTACACGCGCCAATGCGCGGAGAGGAGGATCAGAGGGAGGCTCGACCTGGCGGTGGCGATCGCCGGCGGGATGGAGCGCCGGCAGCACCGCGGCCTCGACGCGGCGGTGGTAGAGACGTTCCCGACCTTCGTGTACTTCGAGGTTAAGGCACTGAAGATCGGAAGGGCCACGCTGGAATGCGCCGTGTGCCTCAACGAGTTCCGCGACGACGAAACGCTGCGTTTGATCCCCAAGTGCTGCCACGTGTTCCACTCCGATTGCATCGACGCGTGGCTGGCGAATCACTCCACTTGTCCCGTTTGCCGCGCCAACCTCGCGCCCAAGCCCGAGGACGCGCCATCTTCCGTTGAGATTCAGCTTTCAGATCCGGCCCGGCCCATTGGGCCCAATGAGCCCGGTCATGATCCGAATTACATCAACCCGGTGGAGGAGCGCGAAGGTGAACAAAACAGAATCGTTACGGAGCCTCCACGTGTTTTAGATGATCCCAACCGGGCCCGTCCGGTTCGGTCTAAATCGACCGGGTTTGGCATTGCAAGGCTGTTTCCGCGATCTCACTCGACGGGTCACTCGTTGGTTCGACCGGGTGAGGATTGTGAGCGGTTCACGCTGCGGTTGCCGGAAGAGGTGCGGGACCGGCTCGTGCGATCCGCGACGCTGAACCGGACGAAGAGTTGCGGGATGACATGGCAGCTGGAGAGCAGCGAGAGAAGGGGTTACCGGACGGGGAGTGTGGGGAGGTACGAGCGGTTCGGTGGGGGAGGGCCGGTTGGACCGGTGGGGTTCATGTGGACCCCACCGTTTTGGGGTAGGACCGGTTCGGTGAAGTCACCTAAGGCAACAAGGGTGAAGGATGAAGTTGACGCGGGAGAACGTTCCTCTGATCGTTTGTTTTCCAAGGATTGAGGATATGAGGTTGGATGTGGAAAAAAATCAGTTGGGTTTCTTATCATCATTATATATATATATATATATATATATATATATATAGAATCCATATGTTCATAGAATTTCATTTTAATTTTTGGATTGCATTTTATATTATCTGTATTTGTTAATTGAAAACATGGGCATTTCCTCCTGTGTAAACTCTTATGGTAAACTTTAAGTGCTTAATCTTAAAGGTACGGTAATTTTTATAGATACTTTATATTTTTTTAACATTATAATGTGAAAAGAAATAATATTATAGTTCAAATAATTAATTAATATTCTAATAGCAATTAACATGTGGTTGATACGTCTAATGACGAGTTTGGGTCCTTTAAGTGATAAGTTAGAAGTTTAAATCTTGATTTTTATGTACATAGAAAACACAGTAGAAAAGGAGACAACTCACTGTTAAGTGAATTCGAATGTCTTGAAGAAAACTAATTTTAGCTAACAATCCGAGATATGTCTTGCAATCATATGTATATAAAAACTAACAAAAATATAATTCATATATAACAAAAACAATATTTTTAAAATTTATGTATAAATGGTTTATTTGCAAAGCTTTTTATCTTTATGTAATGTGAATATTTATTGGTATAATTTTAATGTTAAAAAATGTCGATATAAAATTGTCATTTATGTTGATTGAAAAATTTAATTTCAAGAGTTAGGTATTAATTTAATTATATGTAAAATTTTAAATTTTTATAATGTAAATGTGCATCGTATAATCTATATTTTACTATTTCACCTAAGGTGGGTGTGGCTTGTTTATAGTTCTAGCTCAAATTATAATGGTTATTCTTACGTGATGAGGTGTGGAAGGTGTCTTTGGGGTGAATTCCATAATTGTCATTGTTCGTTGTTAACGAATTGCATATTAGATTCAATGTTTCACCACCTCATGATCATCGGTATTGGGTCAAAAGATTTTTTTATCCTTGTATAGTATTGGGTCTACATAATAGTGATAGATCTTAGTAATATTGGTTCATTATATTGGTCCATACTAGTGCATACAACTTGTCTGTATGAAAAGATGTCTTTACTTGTTAAATAAAGTACAACAACACGTACTTGATTACGTCGCTAAAACCTCTAGCAATCAAACTAGCGACCGAACGATTTGTGTCGCGATTGAATTCTAACTTGGTCGCTATGTAGCAACTGAAATATATGGTCGCAAGTACATAAAATTTAGTCACTTCTTACTTGGTTGCTATTTTGCTTGAGACCAAATCGATGATCGAAAAGTTTGGTCATTAATTTGGTCACTGTAAATTTGGTTGTTACTTTGCTTGAGACCAAATTGACGATTGAAATGTTTGCTTGCTAATTTGGTCAATAATAAATAATTAAAACATTAAATATAAATTAAAGTAAATACAATTCAGTCGCTATTGAATAATTAATTTTTAAATAAAATTAAAAAGAAATACCTTTAGTCGCTAATTTTATAATATAAAATGAATTAAAAATAAATTTGGTGACCAATTTGGTTGCTATTTTATAAATAATTTTTAAATATAAAATAAAATAAAAATGCAATTCAATCGCTATTTTGGTCGTATCTAATATTTACTTTTTAGTTTAAAATAAATTGAAAATATAATTCAATCGCTATTTAGTAAAATGAGCAATTATCTGCAATTTACAAGTCAACCCGATAGTTAAAATTACTATTCTATTATTATTAATTATCATGTTCAAAGTGACTCAAGCCATACCTTTGCTTTATAGCAGAATTAAACAACATTAAGTTATTGGATAGAGATATTAAAAAGTAAAAAACAACATAACTCATGAAACTTAATGAAAACCATTCTTAGGCCCTCTCATATCAGCTTAAACAATTAGGATGAACTGGTTCTATGACATTGTATCAAAGCCTCTCCAAGGTTAAAAGTTCAATCCTAGTCACATTCAATTAAATTTCACCCCACTATAGTGGCAGTTTGAGCTTTGTTCACACTGAGCTTGACGGGCTTTCAGCATTCCTAGGCATTCTCCTAACAACTTAAGCATATGGAATGATTGGCACTTGACAGACACAATGACTGAGCTCATAATTCCAATTAACCAACATCAGGCAAAGACATAAATTCTTACTTTGCAATCACTATAAGCAAAAACTGTGAATTATTTGTTTATAATTCATAGATGAATGCTAAATAACAGAGCAAAAAATAAAGCCGAATGACATGTTCTTACCACCAACATATTCTAAATCACATTAAATTGTTTGTGTTTAAAGAAGATCAGGTTAAAAAAAATATGCATTATGTAATGTAGGTTAGCAATGGATTACTATGTTGACAATGGCAAGTACCCACAGGCAGAGTGAATGAATAATTAATCAGATTGATAGCCAAAATGTAAAAACAAATGAAGGCCATAGACTATTGGCAGTACAATTAAAGATAGTAATTAATGATAATGTCGAAAAACAATTGAAATCAAACACATTCATGGATAAAATGATCACCCAAATTCATGGAAAGTTAAAAAGGGATATATATCGCAGAAATTGAGCATTGAGTTCAAAGTTTTAGTTCTCATTGAAGACATTATGTTGGACCAATTATGTACTTCTAACTAATGGTCATATTAAGGAGAAGACTAATTTGTAGTACATGGAAGGGACTATGTCGATTAGATGATGTACAACCGTCATGACTCGAATTGGTTCCTATTCTTAATCATGAAATTATGATGTACCCAATGTATATAACAATTTAGTCAATTTTAATGCGCATTATGTTAGTTAATCTATTTATTTATTTAGTCCATAATGTTTATTAATGTCACATGAGCCAAGTGGGAGAATGTAAGAATTAATGTCTCATGTGAGAGGCATGTGATTTATGTAGGGACTAATAAGTAAATAATTAACGATTAAGGGCTAAATTGTAATTGATCTTAATAGGAGAAGTTTCTAGAGCAAACTGCTACTTGATGGGAGTAGTGGTTATAAAAGGGGCTTAATACCCACTAACGTGAAAGAAGGTCCCCTTCCTGACCAGAAAGTGCTCTTTTCTCACCCATAGTCATCACGAACGGAGAGAGACAGAAAAGAAAGGCCAAAGGAAGTGAAATGTTATTTCTCTCATTTTCAAGGAAATCAAAGTGCACTAAAGAGAAGTTCCTATGGAGAAAGGTACACATCATTATCTATTATTCTTTATTGATTGTTTGTGAGAATCATAGGTTTCAAGATCCTGTTGGTTTTCTATAATTGATAGTCTAGGAAATCCATTAAGAATTTTATATGTGGTATCAGAGCATGTGTTATGAAATTTATGATTCTCCAAGAATGATTTAATTTCTCACAATTATGTATGAACCCTAATTATGAAATTTAGGGATAATTTAATTTCTCTCAATTATGTATGAACCCTAATTATGAAATTTAGGGATAATTTAATTTCTTCCAATTATGCATAAATCCTAATTATGAAATTTAGGAATTTTATTTTCCGCTGCATGTATTGTTTTATTGGCAATATTTTGTTATTGTTGAATACCAATTTTTGGAGAAAGATTATTTGAAAACTTATGATTATCGGAGAGAAAGCTACACGACATGTATATATTAAATTTGGAGAAAGTTTTTACTTCTAATGGTGAAAGAAAGGAAGCGTGCCATTAACGTAAAGATTCAATTCCAATTTTGAAAAGCTGCGCAGGTATGTTTGTTGTAGGGAAGAATATGAAATTTTGGAAATTGCTATTTGCAACCTTATGTTTGCTATTTCCAATCCCACTTGATCCTTTTTTTTTTAAAAAAAAAAATTATTGTTGAAGGTGATTAAAGGATTGAAAGTTTATATTCTGTAATTAAATTAATGTGAATTTTTTGCAATTATTGGTAGCAGTAAATATATGTATATGCTACATATTTGCTTGAACGTGTTTGAATGCAAAAACACAAATAAATGCAAATATTATTTTATGGCCTGGAATGAAATTAATAGAATGACTATGAATTGTTAATAGCAATAAGTATGTGCAGACCATACATATTTGGTTGGAATTAAATGTATGTTGAATTTGTTAGTCACCAAAGTGGCCAAATTTGTAAGGTTATTTAATTCCAAATTAATGATTATTTCAATTATACTTGGTTGAAATTAAATGTATGCTGAATTTGTTAGTCACCAAAGTGACCAAATTTGTAAGGTTATTTAATTCCAACTTAATGATTATTCCAATTACTCATAGAATAATGGATGCTAAATTATATGATTATTGGTTTATGGGTAATTGAAATTCATTGTTATAAGGCATTTATGGATCGCCCAAAGGTTGATTAGTTGTTCTTATAATTAATGAATATAATTGTAGGCAATTTGTGTGTATCATTAGTTTTATTTATATGCCCAAAGGAAATAGATATTACTAATTGGTGCACATTTAATTGTCAAATAATGTTAAAATTTTATTAGCATCATTATGTTTGTATGTTGTGTGTTGGTGTATCACCCAAAGGAGAACATCAATATACATTAACCGTTATTTGAATGAATCATATGTATGACATGTATTTTATGTCTCAAAACACTTATGTGAACTTTATTATGTAATACATGTTTTGAATTCATTGGATTCTTATGTATCATCTGAGCCAATTTTAATGGGCTTAACTTCTCTGACTGAAATGAGCAAGTCCAATTTCACCTTAGTGTTTTGGATCATGATGTTGCTATGTTGGAAGAGAAGTTTGTTACTTTTATTGATGCTAGTAGCAATGAAGAGAAAGTCCATTATAAAACTTGGGAAAGATCTAACAGACTCAGCCTAATGTTGATGAGAATGACCGTTGCAAACAGTATTAAGACAACTCTCCCTAAAATC
Source organism: Glycine soja (assembly GCF_004193775.1). NCBI lineage: Eukaryota > Viridiplantae > Streptophyta > Magnoliopsida > Fabales > Fabaceae > Glycine > Glycine soja. Next base: position 46,303,220 of record NC_041015.1, read on the forward strand.
GAAAGTGCTAAAAAGTTTATGTGATTAGCGGGAGAGTGCTCTCAAACAACTGATAAGTCTGTTGCTGGGACATTAATGAGTACATTGACCACCATGAAGTTTGATGGTTCACGTACTATGTATGAACATGTCATTGAGATGACAAACATTGCAGCAAGACTTAAGACCTTGGGAATATAATGGCTGTGAATGAGAACTTTCTTGTTCAGTTTGTTCTAAACTCATTACCGTCTGAGTTTGGCCCGTTCTAAATGAACTATAATACCATGAAAGATAAATGGAATGTGCATGGATTGCACAGTATGTTAGTTCAGGAAAAAAAATAAGGCTTAAGAATCAAGGAAGTCACTCAATTCATTATGTAAGCCACCAAGGAAATCAAGGAGCTTGAAAAGAAATTTATGAAGAAGCATGATAAAGGCAAAGGGTCATTAAAGAACAATGATGACTCTTTGCAAATCCAAAGGAAGGTATCAAAGGGAAATAATTGTTAATTTTGTAGGAAATCTGAACATTTCCATAAGGATTACCTAAAGTGCAAGTCTTGGTTCGAAAAGAATGGTGAGCTTAATACTCATGTATGTTTTGAATCAAACTTAACTGTAGTTTCCCATGATACATGATGGATTAATTCTGGATGTATGACTCATGTTTCTAACATTATGCAGAGATTCCTTACAATCCAAACTATAAGCCCAAATGAAAAGTTCATTTTCATAGGGAATGAAGTGAAAGCTCCAGTGGAAATAGTTGAAACTTATTGTTTAAAACGCAACACTGGACATCATTTAGATTTACTGGAAACTCCTTATGTACCTAGTTTATCTAGGAATTTAGTTTCATTATCTAAACTTGATGTTACTGGATACTCTTTTAATTTTGGTAATGGATGTTTCAATTTATTTAAGCATAATCATCTCATTGGTACAAGTATTCTTGTGATGGTTTATATAAATTGGAAATAGACAGTTTGTATGCTGAAACTGTTTTAACTCTGCATCATAATGTTGGCACTAAACATAGTTTAGTGAATGAACGATCTGCTTTCTTGTGGCATAAACGTTTAGGTCACGTTTCTAGAGAAAGGATGGAAATATTAATAAAGAATGAAATTCTTCCTTATCTAGATTTTACGGATCTAAATATTTGTGTGGGTTGTATTAAGGGAAAAACAAGCAAAACATACAACGAAAAGAGCTACAAGAAGCACTCAATTTCTTGAAATTGTGCATACTAATGTTTGTGGACCTTTTGATGTTAGTTCTTTCAGAAAGGAAGGATATTTTATCACCATTATTGATAATTATTCACGTTACGGTTATGTCTACTTACTGCCCGAGATTTCTTAGGCAATGGATGCCTTAGAAATTTACTACTATGAAGTGAAAAGGCAATTAGACATAAATGTGAAAATTATTAGATATGATAGAGGTGGTGAGTATTATGAAAGATAAGACAAAACTGGATAACACCTAGGTCCATTTGCTAAGCTTCTTCAGAAACGTGGCATTTGTGCACAATACATAATGTCCGGTACACCATAACCAAATGGTGTATCAGAAATGCACAATAGAACTTTAATGGATATGATTAGGAGTATGTTAATCAATTTGATTTTACCCGTATCTTTGTGGATGTATTCCTTGAAAACTGCCATGTATTTGTTGAATAGGGTTCCTAGTAAGACAGTTCCAAAGACACCTTTTGAACTGTGGACAAATAGGACACCTAGTATAAGGCACCTGCATGTTTGGGGTTGTCAGGCAGAAATAAGAATTTACAATCCGCAAGAAAGAAAATTGGATGCAAGAACAATCAGTGGATATTTCATTGGTTATCCAGAAAAGTCAAAGGGGTATATGTTTTATTGTCCTAATCATAGTATGAGAATTGTCGAAACTGGAAATGCAAGGTTCATTGGAAATGATGAAATCAGTGGAAGTACAGTTCCACGAGAAATGGAAATTAAAGAAGTTAGAGTGTAAGTCCTTTTAGCTTATGCCTCTAACAGTAAGGTGATTGCTCCTTTAGTTATTGCTACAAAATTAATGAAGATGAGCAGCACAATAATGAACCCATGATGCATAATGAACCTATTATGGAGGAACCACAAGAAGTAGCATTAAGAAGGTCTCAAAGAGAAAAGGAGACCAGCTATTTCAAATGATTATGTGGTATGCCTACATGAAACAAAACAAACTTAGCATTAATGATAATGATCCAGTTTTGTTTTCACAAGTTGTAAGTTGTGATAGTTCTAAGAAGTGGTTAAATGCCATGAAAGAAGAGATAGATTCCATGGAACATAATGGTGTTTGGGACCTTGTAGAATTACCAAAGGGTTGTAAGAGTGTTGATTGTAAGTGGGTCATCAAGACTAAACGTGACTCTCATGGCAACCTTGAACGTTACAAGACTAGACTTGTTGCTAAGGGATTTACTCAGAAAGTTGGAATTGATTATAAAGAGACGTTTTCACCCGTCTCACGAAAGGATTCTTTCAGGATTATTATGGCATTAGTAGCCCATTATGACTTGGAGTTACATCAAATGGATGTGAAAACTGTCTTTCTAAATGAAGATTTAGAGGAGAATATTTATATGAACCAACCAATGGGGTTCTCAATTGAAGGAAAGGAACACATGGTGTGCATACTAAAGAAATCAATATACAGTCTTAAAGCAAGCTTCCCGCCAATGGTATTTGAGATTTAATGATACCATTGTTTCTTTAGATTTAAGGAAAATACTGTTTATCGGTGTATGTATATGAAGGTCAGTGGGAGTAAGGTTATTTTCTAATTTTGTATATTGATGATATCTTGTTTGCAGCTAACGATCTTGGTCTTCTTCATGAGACTAAGAAATTTCTCTCTAGAAACTTTGAAGTGAAAGATATGGGTGAGGTAAGCTATGTGATAGGGATAAAAATATTCCATAATAGATCACAAGGATTGTTAGGCTTATCTCAGAAAGTATATATATCGATAAAGTGATAGAGAGATTCAAGATGGAAAGGTGTTTAACATCGCATATTCTAATTTAGAAATGAGACAGAGTTAGTCTCGCACAATGTCCTATAAATGATATGGAACGGAAACAAATGAAAGTAATTTTGTATGCATCAGTTGTTGTTGCATCTGAGAGCTGAATTTGTAGTATGTTTTGAGGCTACAATTCAGGCTAATTGGCTGCGAACTTTATTTCAGGGCTTGGAATTGTCGACAATATTGCTAGGCCGCTAAAAATGCATTGTGATAACTTCGCAGCAATATTTTTTGTAAGAACGACAAGTACTCTAAGGGTGCTAAGCATATGAAATTGAGGTACTTTGTCGTGAAGGAAGAAGTTCAGAAACAAAGAGTGTCAATAGAACATATTAGCACAAACCTTATGATAGTTGACCCTTTGAATAAGGGATTATTGCCCAAGACATTATAGAACATGTTGAAAGTATGGACATTATTATTATTGATGATCATTAAGTGTAATTTACCTTATGTAATTTTGCTGACACTCTGAGCTCAATTATGATATGTTTCTGATTACCTGTTCTCTATGTTTGCATGCATGTTTGTGTTAGAGTAATGTTAACAGGTTTTGTCTTGAATGAAGACATTATGTTGGACCAATTATGTACTCCTAACTAATGGTCATATTAAGGAGAAGACTAATTTGTAGTACATGGAAGGGACTATGTCGATTAGATGATGTACAACCGTCATGACTCGAATTGGTTCCTATTCTTAATCATGAAATTATGATGTACCCAATGTATATAACAATTTAGTCAATTTTAATGAGCATTATGTTAGTTAATCTATTTATTTATTTAGTCCATAATGTTTATTAATGTCACATGAGCCAAGTGGGAGAATGTAAGAATTAATGTCTCATGTGAGAGGCATGTGATTTATGTAGGGACTAATAAGTAAATAATTAACGATTAAGGGCTAAATTGTAATTGAGCTTAATAGGAGAAGTTTCTAGAGCAAACTGCTACTTGATGGGAGTAGTGGTTATAAAAGGGGCTTAATACCCACTAACGTGAAAGAAGGTCCCCTTCCTGACCAGAAAGTGCTATTTTCTCACCCATAGCCATCACGAACGGAGAGAGACAGAAAAGAAAGGCCAAAGGAAGTGAAATGTTATTTCTCTCATTTTCAAGGAAATCAAAGTGCACCAGAGAGAAGTTCCTATGGAGAAAGGTACACATCATTATCTATTATTCTTTATTGATTGTTTGTGAGAATCATAGGTTTCAAGATCCTGTTGATTTTCTATAATTGATAGTCTAAGAAATCCATTAAGAATTTACACTCATATCTTTATATATTGATGCACTGTGCACATACAGTTTGTAACCACGATTTCCCAAATAAGTACCCCCGATAGCATATTTATTAGCTACTAGTATTTTTACCTGATAGGCCCAAGCTTAATGAAGTCTCGTATTTGGATCAACAAAATTTGTCAAAATCTTCCATATATTAGCATCTTTTAATTGATCCAGAATTTGGAAACTCTCTTAAGCTTTTTATGGGGTCAACAAACGAGCGAGACATTACTCTGAAATAGAAAACAATCTTCTTTTCGGACCTCGAGAATATTTTTACCCTGCATATAAATGAGAATCAATTACTTTTTCTCAACAAATTTCCTTTGAGAATTTCATTCCAATCTCCAATGTCAAATACATTACTCATCTTCCTCAAAGATAGATATTTCTACATCTCTTGTTGTAACCTGCTAACAAAGAGGTTTAGTTAAAAGAGAAAGTTTTATTACTCATTCATGTTGAGACACCAAAGTTGAATAAGCCATTAGTCCATGACAAAAATCAATCAAGCTTACCTTTGTTTCTGATCCAGTATCTTTTTAAGAGCCTTTACCTCCACTTTATCAAATCTAGAGAAAATCCCAATTCAATGTTTAACAATATCACTGATTGAAATTTTTTTGTGAAACAGGGACCCACAGAGAACAGATTCAATTATATTAGATATGCAAAAAGAAACGGAATAGAGAAACCCCAATTATTAGAACAACTCTGATCTTGTCAAAAAATCAAAATAGAAAAACCAAATTTTCACTTGAAAAAGCATGCAGAAACTGGAACAAGTTATGCTATTGAGCATTGACAAAAAAACCCAAGTCAACAAACTACAACATGAAAATCATTGACCTTATGTAACACTACAATAGAGTGAACTTAGGTACTCTTTGTAGCACAAATTTTAAGAATCACTAGATCTTTTCTTGAAAGGCATAATATTTTTTTAATAAATTTTATACAAAAATAAATAAAATACATAATATAATCAAATATGAAAATACAAATATATATTAAATTTTATGTATACTATCATCCAATCAAGCTTAGCCAAACCATTATAAAATTTTGATTTTCATAAAACTCTACTACTAAAATGGGGTCATACTCTTCTCATGATTTAATATACAGGGATTGTAGATTATTGACAGCTAAATAGACCCGTCAAAGAATACTAATGTAACATGTTTTACAATTGTTGAAACCAAATTGAAAGCAAAATAAGAGTTGGGAAAGTTTCAATTATAGAACTAGACTAACCATTTGAAAATGACATCAATGCATTTGGTACCAAAGCAATGAAAGCATACGTGGAGATGCATTGACTAAAAGATAAAGGAAAAGTTAGACTTATAACAACATCAATTGGAAAACCAAATATGAGAAAGAAAGAGAGAAAAAAAATACCTAAAAAGTATTTCCATTTCATTTCACATAGTTCTATTCTTTTGTTCCCTACATGAATTTCATAAATCACTACTACTAAAATGGGGTCCCTATATGACAAAAGGTTTTCAATCTAGGACATATATGTACAATCAATCGTTGTATTTTATATATAGGGACCGAATTATATATTTTGGTGACTATAGATGAGAATCATTTTGAATTTATTCCCTATAATCATATTGTAACTCCAACAAACAATATTATAACATATAGTGACCACCTATTTGCAAACAATTGTACATATGGGACTAATTTTAAAAGAAAAAATCATATAGCAACCAGTTTGAAATTGAGTCATGTATAAGGATAAAAAATATATTTCAAACATATATAAACATAACTTTGCCCTAAAAAAATAGGAATTTGTGGTTAGATGATTATTTAAAATGTTAATTATTCTCTCTACTTTCTCTAAATAAAAATTTGCTTATATAAAAAAAATGGACGGATAAATTAATACTAACATATAAATTTCACTTGGTTTGATAATTATTGGGTACTCATCTCAAGTGAAAAATACTACTCAATTTTCTACTAGAATTTGGGCTAATTAAACTTTATTGTACATAGCCTTAGTTGGATTGAATAAATATTTTAAAATGACACAATATTTGGAGAATTGAATTTTCCGTTTACATTTTGTTTTATTAAGACCACGTATATTTCAATTTGTGTACACTTCTTGAAATAATTTTTGTACTAAATAGAGTTATCTTTATCTTATTACTATATCATATATATGTGCTCAATTCTTACATAAGAAATAACAAATCTAGCTGTATTGTACATAAAATAACCAAATTTAAGCTAACAAGTAGTAAAATGTAAGATTTATAAAAAGAAAAGGCACATTATATCACCAACTTTTAAATTATATGGGAACATGCATTAATAAATTTTAATTAATTATTAAGTTTTGATTAATGTATATGTTATACATAATTCCCGTCATTGAATGTTAAATTTTAAGCGTTAATTATACTAAAAAGTTAAACAATATTTTATTAAAAAACATGAACTTAAAAATATACTCAAGAAAGGATTAGAATCATGGTCATTGCTGTGAGTAACACACTCTTTTATCACTACACCTGAATGTCCATTTTGATATTTAGTGCAAAATATAACATTAATATAAATTTTATACAAAAATAGTTCCAAATTCAAATTTTATTGTTTTCTAATTTATTATATTTTTATAATCTTATATATTATATTTTAAAATATAATATATAAAATTAAATTCTATTTTCACATAAATTGGAATATGTATATTTACATAAGTTTTGTTTTTATATTATATATTATATTTATCGTTTAAAATAATGCTTGTGATTTAGTAACAACATTTATTTATCTATATTAAGATATTCATGTTATTTATTGTAATATAGATAATAAAATATTTTCAATAAATCACATACATAAATATTTTAAAAAATTGAAAATACTTTCATTTTATTTAATATGCATCTTTACCATCCAATTTATGTGAAAATATAATTTAATCTTATATATTATATTTTAAAAGATAATATATAAGATTATAAAAATATAATAAATTAAAAAAGTATAAAATTTGAATTTTGAATTATTTTCACATAAAACTTATATTAATATTATATTTTTTTTACCAAATATATAAATGAACACTTTATTGTAATAGTAAAAGAGTGTGTTTTGTCCTACAAGAATCATAATTCTAGTCCTTCCTCAAATATTTTTAAATTTCTTATTTTTTTAAAAAAATATTGGTCAACTTTCTAATATAGTCAACGTTTATTAGGTCATACTTAGTGCACATATTGTACTAACGTCAAATTGGATATTCATCAATGCATAAATTCTACTTATATCATATTGAACCTTAATCAATCATTAGTGTTGAACTTATGTCTTATATTTTTAAATACTTAATTTTACAAAATCTGATTACAAAATATTATCCTAATATAAAGGGTATTTATTTATTATATTTTTTAAATACTTATATAAAATAAACAATTATTTTGTACAAAACACAAATTAAAAGACTAGTGATAAGCATAATTTATTTATCTTAATCAAATAGTGTAAATATTTGTTTGTGAATTTTACTAAATATTATCATAGTATAATTAAAAAAATTATATATTTATCATGATTTATAAAAGACTTAAATATGTTTTTGATCCCTAATAAATGCCAAATTTTTTTGTTTGTTCCCTAATAAATTTTTGCTTTGTGTTGAGCCCCTAATAAAATAAAAATTTTATTTTTTTTATCCTTAATATTTTGTTTTAGTCTGTATTAATAACAAATGAGAAATATTTTTATCATGGAGCAAATACAAAATTTGTTAATTTATTAGGTGTTAAAAATAAGTGTCAAGGACCAAAAATAAAATTATTGTTTTATTAGATACTCATCAGGAAACAAAAATTTATTAGAAAAAAAATGTAAAATCGAATATTTATTAGGAATAATTAAAAAACATAGTTAAGCATTTATAAAATATTGTAAATATTGGTTTGTTAATTTTAAAATATTACTAATATATTAATTTCAATACTTTTCAAGTATAAAATGTATTTAAGTATATTATATATTTATTATGACTTATAATAAATTAAAATTTTAGTTTTTTTAATCTTTTTAGAAAAAAACACACTCGATCGCTAATCTCAAAACAATATTTAGTCATATAGTGACCAAAATGATTTCAGTCACTATCATTTTCAGTCATCATAAGTCCATTTCGGTCGTTACAGTTCTTTGGTATTTATAATATATAGCAACAAAATAACGACCGAATGATTCAATGACCTTCATTTCAGTCTCTAATTCGGTGCTGATGCAAGTTAGCCACCATGATTTATTTTGGTCACCATGATATATTCGGTCACTAAATTGCATTTTTTAGTTGTGATTTTTAATGAAATTTTCTCTCCTAATTACATTTTTTTTGGATAAAAATTATGAATTTAAAATTTAATGCAAAATATAACTGAGGAAAATATTTAACTATAACATTTATATAATTGAGATAGTAAGTTTGAGTAAAAAAGTATTTATATATCAATGAGGTGTTAATCATAACTAAATTAAAGGGAAAAAATATCAATTAAATTAATGTAAAATTAAAAGTTTTAAAATAATAATTATATTTAGAAACAATGTTTTAATTTCTAAAGTGTTTATGTGAGTGTGATTCTTTCTGTGGCTATTTTTTAGCTGCATATATGTCGTTAAAGGTACCATTGCTGGAGAGTAGAGCACCACATAAATTGCAACTTTTGAATCATGCGCATAAATTGCAACTTATGTTTGAAATTATTATATGTTTTGTCCGTAGATTTGCGTGACTTTCCGCCTCTTGATATGTATCATTAAATCATGTTCCTGTCCTTTAGAATTCTTCTGACCTCAAAGAAACAGGGAACACTGAGTTGGATGATCCTATAGAAGAGGGGTTTGTTCAGGTGAAAACAAAACACCAGAAAAAAGGTAAAAAAGTGTCACTCATAAAGACAACCCGTATTGAGGATATGCAAGCTGATGTCCAAAGAGGAAGAAATCATAAAGCTGTAACTAGGGTCGAGGAGGCTTCCTCCCGTCCGAATCCATGATCATTGCCTCTTGGAACATCAGAGGCTTTAATTTGCCTCTGAAGCATCATGCGATGCAGAACTTCCTTCGCTGCAAGGAAATTAACGTCATGGCTGTGTTGGAAACAAAGTTGAATGAGGCTTCAGTTGAGGAAATCATGAGAAGAAAGTTTAGTGACTGGCACTTCACCCATAACTTCGCTTCTCATAATGCAGGATAAGATTCATCTTTCTGTTTTGGAGTCAAATGCCCAATTGATTCATTGTGCTATTGATTGTAAAACCACTGCCAAGCGCCTTCAGATTTCATTCATCTATGGTATTCACTCCATTATGGCAAGAAGATCTCTTTGGATAAATCTGAATAGTATCAATGCTAATATGAATTGCCCCTGGCTCCTCATTGGTGACTTCAACTCCATTATGTCTCCCACCGACCGTTTCAATGGAGCTGAGCCCAATGCTTATGAGTTGCAAGATTTTGTTGATTGCTATTCTGACCTGGGGTTGGGGAGCATCAACACTCATGGCCCCTTGTACACGTGGACTAATGGCAGGGTGTGGAGCAAACTGGACAGAGCTTTATGTAACCAGACCTGGTTCAATTCCTTTGGAAATTCTGTTTGTGAAGTTATGGAGTTTATTTCTATCTCAGACCATACTCCTCTAGTTGTCACCACTGAGTTGGTAGTGCCTAGAGGTAATTCTCCATTTAAATTCAACAATGCTATTGTGGATCATCCAAATTTCTTAAGAATTGTTGCAGATGTCTGAAAGCAAAATATTCATGACTGTAGCATGTTCAAGGTCTGTAAGAAATTGAAAGCTCTTAAAGCTCCCTTGAAGAATCTTTTTAAGCAGGAGTTCAGCAACATCTCCAACCGAGTAGAGCTAGCTGAGGCTGAATATAACAGTGTGCTTAATTCTCTAAAGCAAAATCCTCAGGATCCTTCCCTTCTTGCTCTGGCAAACCGCACTAGAGGGCAGACCATTATGCTTAGAAAAGCGGAGTCTATGAAATTTGCTCAGCTCATCAAAAACAAATATCTCCTGCAGGCTGATAAATGCTCCAAATTCTTTCATGCTTTAATTAAGTGCAACAGACACAGTCGGTTTATTGCTGCCATAAGGCTAGAGGATGGGCATAACACTTCCTCCCAAGATGAAATTGCCCTTGCTTTTGTGAATCACTTTAGGAATTTGTTTAGTGCTCATGAGCTAACCCAAACTCCATCCATTTCGATCTGCAACAGGGGTCCTAAGGTTCCCACCGATTGCTTTGCGGCCTTACTTTGTCCTACTTCTAAGCAAGAGGTTTGGAACGTTATTTCTGTGATGGATAATAATAAAGCTCCTGGGCCAGATGGTTTCAATGTTTTATTCTTCAAGAAGGCTTGGAATATCATTGGTGATGATATCTTTGCAGCGGTTAATGAATTCTTTACAACTGGAAAAATTCTAAAGCAACTCAACCATGCTATTATTGTGCTTATTCCTAAGCATGATCAGGCCTCCCAGGTTAACCATTTTAGACCCATATCTTGCTGTAATTTGTTATAAGAGATTGTATCTAAAATTCTGGCCAACCGCATAGCCCCAGTGCTTGAGACTATTATTGGGGAAACTCAAACTGCTTTCATTAAAAACAGAAAGATGATGGACAACATCTTCCTAGTTCAAGAGATTTTGCGCAAATATGCCCGGAAAAGATCCTCTCCGAGATGCCTCCTGAAAATTGACTTGCATAAAGCTTATGATTCCATTTCCTGGGAATTCTTAGATTGGATGCTTAAGTCCATTGGCTTCCCAGCCCAGTTCTGTACTTGGATCATGGAATGTGTTTCTTCCACTTCCTTTAGTGTGGCAGTCAATGGATCCATTTATGGTCACTTCAAAGGGCAGCGGGGTCTTAGACAAGGGGATCCTCTCTCCCCTTATCTGTTTGTGCTCTGTTTGGAGTACTTTTCCAGAGATATGAGCAGCCTTAAGGATGATGCCAATTTTAAATTTCATCCCAACTGTGCAAGTATTCAGCTATCTCATTTGGCTTTTGCAGATGATATTATGCTTCTATCTAGAGGAGATATCCCTTCTGTGTCAACTATGTTTGCCAAGCTTCAGCACTTCTGTAGGGTTTCAGGACTTTTCATCAGCTCTGATAAATCTGCCATATACTCAGTCGATATTAGGCCTCATGAGCTTTCTCATATTTAGCAGCTTACTGGATTTAGCTTGGGTGACTTCCCTTTCAGATACTTGGGTGTTCCCCTTTTATCATCTAGATTAAATGTATGTCATTATGCTCCCTTGCTTTCCAAGATTACTGGTCTGATTCAGGGATGGAACAAAAAGTCTTTATCTTATGCAGGTAAGTTAGAGTTGATCAGAGCGGTTATTCAACGAATTGTGAATTTCTGGATGGGGATTTTTCCTTTGTCGCAATCTGTTCTGGACCGGATCAACGCTTCGTGCCGTAATTTTCTGTGGGGCAAAGCGGATATTGGCAAAAACAAGCCATTGGTTGCTTGGTCAGTAGTTTGTTCTCCGAAAAAAGAAGGGGGTTTAAGCCTTTTTAATCTCAAGGACTAGAACCTTAGGCCTTTTTAATCTCAAGGACTAGAACCTTGCGCTTCTTTCCCGTATCCTGTGGGACTTTCATTGTAAGAAAGATTCTCTATGGGTTCGGTGGGTTCACCATTACTATTTCAGAGGGAGCGATGTGTGGAATTACAATACTTCTTCATCAGATTCAGTTTTGATAAAGAAAATCATTCAAATAAAGGACGTTATTATCTCTAAAGAGCTAAGTACGAAAGAGGCCAAAAAGAGGATTCAATCTTGGAGCACCAATGAACAATTGCTTGTTGGCAAAGTCTATGAATACATTAGAGGTGTCAAGCCTACTGTTAGTTGGTGTTCTGTTATATGGAACCCAGCAATCCCCCCTAAGATGTCTTTCATTTTGTGGCTTGCTAAAAGGAATCGGCTGCTTACTCTTGACAAAGTTGCTTTTTTGAACAAGGGTTCCCTCTGCCCTTTATGTTCAAATGAGCCTGAGTCAAATGCTCATTTGTTCTTTTCTTGCAGGAAATCTCTCCAAGTTTGGGCTCACATTCGTGATTTGGCTCCTTTCCACAGGCGTTTCACTTCTTTACAACGCATTACTGACTCTTTAATTAGGGGCAGATCCATATCAGGTGTTCAAGGAAAATTACGTTGTCTGATAGCAATTACAGTCTACTGCATTTGACTGTCTAGGAACAAGCTAATTTTTTAAGATTATCAATTTTCTGTAATAGAGGTTATTAACAAGATTAAGTTTCTTATGTATAGACAAGCGCACCTGTTGCATTTGTTTTAGCATCTTGATATAGGTCTTCTTGTATTAGGGAGACTTTTGATTTTCTTTAACTGCGAGGTATGCCCCGTTTATTATTGTATCATTTTGGGTTTAATATAATTTACATTTTTTTTCGAAAAAAAAAAATTCTAGTATTAGTACTTTTATATATTATCAGTGCAGATTTGTAATGTTTATACTAGCAATTTATTTATTTATATTAAATAAAGGTAATACTAACAAATTTAATTAATATTAAATTATTAATTAGTTTTTAGTAGTGATTATATAGGCTTAATTACTATTTTACTCCATGAATTTGAGAGTGTGCATTTTTTAGTTCCTGAAATTTAAAAATATTTTTTTTAGTTTCTGACGTAATAAATTACATTTTTTTGAAATGCTTTGAGAAATTGCATTTAAAAAAAATATTTCATGAAATATCAATTTATTATGTATAAAATTAAAAAAAAGCAATTTTTAAAATTTAAAGACTAAAAAAACATTTTTTTAATTTCAGAAACTAAAAAAACATATCCTAAATTCAGGAACTCACGGTAATTAAGCGGAATATATATTATATTTGTTATATTCGTTTTGCGTGTGGCTTGTTCTATAATAGGAAACAAAACACCAATAAGCTTTTTAAGTAGGCTTGACAGCTGACAACAAGATGGGGTAAGAGTGGAGCAAATTTTGCCACCACATGACTCCCAGACATCTACGTACCTTCGACCTAAACTTGATTCCCCCATGACGGACGCGTTTTCCCAACCTATCCATGGTGGTGGTAGATCGAAGAAGAGTTAAGTTCAAACTTTCCAAGCTTCGCATTAATATTAATAGCTCATAAAGAACTAATTTCATACTACTTGTTTAACATATATTTCTATTAGTAGATTATTACATAGTATTAAAATGTTAATTGATAAAAAAATTCAAGAATTCTTTTCTCAAAATAAAAACAAATTGAGTTATAAATAAACTATATAAGTCGAGCTCAATTTTTTTTAATAAGCCAAACTCAAATTTTTAGTTGGATTTATTTAATTAAATGAGTCAAACTTAAGTTTTCTATTTTTTTCACAAATCAAACCTAAATTTTTAGTGTTTGACTCGGCTCAATTCATTTATGTCCTTAATAATAGGTTTAATAAAGTGATAATCTATTATATTATTTCTTCATATCATAAGGTTATGTTTGGTAAGATATTTTAATTAGTTTTTAACTTTTTATATTAGTTGAATAACTTGTTTGACTATTAATAAATAAGATTTTTAGTAATTTTTAGCATTTTTTAAAATACTACTTTCTATCTTTTTATATTTTTTTAATTTTTATCTTCAATATATATCTATCTAATTTTCTAGTTACCCTTTTTAAATAAATCATGATTTTATTATTTTTCTATTATTTTATGATTTTTAATTATTTTAACAACTATTTTTTATCAAACACTTATAATTTAATAAATTAGCATTTCAGCTTCCAGCAAAAACCTTAAATAAACTCAATCAGTGTGTAAAAAGTTATAGTTAACATATATATCAATCTTTATTATAAATTAATTAATGTTCCCGTAACATGGGAAATTAATTTTTTTGAAAGAAAACATGTGAAATTAATTAATGACTTGAATTTATAATCTTGGTTTTTAAAATAATGTTTAATTTGTCAAATTTATAAATACATTTTCTATTATATATGAATGCATCTTCTATTACATGTTCTTGAATCATTTTTAAAAAATACATAATTATATAAAATTTTACATTTATATATGTATGAAATAAACTTTTAATTTTCATAATTAGCTACCCAATCATTCAATGATATCTCCATCCATTTAATTTTCATAATTGCATTAAAATATGGATGAAAAAAATGTGATTAAAAAAAAGATTTTACAAAAAGTTTGGTTAACCAAATTTTTAAATAAAAATTAATGGTCAACATAATTCTTAAGTGCTTCTTACAAATGTTACCGTGACTCGAAAAATCCTGCCTCCGTCCATGCCTTTTTATCTTGAAGATTCTTCTTTATCTGAAGTCTAGTGTTTGAAATCATATCGTTAAGTACGGGGTCCAAAAACCTTGAAAAATTTATTTGGGAGACCATGCAAAGTAATTAGGGGTATTTGGTTTGGTTATTTTTTTTTTCATTTTCACTAAAAACAAATGTGCTTGGTTGAATCTCTGAAAACATTTTCAATTAAAATGAAAACAGAAAACAACTAGAAAATGAAAACAATAAATTATCGTTTTCAGAACAGAAATTTCATTTTGAATAAAATGAAACTGGGATGATAATGAATGTAATTTTAAACAAATCTATAAATATAAAAAGACAATAAATCAATATATCATAAATTTTTAGTATTTTTATTTCATAAAAACAGAAAACAAGAATTCAAACCAAATATATTTTCAGAATTCTAATCTTTTAAAAATGAAAACAATTTTCAGAAAATGAAAATAAAAAATAAAAATGTAAACCAAACACACCCCCTTAGTAATCTACTCCACATTTTTTCTGGTCTCCTTCGAAAGCAACAACATTGGTTTACATCATTAAAGAGATTGCTTCCAATGTCTTTCCCTTCATTGTATGGCTCATAATTTTTCATTTCTCTTTTCTTCTTTCGGAGATGGATAGGTCACCATATTTCTTGCATTATCTTATCACTATTTCACCATAATTTCAGTCTTTGAAATTATTACAGGCCAGGTCCCAATACCTTGAAAATTTTATTTCACATAGACCATGCCCACTTACGAATTAATTTACTCCACATGCCGGTATTTAATTTAGTACTAAAGTTCATTTTCTTTGACTTTATACTGCAGCCACGCGCACCATAAGATAAATGTGAATCTATTCCACGTACATATAATTACTGTAAAGCCCCTTTTCTTTATCTATGCATGACCACGCGCACCATGCGGAAATTAAGATATTATAACATATATACAAAGCTACATGTTTTAATCAACTTGCTCAATTCTGCCACCCAAACCCAGAAAGAATAGAACCACCTCCAGGAAAAAAATTAAAGATGTTCAGCGTTAAGGAATTAGTTGATTCGAATAGTCTGAGGTCTGTTCCATCCAATTACATTTGCCTAAATAATCCCGAAGATTCCATATTGTATAATGAAACAGAGAATATTCCAACCATTGATTTTTCCCAATTCACCTCTTCCAATCCCAATGAACGATCCAAGGCAATCCAACAACTAGGCAATGCTTGCCGCGATTGGGGTTTCTTTATGGTATTAATATACTTCACCTCATACTTTATATTATGAATTTTTTTATTATATGCTTTAATTTCGCTAACTTCTCCACGTGCATATTAGAGTTTAATTCCTTCCGTATGCATGCATGTAACTTTTGCTGTCTCGTTAATTTTGGAGTATACTTTATGCAGCTAATCAATCACGGTGTATCGGAGACACTAAGGGATGAGGTGATTAGGGCAAGCCAGGGCTTTTTTGATCTGACTGAGAAAGAGAAAATGGAGCACTCAGGGAGGAACCTATTTGATCCAATAAGATATGGGACAAGCTTCAATGTCACGGTGGACAAGACCCTTTTCTGGAGAGATTATCTCAAATGTCATGTTCACCCTCACTTTAATGCTCCTTCCAAGCCTCCTGGTTTTAGGTACCATTCCCCTCACTCTTTGTTTTTTTACTTTGTCCTATATCATTCTTGGAAAAAAGAAAGATATATAAAGAGAAAAGTAGGATAAAAATTAAATTAAATAAAGAGTGTATATCAATAATAATTAATTCATTATTATTTTTCAACCTTTTGAGCCGTGTAACTGGCCGGTCTTGTCCAAAATAAAGCTTGATTGCCTTAAAAAAAAAGTTTAATTAACTTATTTCTTTACTTATATATATAAGTGATAACAGAAGAACATGATCCACTCAAAGATAAAACATCAAAAGCTTAAGCTTTAGGTCTATAAAATTTTTTTATTTGCGATTTA
This sequence comes from Glycine soja, assembly GCF_004193775.1. Taxonomy (NCBI): domain Eukaryota; kingdom Viridiplantae; phylum Streptophyta; class Magnoliopsida; order Fabales; family Fabaceae; genus Glycine; species Glycine soja. The sequence goes on from NC_041015.1 coordinate 46,319,927, forward strand.
ATTTTATAAAATAAAGAGATCTTATATATTGAAAAAAAATTATTATATAATTATCACAGTAAAATATTTTTCTTAAATTTTATTTTATGTCTCACTTATCGTTTGAATCGGCTGGAGTGAGAGCTAACTTATATGAGTATCACCAAGATTTTAATAAGTTATAGTCCAAAACTTAAATTGCAATTTACAATCATAACATCAAATTTTTGGGGATTTTATAGTCACATAGCGTTTGCAAAAAATTGTTTGCGATTCTATATAATGTAAAAAAATTTAAGAAAGTTTGCAGAATTGCAGTTTTACAATTAGAAACCATGAGTTTCACATAATATTAGTACTTTGGGCGACTTTAATTCTTTTTGTTGTTTTGTTACAATCTAATGTAGTCGGGGTTAATTTCTTCTCTTTGGTGGGTTGTTGAAATGTTGGTATAATAAGGACCACACTATATGCTCTACCTTGACGACCCATACCCTAATCTTTCCTACCAAAACATGATTTTTTTTGCACTCTTTGGCTCTGGCCTCTGGATATATATATTTATCTTGCCTTACTATCTTGCTACATATATATACTTCGTTCTTTTAAATACACTTTCTATTGTTAGTTTGAGTTTATTAGAAATTATAATTTTTGATAAATTTCATTTCTTATTAATTTAACGAGTCTTTCTCCTAATTTTATAAATTTTTAATAAACTTTAATCAATAGAAAAATATGTAAAAAAAACACTTCTCTTAATTTCCAGTTTAATTTATGCTAGCTGTACATATTTTTTATGTGTACAATTAAAACCTGAGATCTTAAGCAAATTACTCTATCTTTCACGGTTAGATCAACCTTTAGTGGTTGAGTTTTATACATTGTTCTAATCTCAAATTCAGAAAAGAAAAGGGAAAAATTTCTTCATCTCCCGATAAGGAAGTTATGAAGCAGGTGAGACAGTTCACTTTTGTATACTTATACCTCATCTTTTACGCATCACTCCAGATTATCATCGTACTCTTAAAGTTTTCCATGCTCTAGATGATGACCAAAAGTATATTCTCTCTCCTTTTGTTGGGCAAAAGTTGTGAAAATGACAAAGCAGCACCCACATGATAATAATAACCCCACCTCCTCTCTAGCTACTTTCCATTGGTGAACGGACAGCAGTGGAAATGGCAACACTACTCCAAAACAAGATATTTTAAAGTTTCAATTTCAGCAATGGAAAGTGTATTGGAATTTAGAGTTAACAAATTGATAGCTCCAATCCTTATGAAATGGTCCAGAATACATGTCCGGCTTGCACCACTTAGTTCAGCACTATTAGGGGTGGAGAATTTCTTATCCCCAATGGGAGACAACAATGTGTGCGACGGGCAATGGCCAACTCATATATTAGGACACCCTATTCATTTTCTATGGTTGAGTTTATCAAAGAAAACAAGATTCTATTTTTGGATTGAGGTCTTTTGTAGTTTCAACTATTGAGATCCTCTGAGGCATTTATTTGAAAAACTCTCCAGAGGGCATGGTAGTTAAGGCTAACCTAAGGATAAAATAAGTAAAACTTATGTTTTAGATCCATCAATAAAAAAATATTTATTATTAATTTTTATAAAAAAAAGTCACATATATTAATAAAAAAATCATATATATATTGAAAAAAAAAGGTCTAACATATAATATATTATCTAAAGTAATTTTTTTGAAAAATTTGTTTTAGGTCCTCTCACCATTGGATCGGTAGTTAATATTGAAATAATTTATTTATTAATACTTTGCATTAAGATACAATTATTTTAGAGTTTAACAAATTGGGAAAAATTTGAACAATCAATCAAGTAGGAATATTGGTCGATTTTTTTTAATGAAAGAATATTCATTGATATGAATTTTAAATTAATTATTAGGGAGGTTATATTACTTATCATACACAATAATTTGTAATCCAGCAAAATATGAAAAAATTTAACATTATAGGTAGATATTTATTATTATTATTATTTATTCACTTTTATATGGTTAACACTTTTTAGCGTTTTTCAAAAATTACAGTTTTGTTTTCTTCTTTCATGGTTTGATAGCATTTTTAGATTTAGATTAACGTTACAGTTCATGCATGCGTAATAAAGTTTGTGTTTACCTTTTTAATAGGTTGATCTTATGATAAAAGAAAACTATTATTTTAACCTATGATAAGATAAATGTTTATTTTTATAAAAATAAAGTTTATAATAAATATTTTCTTGAAAATATAAAAATATTTATTTATTATGAATCTTAATTGTAAACAATTTCTTTAAAAAATACTATTGAAATTCAATTTAGATATAAAATAAAGTTGGTGAATTCATAAGGATAAGTTATTAAGAAAATCAGATATTCAGATAATGATTAAATGAGGGTATAGTTTAAAATGGTTGAAAGAGAGATATTTTGACTAGATGTGAAGGATGTGAAGTGCACCTCAAAAGAAACAAGAAAGAGAATATTGAGAGTATCTAATTGAGAAGGTAAGAAGAGTGAGTCTGATTCTAAATTGTGTAGTATAGGGGTAGATCTAATGCTTTAAGATTCTATAAAAGGCAATTTTAAAAATGTGAAAATAAATTATTGGTTTAAAAAGTTAATTTTTGAGTCAAAATTGTTTAAAAAATATATTTATTTGAAAAGGAAGCTATAATTATAACTTTCTTTGGAAATTAATCAAAATATAACTTTGTAAAATAATTAAAATGTAACTTTAATAAATTTGAAAAAAATTCAAAACAAAAGTATATTTTTGTACAAAAATTAATTGAAATAAACAAACTTTAATTTATTACTTTTGTTTGGTCAGTAGGGTTTCCCCCACTAAAGACAAAAGATGTCTGGGGTTCTATTACAGTACGTGATTCCACAATTATTTTAAAGTAATCTAAGAGGCAGTTTGGATCCTTTCCAGCTGCATTCGGCCCAGTTAACATCTAATTGTTGAATTTGTTACCACACAATTAATAAGAGAGGAAAAGATTACGGATAGTTAATAATGGAGAGGACTGTTGCTAGAGAGGATCTTAATTCTCTAAGGGAGCTTCATAGTAACCTCGCAATGGGATGAAGATTAACTAATTGAGTTAATTCAAAATACTGAGAAAAATTCAATCTATATATCACAATATATGCCTCCCAGCGCTTAACTAATTGAGTTAATTCAAAATATAATAAAATTCCTACTTTAAGTATTGACAAAAAAAAAACTGTAAACAGTCGCCCAACTATTTATGCAAAATAAAAAAAACAAATAAATAGTTATAATAAAAATAAAGAACCCTTTTTGAGTGGTTCTTTCTTGTTACAATTATACATTCAATAAAATTGGTATGAGTTTAATGCAACAACAAACTGAGGTTTGATCCTCACAAATGATCTCCATCTTATTTTTCATTCTATCCTTCACCCATCTCCCAGTGGCCCTTTCAAGACAACTTATAAAATCATAATATGGATCTTAAGTATCTTTTTCTATGAAGAAATTACCTCCTTTCAAACTTTAATTAACACTCTAGTGTATGTTTAGATTAATTTATTTTAGAAAAATAGTTACTTTTTAATTTCTTGAGATAATTTTTACAAAAAGAAAAAAAAAGCAGAATGAATCAGTTGCCAAATTCCGGTTAAATTAAACCATGCCTTGCCAATTGATAAATAAAAAGAAGAAAAAAAGCAAAGTCAACTGTAAATAAGTTACACAAATGACTATGATAAGATATATATGAAGTAAATAAATAGTTGGACAAAAAAAGAACTTTTTACGAATCTGAAGTTATACTCTTTTAGCAATGTCATTCATTATGAATATGTAATTTTTATTATTTTGAAAAGGTGTTAAAGTTTGTTTGATTAAGTTTTTGTTAAAAGTAATTATTTACATATATAAAATCCCATAACGTGACGAACTAAAATTTAAATTTCAATTGCCTTCAAATAATACCCATGGAAAACCCAAAAATAAATGAAAGGGGAAAATAAAATATAATGATATATTATGTTCTATTGTTTAGATTCATACTATGAGAAAAATATAATGAAAATTAATAATCTAACCGATTCTATTATTTGTCTTCATTTTTATCTAATTTAAGAAGAATGTTATGGGAAAAAAATATTTTATTCCATCATAACTTATCCAAACAATAAAATGTAAATTTTATTTCATTATATTTTATACTACTTCATTTTATTTTATTTCATCTTATCTCCTTTTGTCTACTCAAATATAGTCGTAATCTTTATGTAGAATATTTTAGTTAAAAATAGGATTGAAGAAACAATTAGTAGAATTTTATAGTTTTAATTGGTTATAGACATTTCACAATCATAAAAAAAAATTAAAAATCCTTTATACAAAACTTCATTTTAACACATCAATTTTTCAAAATTTGAGCAAATTCACAATATTCATAATCACAAGAAACCATATACAACTTGTCCCTAGACCCTAGCATTTGCCATACATGGAAATTAACCACCAAACCATAAGAAAATAATAGATTTAGAGTTTATTCACTGTCTTACTCGTTCATTGTTAATTTGCAGCCAAACTTTAGAGGAATACATCACCAAGGGCAGGGAACTGATTGCAGAATTGCTAAAGGGAATATCTCTAAGCTTAGGGCTTGAAGAAAACTACATACATAAAAGGATGAATGTAGACTTGGGCTCCCAGTTGCTGGTTATCAACTGTTACCCACCATGTCCTAAGCCTGAACTTGTAATGGGCCTTCCTGCACACACAGACCATGGGCTTCTGACCCTCCTGATGCAAAACGAGCTTGGAGGGCTTCAAATTCAACCCAATGGCAAATGGATTCCGGTCCATCCCTTACCCAACTCCTTTTTCATCAACACAGGGGATCACATGGAGGTAAAACAAAATTCACTCTTGCATGCAATTTACTACCATGCAACCCACTTGCACGTTAACTATTAGGTTTTTTTATGGCCCTTGCTTAACGGTATCCACAAATGCTCAATGGACGACACTAGTTAAGAAATGAAAAAGAAGAAATATTTTATTACAAATCATGTTAGGGTTCATTTAAAAATTAGAGAGAAATGCATTTTTATGCATTGCAATAAAAATTAGAGGGAAACACATTGCTTATCAATGTCCACAAATGCTCAAAGGCCTCAACTTAAGGAACATTCGTCCTAAAGCAAGTCCCTCCTTGCTTCTCACGTAATGTCATTTTCGACTCTTCAACTCCACCCAACAGCTAAACAAGCACATGTTTCCTTAACGAGTGTCCTATTAGTTAGCATTTGGCTTGAAAAAATAAAACATGAAACTTCATATATATTACAAAAATGTTGCTGAAGTTTCATTTCTTGTAGACAAATTGGAATATTCACTCTATATTTAATTATTATTCAGCATTGGAAAAACAAATGAATGCGCGAATTTTGTTCTCAGATACTGAGCAATGGGAAATACAAGAGCGTTGTTCATCGAGCTGTGGCGAACACGAAAGGCATTAGGTTTTCCGTTGGTATAGCACACGGGCCCGAGCTTGACACCATTGTGGGGCCCGCACCGGAGCTTGTTGGTGATGATGATCCTGCTGCATACCGTGCCATCAAATATAGAGATTACATGCAGCTTCAGCAAAACCATGAACTCGACGGTAAGTCATGCTTGGATCGTATTCGAATTTGAATCAAATTAAGCTCCTACCATCGCTTAATTAGTTAGGTATAGCACCATGCATTTCTTGTATCTGAACCATGCTTGTGTTTCATGTATCATTTAATTTCAATTTGAATGTTGATCTACTTGGAATGTAATTTCCACGTGTGTAATTGAAAATGCTTAAATGCATGCACGAATCTGCCTGCCATGGAAAATTAATAAATTGACTTCGTGAAAATAAATTAATGGTCATGTAGATCACGTTAATTTAAAAGAAAATGTTTTTTTTAAAGAGCACAATAAAGCTCCACGAGAAGTAATTCTATTTGAGTATGTAATTAGATCAGTAAATTTCTTGCTCCAAGAATTTAAAATATAATTACTTATAATTGGAATAGGATCTCCTATATAAGGAATGGCTTTACATATTTTAAAATAGCAATCTTGATGTATCAAAAAAATTAATTGAACTTGCGAGCACCTCCATCTACTCTTATAACGTGTTTGGAAATAGATTTTCCAACTTTCAGATATCCCACTAATTGAATAAACGCTATTAGCTGTAGCTTTTTACAATTTTCATATCCGGGACGTGAATAATGAAAGATAAAAGTGATTTATGTATCATCATTTAAAAAAAAAACAAAATAAACAAAATGCAATTCTGACTACGGTTTTTTTATGATGGTCTTGTAGAACTTTCCGGTGGCTTAATATTTTGCATCACTTACACTTTGTTATACAAAGATTAGTTGCTTCAAGTTGCTTCAAAATTGAAAAGTAGTTGCCTATTAAGACTAATCAATTTTGGATTCAGTCACTTTAATTTTGGTGACATTTCTTCCTTTTGAGCCTTTAGATTAATCTAACAGGAAAGAATTTTCCATTTGTACTTTTTTAAAAGAATTTTTAACTTAATTATTAATTTATTTGTTTTAAATTTTTTACATTTTAAAATATAAAAATACTATTAAACATGCAGGTTAATTGGTACAAAATTATCACAGTTTAATAAGTGATCGATCTCGAACATCGTTCAAATTTTCATGTTATAAAACTAAAATTAATAAAATTATTTTCACATCTCATAATTTTTTTTACTATGAGCTAGTAATGGTAGTTTAAGAACTAGTACTACAAAATTTTTGATAAATTTATTTATACTAACTATTGATATCTTTCTTTGGAAACAATCTTACTTGGACAATTAGGACTACTATAAGCAGTAAAAATTTTGTCGAGACCATAGGTTAAAGTGAAATAATTTTGTACCAGATAATCTACACGCTTAGTAGTGTTTTTTATGATTTTAAAGTAAAAAAAAGATGTGAAAACTAAATTAATAATTAAACTAGGAATATCTATTAAAAATTAATTAGTAGGTGTTTATGGTGAAAATTTGTTTTGATGATTGAAAGTAAATAAATTGATCTTTCACTCTTGATTCTAATTAACCACAAACAACTTATTTTATTTAGAGGGACATAATTATAATTACGAGTTCTTTTTTATTAAACTAGTTGTTGTTGATATGACTTTCAACTAAAGGAAATATGAGATAAGTTGAATAAACAAAAACTCTTGACATAATCATGTATTATTGTCGAAAATACTCATTTTGATTATTAGAGTTTGTAACAAGAATGATTTTCAATAATTAATAAATTAACATATTATAGATCGAAAAGACATTTTTAATCAATATCACATAAGTTGTTTTTTTTATAAGTATATAGTTTTTTTATAATATATATGCTTTTTGAAACATGTAATCAAATTCGATTAAAGGAAATAAAATTGTAATGAAATTAGATCAAAAGACTTGTAAATAAAGAGCTTTGAAAGTAAATCAAATTGAAATACAAAACAATTTAATGGTTGCAAAAAAGTAAAGTGTTGATGAAATGTAAATTGAATTGAAATGCAAGACAAAGTAAAGGTTGTTACATAAAAGTAAAATGCTGATGAAATGTAAATTGAATTGAAATGTAAGACAAAGTAAAGTTTTTAGAAAAGTAAATAATGAACAACAAGTGAATAATTGTTTAGAGAAGAAATTGCAATTAGAAGTATAGAGTTTGGAGAAGAAATGTGGAAGAAGAGAATTTCATAAAACGTAAATTAATAAAAGAATAAATGATAAAAATTGTAGATTGGATCAAAGTATGAGTTCAAACATACACTTTGTCCTAGTAATAGGTATCCATTTTCCTTGTGCAACATGTTGGTATAGAGATTTCTATGAGAACTTTGTAACCAAAGAAAACATATTTACCATTGTGTCTATTTATAGTTTAATTCGACTCAATGATTGATTTACAAGATTCGTATAAGTGTACAACTTATTCAAATTAACTATGTACAATGTTAACACCTATATCTTTGTGCTTCTTATAGAAAACTGTTCATAATCATCTTCGTATATTTGATTGAAACAACATACCTTCGATCACCCTTTCTTTACTCTTTTTGAGAAACATGTGACTCTAATAATTTATCTTTAGAGATCATCTTCATCTTCTAAGTTTTGCCTTTTCTATTTATCATCAAACCAAATTATTTTATATCCTTTTCGATGGTCATTTGAACATAACCTGAGTTTCATGTTTTTTTATTCCCTTCAATCCTATTACTTAGAAAATTTTACTTACACTCTCAACAAATGCCCCCAAAAAATATGAGTTTGAACCTTTGAGAACATTTATTTTCTGCACTCAATCGAAACTATAACTCTTTGCGTGTTTACTCAAATTTGAATGAAAAAGTGCTTGTTTATGAATAAGGACAAATATGTCAATCACTATACCCACGTCCACTATTGCTTATTAAGTCAAAAATAGCAATGATTAAATAAAAGTTTTATCTATAATATCATTTAAAGATATATATGTTATTTCATTCAAACTTAGAAGTTTTTTCTTCCTTCTTCCACCTTTTATTTTCACACTCAAAGCAATTCTGAGAACCCCTTCTCTTTCTTTTCTCTACTATCCCCAAACCCTTTCCTTTATCCTAGACTCTCTTCATTCTAAAGTTTCCTTTCAATGGCTGCCTCTTCTGCTTCAACTCAAGGTTGTGTTCTCCCAATCACTTCTTTTGCTACTGAACTCGTAGAGTTCAATGGCAAATGCTTTGCACCCTCACCTGGTTTGGAGGCTGAGACCAAAAAGCTTTGGGAAACTCAGGTAATGATCCCTTTCTCTTTAGCTGAAAAGCAACTAGCTTTTGCAGGTCCATTCAAACTAATCCACCAGCAGAGTCCTTCCATTTCTTCCCAAGTACCGAGGAAGAAATTCCCCCAATCCATGACTATTCGATCAGGATGGATTTCATGAAAGATAACAAGAAATTTTTTCATTCGAAACCCTTATTTGACCGAAAGAATTACATAGCTTGGTTAGAAAGGTTATAGACTAAGTATGCCAATCAATGGAAGAAGATAAGGATTTTTTTTTTTATCTTTTTCAAATTAACAAACTGGACATCTCGAACATTTCGATGGTTATGGCAACTACACTTTTCTGGAATCAAAACACTTTGTGCACTCAAACTGCCTTGCGGCCCAGTTGCCCCAACACTTCTTGATGTTTCCATAATAACTAGTTTGATGCCCATTGGAGAAAAATATTTGGTTGGCTTTTTTCTAAACACTATCGACCCTAAAATCACAAATTAGAAGAAGAAGTCTTATGGTGGTTTTATGGAAAATCATTAAGGTGTCAACACCAAAACTACTACTCCTTCTATTATTGATCAAGAACACTTAGCCTATATGCTCTACTGGGTTTGCACCCATTTTTTTTAAACCAAATCTATTCAAGTCCCGACCAGTTTTTACAACCTTGTTCTTCTACTTCACATTAGGGAACCTCGACTAAACTTAGCCAAATTGCTCTTGGCTAACGTTTTTCAAGCCTTCGTTGATGTTGCTAACAATATCCGTAAAAAAGATTCCACAACCATGCTTTCTGGACCTTTTTGGTTCATCCAATTATGGCTTAACTCGATCTTCAAATCACACTTTCAATGTTATACTCGATTTTCCCCTACCCTCGAATTGGAAGGGGCTAGATTAATTTATTACACCTTAACAGAAAAACCTTCAGAAGAAACTTATAGAAAATTTATTGAAGTTATATCAACCAAAGAGTTTACTGAAGAATTGGCCCCTTTCGTCCAACCAAACATAGCAGTTCTAGCTTGTTTGAAGAAGAATTCCCTGTTGAGACCCCAGGTGAACAAGCCAAATTGATCGAAATATGGACATGCTTTTTGACTTGGGATATTTTAGTTGTTGGTCTCAATGTCAAAGATGTAGCTTTTTATCCTTACCATCTTCAACTTTTCTCTCATCAATTTGGTCTTAGTCAATTGAAACCATATCCAATCATGAAGAAACTCCCAAATCTTGAGGACTTTGTGGTTACAGAAGATAATAGGTGGAACAACTTCTATTCGAAAGAATTTATTACTGCACCAAGGAATTCGATAATTGGTGGAACAACTTCTATTCGAAAAGGACCATTTCACTTGAGAATTGCCTAAAAAAGTTGACTTCATCTCCATTTTTTTGCAAGAAACAACAAAGAAGAAGAAAGGTAAACTCGAATACTATCGTCAAATTTGTTAATTTGACAATTTTTACAAGGAGTTTTATAGCCCTAGAGATATAAATTTGATAGTAAATTTAGAAACTCTATCCCTTTGGAAAATGATTAGGCAAAGCAGACTCAATCAGAAAATAATCAATCCTCGAGCTTTGAACATTTTCGATAAGTATTGCCCAAATAATCTTCCTATTTTCTGTTTTGCCAAATTTGGCCTAATGAATTCTTAGAAAACCTAAGTGGGTCCAAGAAACCTGGTCCTTTGATGCCTTAAACAAACTTGATCCTCCTAGAAAACATAAGATTTTTCCCTTTAAATTTGTTTATGACTCCTACCTTTAATTCGATGATGACGAACTTATGCCTTTGCTTGTTAGTATCCATTGTGTAAAGTTGCTCACTGAAACTCCTTAGGCCTTTATCTTTTTTTATCATGTATATTAAAATATACTTTGTCACATTTTGTTTTCAACAATTCCTCGAAAGATTCTAGAGGATGACGAGTAGAGTGAAGAAAGCGATACGGACGAGCCCCAACAAAATAAAGGTAAAAAAAAAGCTTCAACCAAACCCATGAATGGTACTGCTACCAAGGTACACATAACTTTTGATTCTTTCGGTGAATGTCTTTAATCATTTTTGACGAAGTCATCTGACTTAGGCAATAATTTGGTTTACTTAGTTTGCTATCTAGGTGAAATCAAAGAAGGTTTTAGCTGAGGTTCAGGAAACCTCATTGCCCAAAAAATATACTTTTGGTTCAAAGCAAAACTTTTCAAATTCCAATCCCCCATCAAAAGATATCGAACAATCAAAGGAAACAACTTCTAAACGAATAGTAGGCCTGTGAAACTTTAAGTCACCTATTCATTTTTCTACATATGACTCAACACTTATTTATTATGGTATTCAAGTAAGCAAATTTCCTTCGAAGTATAGACAAAGCAAGAAATGAAAAGCTTCCACAATCATAGTCAATACAGAGAATGATTTAGAAACTTCAACTAGTCTCTCTAAGGTTCAAGTTCTTAAGAAAAAAAAATAGAAGAAACATGTATATTTTTTCAGTGCCTTCTATATATTTTTTGACATACTTCATGGTTTCTAAAATGAATATTTTTTATGTATAAGTATGTTCCAATCCAAAAGCACCTTACTCGTTCCCAATTTCCTAAGAAACCATCAAATCCACCACCATCAAATGTATCTCGCATTGCACATTGGCTTAGTAAGTTTTATTTTCGATTGTCATCCTTTAATTATGCTTTTCCTTTTAAGATGGTGTAATACATATTTCTTCTCCCTAAGACTAAGAGGCTGATAGTGATCAAGATGGGGTATGTTCTTAATTTATTCTTTGAATGAAAGAGACATCTAGTTTTCAATAGTTATTGTTGATAGTGGAATATTGAAAATAAGTTTAAAAAACTTATGGAAACTTACAAGATAACTTCACATAATGATTCTAGTCAACAAATAAAATTGTTCCTAAGTTTGTGGGACTTAGAATTACAGAATTCAAGGATGTGAATTCTTTTTATCCGAATAAATGGCTTCACATGCACCAAGTTGTGAAAAATCAAGTCATTCAAATTCTATAGTAGTCTTTGTTGAAAAGAAAACATACTGAAATTTGATTTCTAGTAACAGATTTGAAGGAATGTAACAATTTTGCACCTTCTGATGAAAATATAAATTTGTATGTAAAATATGTAATTTTTTATCAATGAGATATATTCAATAAAGCATTTTGGAAAATGATTTCAATAAAACAATAAAATAAAGAGTTATTGAAAGATGAACAATTAAATGTAAAAGAAAGGGACATAGATAGAAGAAGGGGTCATAGGAAAAGAATGAGTCATATGAAATGAAGAAGTCATAGGCAAAACATGAGTCATCGAAAGTAGAATTGGAGATGAGAAAAGCAATTGCATTGAAACAAAACATGGGTTATATCAAACATTTTTCTCAAGAAACCTATAGCCATTTCGATGAGCGGCGTGATTGGTGTTATAGAGATTGTGTAAGTGTTTCTAACCAAATGAAATGACTTTAGGACCTCCTATTTATAGATTTTCTAGTCTAACGGTCAAATTATATGATTTTGACACGTTTACATGGATTCCTAACTTCCTATCTACGATTTTGACACCTATCTTCGGAGTTTCGAATTTGATAACTACCAAAAACTAAACTATCTTCAGACAGCTTTTCAATGATGCCTCTGAGAAATAATTGCTAAAAATTGTTTTCAAGCTCTTCCTAGGAAATAATTGCCAAAAATCGTTCACAGATGCTTCTTTGATATTTGCTCCTCAAATCCTTTCACCTTAAAAATGTACTTGATGCTCAGTTTAAAAAGATTTTCAAAATCATCATAGTACCTTTCATCACTTAGTCATTTTTTACTTCAAAGTTCATCACGTCTTCATAGGACATATTTTTTAGGAGACTACTTTTCGAGGATGACATATTTCAAAAAATTTCAATATTGAACAATTGTACCTCGAAAATACTTTGTTATGCCTTCTTCATAAAATAATTTAATCAAACTTTTCAGTAAGTCATTTTTTGATGTCTCATCGAAAATACCTTTTATGAATTTTACTTAGGACCCATAACAGTTATATTTATCTCAAATTGGATTTATGTTTGCAAGATCTCAATGTGACTTCTAAGACCCCATCAATCCTATTCTTTGAATAAACCAGAGAAATTGAGATCGAAAGAGAAGTTGAAGTGATGCTATAGAAGAGGAAGTTCCTCTTTAGGAGCAACTCATCGAATTAGATCAAGGTAGCAAAACTGAATTGCGCATATTCTAGAGTTTTTTAAGAGTTCAACATTATGCCATTCGATAAGTATTTGGACCTAAAACTTTTTATTTCAGCTCAAACTTCTGAAGAAAAGGAAGATATGTGTGCTGGTGAAACTGAGCAACCAACAATGGAGGAAAAGGTCGAAGAAAGTGAAGATACTGACAACAACGCCTCTGAATCTTCAAAATGTCACGTTCCTTGAATAGAAGAACAATAGGAGGCAATCCAAAACAACTCTTCCCCTAACAAGATTGCAAGTGGAGGGGGTGATACTTAACTCCCATCTCGATTGAATCATTCACTTAATATCGAACAAAGTGCACCTATTCTTGCAACTTCAATAGCACAATCAAGGCCAAATGAAGGAGATCCCTCGAATATAGCTCACACCAGCAGTGAAGCAATTGCTTGAGTACAAGAGATCACAAAAAACCATTTCTCTTTACTCATGTTTTTTTCAAGTGATTCCAACATTTCGATGGGTTCTAACGCTAGTACGCCTAAACCAACTTTGAACCAAATTCTTGACCAATGAATTGCTGATTTTTGAAGGCTTTCCTATTCCTAATCTCTTGAGTTAAATTTGGAGATACTTGGCTATACTGAACAAGTTAATGCGGCAATTGGGATAGTGACAACTTTTGACGAAGATCAACTCGATAAAGACCTGAATGATGAGATTGAAAAATTCTCAAATTTGTTGAATAAAGCATATAGGTTGAAACAAAGAAACAACATTGCCAAAGGGATTATCACACAAGCAAACTCAAACACTCAAAGTGGAATCCTTAAACTCGAGAAAAATAAAAAAAAAATGTTAACAAAGCTCATGAAGATAATAAACAATTTGAGACTATCTTTGTTGATCTTTCGAAGAAAAAACATGATCTCAAAACTAAAATTCTTGAACTACATAATTGATTAAAGATTCTCAAATCAGAGGAAAAGAATATCAGGGCTTCCACAACTTCGAACACCAAATTGGAGAATGACATACATGATTGAAACTTCGAGGACGTTGGCTTTATCTATCAATGAGCAGATAAAAAAGAAAGAAAAAGCAGAACCAGACTTGGTTTCCATTACTAAAAAATGGCCAAGTTGTTTGCTGATCATGCAACTATGCAAAAGGCTCATTTCCCTTGAAGGGTTTTTGTTATTAGTTTTGGATATCAGAGTCCTCTATTGTTTTGAGAGGCATTACATTATAATGTCTTTTTATTCGTTAAGTACTAAAGTCCTCAATTATTTTTTTCGAGGCATTTTCAACAATCTTTTTTATTAATTGTTTAAGTGATGATTTTTATCTCATTTATACTTGGTTTCTATGGCTTTAGAAATTTGCCATTAATTGATGCAATACGCCTAGCAATAATAGGTTCTATAATCGAATAAGCAGTATTCAAAAAATCCTTTTTGATTTTGAATGGACCATCCAATTTAGGTGACCATTGGCCCAAACTTTTTTTTTATTTCTTATCTATATGCCAAACCAAATTCCCTTGATTGAAGGTTTTCAATTTCACCTTTCGTTTATAAAGTCGGGTTATTATTTCTTTTTGTCTTATCATATTTTCCAAAGCAATCAAATGTTCTTCATCTAAATTAATTAAGTCGTTGAGCATCATATTCCAATAATCATGATTCGACAACTCACTTTGCTTTTGTAGTCAAACAAATTGTAAATTACCTCTACTGGTGACACTGGCTCACGACCATATAATGATTTAAAAAGTGTTAAACCGGTGACATCTTTAGGAGAATTTCTATATGCCCATAAAGCTTGACTTAGGATCTCATGCCAATTCTTTGGTTTATTACTAACATGCTTCTTGATCAAGTTTATTAACACCTTGTTAATTGCTTCGACTTGGTCATTGTCTTATGCATAGTAAGAAGTAGAAGTCAATAACTTAACATTCCTTGTTTCAGCACATTGAACCATATTTCGACTAGTAAACACAGTTCCATTATTTGTTATGGTAGTCTCAGGAATTCCAGACCTATGTATGATGTGTTCTTCAATGAAATCAATAATGTCATTTTGTTCCACATTTTTCAAAGGAATCGCTTTCACCCACTTGGTAAAATAGTCCACTGCAACTAGTATATATTTATGTTCTTTTGTATAAGGAAGGTGAATTTGGCCAATCAAATCCATTGTCCATCCTCAAAAAGGCCAAGACTTTAAAATGAATGCAATTCACTAATTGGAATTTGTTGTATAGGACCATGTTTTTGGCATTCTTCACAAGATTTTTCATAATCAATACAATCTTTCAAAATGGTTGACCAATGAACACCTAACTGAAACAAGGTCTACTTCATGTTTTCACCAGCTTGATGAGATCCACAAATCCTTTCATGCACTCAAGCTAAAGCAACATAAGCTTCTGCTTTGCTTAAGCATCGAAGCAGTGTCCTTCAACACCTCTTTTGAATAAATCATCACCTAGAATCACATAATTGACAACTCTATCAATTGTCGATTGAGGATTCTTCAAGTATTCAAATAAAAGTTTACGCCAATCATCTAAAGACAAAGTACCAATGTTGAGAACCGCATATTCATCAAGTAACTTATCTTTTATTTAAATTTCTCTTTAGATATCCTATATCTTGAAGCTATTTGAGCTAACTCATTTGCTCTAACATTTCAATCTCTATGCACATGTTTGAAAGCAATGTCATTAAATCTCTTTACAAATCTACATGCTCGAGTAAAATATTTCATTAAATTAGAACTTATGCATTTGTATTTTTGAACAACTTTATTAATAACCAATTTAGAATCCCCTCGAACTATAACATCTCTTGCCCCAAGTTTATCAAAGTTTCTAAACCTATTATCAAAGCTTCATATTTCACTTAAGTGTTTGAACAAATAGGTTTAACTTCATATAATAACTCAGTAGTCAGGATAAATGATTAAAATTCCTACTCCTGATCCTTCCTTAGTTCGAGAACCATCAAAATATAACATCCATGGCTTTATGCTGACATACATTTCTTCAATTTCCATAAATGTATGGTCTACCATAAAATCAACAACAACTTGACCTTTGATAGATTTCAAAGGTTCAAATATTAAAGAGAACTTAGTTAGAGCTAGAGACCATTTACCAATTTGATTATTCATATAGGCTTCGATAACATGAACTTTGTTATATTGTTATTGGAAAGTACCAATACATCATGAGGTTTCATCTAATACTTAAGTTTACAACAAGAAATATAAACATAAACATAATTTCTCGATGGGACTATACTAGTCTCTGCATCATTCAAAATTCGACTAAGATAGTAAATTGCATATTGAATTTCATTTTCATCCTCTTGGGCGAGCATACTAACAATAGTTAAATCAAACGCTGAAATATATAAATTTAAAGTTTTCACATTAGTGGAACCATGACAGGAGGGTTGACCAAAGAAGCTTTAATATTTCAAATGCTTCTTGATGTTCTTTTTCCCATTTAAAATTAGCTTCATTCTTCAATCAAAGTATAAGAGAAAATATTTGAGTTTTTCCTGAAAATTAGATATAAATCGTCAAAGGAAATTTACTTTACCTAACAAAGATGGAAGTCGTTTCTTATTTTTAAGCGGATAAGTTTTTATTATTGCCTTAGCTTTTTTCTTGTCAATTTCAATTCCTTTCTAATGTATGAAAAATCCATGGAATTCACCTTCAGAAACACCAAATGTACATTTGATAGGATTCATTTTCAATCCATGTTTTCTGATTCTTTTGAATGATGTTCTTAAGTGATTCAAATGATTTCTCTTCACTTTTGATTTCACAACAATATCATCTATGTATACTTGCATATAATCTCCTATTAAGTCATGGAATATTAAATTCATGTCTCTTTGATAAGTCGCACATGCATTTTTCAAGCCAAAAGACATTAATGCATATTCATAAGTGCATAAGGCACTAGGACATCAAAAAGTTGTTTCTGATATATCCAATTCAGTAATATAAATTTGGTTATAACCATAGTAACCATATAATAAACTAAGTGTTTCATTCATTGTCGTTGAATCAACTAACATATCAGCAACTGGCACAAGACACTTGGTCTCCTCAAGCTTCCAACAACAACTTTCAGTGTAAATGCATTCTTGGTGAGGGATATAGGAAAATGCTTTATTCTCAAATATTCATTCATAACCATATCTCCACATTCCATCTGATTACCTAGCTATGTGTTCAGTAGTTGATTCCCATATTTCCCTAGAAAACTTAGAAAATTTAGGGATCTTGTATCCCCTAAGAAATTTAGTGTGCAATATAAAATCATGGAAAACTGACACAAAGTATGACTAATTCATATAATCCATGTTAAGAAGAAAGTGAGAGAAGCAAAGATATTTTGAATATGTCTTTCTAGGTTAATCTTCCACCCAGTAGATTGATTTATTCATAATCAGAATTATTACATGGATAATAAATAAATAATTTCTTTTCAAGAAAACAATTAAAATATCACAACTTCCTAAGATACATTGAATCCAACTAACTATTAACTAAGCTACTTGAAAGGAAATTATCATTAAATGCTCATTTTTCCAAAACTCCCCCTCAAGGTGGAGAATAGATGTTATCCATCCCCAGCTTACATATTATTCTATCAAAATTTGGAGTGTGTAATCCTTTGGTGAGAATATCTACAATTTGACCTTGTGAAGGCACATATGAAGTACAAATCAAACCATTATCTAACATTTCCTTGATAAAATGTTTATCCACTTCAATGTGTTTTGTTTCACCATGATGCACAGGATTATAGGCTATGTTGATTGCTGACTTCTTATCACAGTAGAGCTTCATAGGTCCCTCCCATTTAATCTTCAAATCTTTTAAGATAATTTTTAACCAAAGCAATTCACAAATACCTTGTGCCATAGCCCAAAATTTAGCTTCAACACTAGATCATGCTACAACATCTTGTTCTTTACTTCTCCAAGTTACCAATTTTCCCCAAAGAAAGGTACAAGACCTAGAAGTGGATCTCCTACCAATTATTGATCCTACGTAGTTAGCATCCGCATAAGCTTCAAGGATTGTATTCCCATTTCTTTTGTACAAAATTCATCTTCCTGGTGTCCCCTTAAGGTAATGGAGAATTGTATAGGTAGCTTGTAAGTGGACTTCTCTTGGACAGTGCATAAATTGGCTCACCAAACTAACAACAAAAGTAATATTAGGCCTTGTGTGAGACAAGTCAATCAATTTTCCAACTAGACGTTGATGCATCTCCTTATCCACTTATGCATTGTCATCTTAATTAGCCAATTTAATGTTTGAATCCATGAGAGTACTTAGAGAAGCTAGCATACATGTCTCCTTCAGCAAATTTGTGACATATTTTTGCTGGAATATGAAAATACCCTTCTTGGAGTGGGACACTTCAATTTCCAAAAAATATTTCAGCCTTCCAAGAGTTTTCATCTCAAACTCCTTTTCTAGATGTTGACTTAAGAGTCATTGTTCCTTCTAATCATCACTAGTAACAATGATATCATCCACATACACTAACAATATAGTCATTCTTCTTGAGGTCGAGTGTTTGATGAATAAAGTGTGGTATCCTAAGGCTATCATGACCTTAGTCAATCTCCCAAACCATGCTCGAGGGGAATGTTTTAACCCATATAAAGCATTTTTTAATCGACAAACATAATTGGCAACACCTTCATATTCAGGTGGAACCTCCATATAGATTTCTTCCTCAAGCTCCCCATGCAAGAAATCATTCTTTACATCAAACTTCTGTAATCCCCAGCCATAATTCACAATAAGAGATAATATTACTCGAAGTGTATCCGTCTTTGAAATAGGGGAAACAGTCTTTTGAGTAATCTATTCCATAGGTTTGTGTCAAACCCTAAGACCAATCTCGTCTTGTACCTCTCAATCGACCCATCAGCCCTATATTTTACTGTATACACCCACTTGCAATCCAGTGGTTTCTTTCCTATTGGCAAAGAAACCAACTCCCATGTTTTGTTCTTCTGCAATGCTTCAATTTTTGTATCTATGGCTTGCTTCCAATTTTTATCAGATAATGCCACAAAAATATTAGTGGGAATTGAGATAAAGTTTAGGTTTGCAAGAAAGGTTTTATGGGTTGGAGAAAATTTATGAAATGAGATGTAATTTGAGAGAGGGTAGAAAGGCTTTTTAGTGTATGTTCTGGTTCCTTTTCTAAAGGCAATGGGAAGATAAAGGTCACCATTATGTTTTAAATTTTCCGTTTCATTTGGAGAAGCTAAAAGATTATCATTCAAAATTGGAAAATTAGAGTTAGTTACTTAATCTACAGGAGTTTGATTGACCTTTTGGCGTGTGTTGATTTAGAAATGTTCTTTGATCTTATTGCGTAAACCAGATTCTTCCCAAACCTTGAATCATTTTCAAGTCTGGTGGGTGCATGCTTGTTGGATTCATTTTGGGCTAATGTTTCTTGCTCATATTTTCGCGTAAGATCACAAGAATTTAACTCAAGAGTGGCAAAAACAAGTGTATCGAAATTATTCTCCTTATCTTCCCAAAGACTCCCCCATGAAGATATGGACGATTGAAATAATTTTGATTCTCATGAAAGGTGACATCCCGAGACACAATGAATTTCTTAGAAGTAGGATGGAAACACTTGTACCCTTTTTGAGTATAGGAGTAGCAAACAAAGACACACTTAAGAGCTCTAGGATCAAGTTTACCCCTGTCTTGACCATGAACATGGACAAATGAGACACACCCAAAGACTTTTGGGGGATGTTTACTGGAAATAAATAAGTTAGGATAGAAGGAAGGAAGTACTTCCATAGGATTCTTATATCCCAAGATTTTTTAGGGTAATTTATTGATAAGATAAGTAGCTATGAGAACAACCTGCCCCCAAAAACTTTTTGGAACATTTTTTTGAAACAACAATGCCCTAGTTTGATCTAATAGGTGCCTGTTTTTTCTTTCTGCAATGTTATTTTGTTGTGGTGTTCGGACACAAGAAGACTCATGAATGACTCTTTCGTTTTGGCCAAAAAGAGTAATGACTTGATTGAAATACTCATTCGCATTGTATGACCTTAGTTTCTTTATGGATACACCAAATTGAGTCTCAATCAATGAGATGAATTTTTGAAAGACATTGCTTACTCCAGATTTGTGTTTAAGAAGGAAACCCAAGTCACTTGTGTATAGTGATAATTGATATGCTTACGTAATTTACATATTTAAATCACATAGCAATTATCTCATTTTTCTCTCCTTTATTGCTTTTTTTGTGTTAGAACATTAGGAATTTAGCTTCTTCTGAGTTTTTGTCCAATAAATGCTAAAGTTATCTAATTTATAGTGTTTTGGAGTGTATTTTTTTGTACAATTATACAGTAGAAGGCCTGGAAGATGATTGAAGAATTGGAGCAGCTTGCTTAGCGCATCAACCACGGCTTAGCACGAGGAGCCAACTTTGAGAGTAGGCTTAGCGCGCATCTGGGGCTTAGCCAACATCTGGCAGCTTAGCCAGCATTTGGCGACTTAGCGCGCATCTGCGGCTTAGCCAGCACCTTGCGGCTTAGCGCACAATCACTTATGCTTGCGGCTTAGCGAGCACATGCCGGCTTAGCGCACGGTCAATATCGCAAAACACGATTGTGCTACGTTTTAAAGGGAAAAGAAGGGGAAAGTCAGGCAGTTCTTTCGGGGGACCTAGAGGAAGCTAGGGCACGGGAGAAGAGAGAAAACCCACTCACTTGGGGACCCTTTCCTCCATTTTCTTCCAATTTCTTCCACACCTCTTGCTTTCTTTTTGTATTAGTAAGCCTCTCATGACAATGAGAGGCTAAACCACCCATTGTTGGGAGCTCAACTACCAAACACTCTTGATGTAATGATTCTCTACTATCTATTTGAAGTTATTTTTATGTGTTCATTGCTTTTATCTGCATTTAATTCTTGCATGCTTTTGGTATGATCACCCACTTGTGTGTAAAGTTAGGGTTTTTAACATTGAAAAATGTTTTGAATCCTTAAAATTGGATAGAGCAGGGCTAGATAACTGTATGTCTAGACACGGAGTGCTGGGATTTAGTTTTTAATATGCTGTAATCGTAATGCAATTCGTTTAGGCTAAGTTCGATGAGGAATCCTAGAACAAGGTTTAAATAGAATTAGTCCATTCACGCGAGGAAACGATGTTTAGTGTATTTGCTCTCGGCATAGAACACTAGAACAACGTTAAATAGTGAAAAACACTTTATGTTCCATCAAGAGTGGTTTCGGTAGGTTGAGTCTCAACATGTTCCATAATTCTACTTCAACCGACAACTCACCCCCTAAGTGTTTGTATTCTATCTCTTTAATGTGCTCTGCTTAATTATCTTCATTTATGTCAAATTTTATATTTTGTATCATTATTTGACCAAAATCAATTTTAGTTCATTGATTGCTTAAAATTGGTTATATACAAACTCTGAGTACAGTCAAAGTCTCTGTGGATATGATACTCGGTCTTACCATTTTATGCTACTTGTACGACTCGATACACTTGCCGATCATCTAAACATATAGTCATCAATAAAAGTCACAAACCAGCAAGCCCCTGACACATTTTGAATAGGAGATGGCCCCCAAACATTGATATGAACAAGGTAAAAATGAAATGTACTCTTTTTATTACTTGATGGAAATGGTACACACTTGTGTTTTGTAATTTCACATACATTGCATTGAAGGGATTCATTTTTTATGCCAGAAAATAGAGAAGGAAACATAACTTTAATGATTTCAAAAGAGGGATGTCCTAGTTGATGATGAAAAAGTAGAATTTTCTATTTTTTTAACAATTAAGACTCTAACATGAATGAATGAGATTGGTTTTCTTCTAAAACTGGTACACAAGACTCTTCAAGAAGATAAAGGTCATTTCTTTCTCTAGCACGTCTAATCGTCCTCCCTAATTCCTTACCCTGGAATGCACAACAATGGTCATAAAAAATAATAATACATTTTTTAGGGTTATGAAGGGATTTATTTATAAGTTTCTGAACAAAGACCATATTCATGGACCACTTTTGGACATGCAAAACATTTTTTAGGGTTATGAAGGAATTTATTTGGATATTTCCTATACCAACTACAATTACAAGAATGACATAAGCAGTTGTTATTTTCTTATTGCTAGGACGTGACGAATAATAAGAGGAGAATTATTTAAATGAAGGATTCATATGGTTAGTGGCTCCAAAATCTAAAACCCAAAGGGACAAAAGTGTTTTTTGAGACATTAAATCCAAATGAAAGAGGAAGCATACCTGAATATGTCAATGTACAAGTACCTGATGGTTTTTCAAGGCTGCTAAAAAAGGCTCTCATTCTTTCTATTTCTTCCTGACTAAGGCTAGTAGATTCCAATAAGCTAGAAGAGTTTGCCTTTTCTTCATTCTTTTCAGCCACATAGACTTGTCCACTTCTTCAAGATACTCCTCCAGATGTTCCTCCTTTTTGTCCCAATTCTCGATTGGTAGGTTTATCACGTAATTTCCAGCAATTCTCCTGCGTATGTCATGCCTTATTATAATAAGTGCACCACAAATAAACTTTCTTTTCCTGGCCATTTTTGGATTTTCCAGCAATCATAGATGAGTTTTCAACAACCGGAGAAGCAAGCATCAAATTCCTTCTACTTTCCTCACTTTGTATAATAGCACCCACTTCATTAAAGCTTGGAACTTCTGGTTTTCCAAGTATTTGAACCCTGATTAAATTTAGGATTTAACCCTACAAAAAAATCATAAACCATGTCTTGTTCAATAGTTTCCTTCAGAACAGTAGCATCTTCAACAAAATTAGTCTTAATTACCTTGTAATAATCTAATTCCATCCAAAAAGACTTTGAATGGTTAGCATATTCAGTAACAAATTTGTTTCCATATTTTCCAGCTAATGTTTTCACCTTTACATCATAGACCTAAGTAGCATCTTTAACTTTAGAATAAGTTTGTTCTATTGCGTCCCAAATTTCTTTTGATGTGTTGAGAAACATAATGGCAACACTAATCTCAAGATTCATAGAATTCCATAACCAAGCAATTATCAATGAATATTCCTTATCCCATGTTGTAAATTTTGGGTCTCCCTCCTCTGGTCCAGCACCAGTCAAGTGGTTGATTTTCCCTTTTCCTTTCAAAGTTTGAAAAATAAGTTGTGACCACTTCAAATAACTTTTTCCATTCAATCTAAAAGCGGACTGAATGCTCTACAAATCACCATACTGGTTATTTTGAGGTGGATGCACAACCTCCTCCTCTGTACTTGAAAGCAATAGGAAAAATTGTTGGAAAATTGAGTTTGTAGAAAGTCATCGAAATTCTAATAGTCGTCAAAATTTTGATAGTCACCAGAAAGTCATTGGAATTCTGATAGTTGCCGAAAAAGTCATCAGAATTCTGACAGTTGCCAAAAAGTTTGACAGCTTCAAGAGCCCAGTCAATCTTGCTAAATAACCCTTTTGTGCGGAAGCTGAGCCCCCTATGGGAGCTCTGATACCATCTTAGAATGTGAGTTTGAGCTTAACTCAATCCTAAAAGCTAGCTCTAATACCATGTTAAGAAGAAAGTGAGAGAAAAAAAGCTATTTTGGATATGCCTTTCTGGGTTAATCTTTCACCCAGTAGATTAATTTATTTATAACCAAAATGATTACATGGATAATATAACTAATTTTGTTTCCAAGAGAACAATTAAAATATCTTAACTTCCTAAGATACCTTGAACCCAACTAACTATTAACTAAGCTACTTGAAAGGAAATTATCATTATATGCTTTTATTTCCAACAACCCATTTCGAAGCCATGTTGATTAAGTACTTGCTCAACTACCTGATTTATGTATGAAGGATATTGTTGATTGTTTGGTTTCCCATTATTGTTATTATTATGGTTATGGTTACATTTATTGGGTTTCCCCCTCATATCCTCCCATCATTGCATTCTCTTGAAGCCTATGCAGAAACAAATCTGCATCCTGATCTCGATTTACCAATAAACTGAACCTCTTGTATCATATTGTTATTTTGATCATTGTTATTGACAATTCTCCCCAAGTGTTATAGAATTTTGTGTAGAATTCATATTCTAAGGATGTACTCCGGGGATAGTCATAGCATCCCCTATTTGAATCATTTGTTCAACCAATAATCAAAAACTATCATTCATCATTTGGACTAATGGATTCAATAGTCATTATTTGTTGCGATAACATGTTCGCCATATCATGGTTACTATGGTCCATTTATTGTCTTAAGGCTATTAAATTATTGTTCAAAATCTATGCAGATAAGGGTTCACTTTCTTCATTCCTACCTGAACCTTGTATTTTTTCTGACCCATTGTGATAAGCATTTCCCTGGTTATTTGGTTTTGATTTCTATTCTAAGAAGTAATTGAATTTTTCCCATATTTCCATTAAAAGTTTGAGAAGAATCTAACCTTTGGGGTCTTCAATTAGGCATGCCCTATGGATACCTCAAATTAAGAGGAGTTCCATTATTATTGTTATTGAATGTTTGACCTCCTTGGTATGAAGTTCCTGGCCCCATTGTGGGCATAGTGATAAATGGAGAGATTTGTTCTAATCTTGTATTCGACACTAAATTTACATTGGAATATAATAGCATAGAAGTAGTGCTCATCATATTCGACACTGGTGTAGAAGTTGTCATACTTGATATAAGAATTGGTGTTGTAGCATTTGATGCATTTGTCGATGTCATTACATTTGATCTGTTGATTGACACCATTGCATTCGACGCATTTGTCATAGGAGCGGTTGTTGTTGCACTACTAACTTACACAACCGCTATGCTCAAATCTCCATTATTATTATTGTTATTGCTCATTGATAAAAAAATCAGTCGATTTGTTTGAATCCCTATTTTGATTGGTAGACATAATTCTATCACTTCTTAATCTCATAAATTGTCTTCCTTTACACTAGTTTATCTTGTGAAATGGTACCACAATCCCACCAAGTGTGCCAATTTGTTTATGGTGGAAATTTATTTTGATAATCGAAAGTAAATAAATTGATATTTCACTCTTGATTCTAATTAACCACAAACAACTTCTTTTATTTAGTGACACAAAATCGCAATTACAAGTTCTTTTTGGTTAAACTAGTAGTTAATATGACTTTCAACTAAAGAAAATATGAGATAAGTCAAACAAACATAAACTCTTTTGACATAATCATGTATTATTATAAAAAAAATACTGATTTTGATTATTAGAATTTGTAACAAGAATGGTTTTCAATAATCAATAAATTAACATATTATAGATCGAAAAAACATTTTTTATCAATATCACAAAAGTTATTTTCTAGTAAGTTTATATTTTTTTTATAATATAAATGTTTTTCTAAAACAAGTAAATGTAATTAAATTCGATTAAAGAAAATAAAGTTGTAATGAAATTAGATCAAAAGACTTGTATATAAAATGCTTTGAAAGTAAATCAAATTAAAATACAAGATGATGCAACAGTTGTAGAAAAGTAAAGTGTTGATGAAATGTAAATTGAATTGAAATGCAAGACGGAGTAAAGGTTGCAAAAAAGTAAACAATGAACAAGTGAATAAGTATGAGTTTAGAGAAGAAATTGAGATTAGAAGTATAGAGTTTAGAGAAGAAATGTGGAAGAAGAGAATTGCATGAAACGTAAATTGATCAAAGTAAATGACAAAAATTATAGATTGCATCAAAGTATGGGTTCGAACATATACTTTGTCTTGGTAATCGGTGGTCATTTTTCTTATACAGCGTGTTGGTGTAAATTAAAAGTTTCTATATCATCTTTGTAACCAAGGAAAAATGTCTATTATTGTGCTTATTTATAGTTTAGTTGGACTCAACGATCGGTTTACAAGATTCGTATAAGTGTACAACTTATTCAAATTAACTATATAAGATATTGGCTCCTATATCTTTGCGCTCTTTGCTGGAAAACTGTCAATAACCGTCTTTATATATTTGATCGAAACAAGATGCCTTTAATGATCATTCCTTTACTCTTTTTGAGGAACGTATGACTCCAATAATTTGTCTTCGGAGATCATCTTCATCTTCTAAGTTCGGCCTTCTGGATTTGTCATTAAACAAAATCAATTTATATCCTTTTTGATGGTCATTCAAACATAACCTCGGTATCGTGTATTTTATTCCATTCAATTCCAATACTTAATAAATTTTACTTACACTCTCAACTGTAGAAAAATCTGGATCATTAGATTAATTTAAAGGTCTAAAAAGAGGGAAAAGCCACCATGACCAAAAGTCTCGGAATCCTTCTAAATTCAATGCTTTGGTTATGCTTTTAGATAAGTACAACTTCAGCATGGGTACAACTTGTGCTGGTTCCTTCTTTGTGCAGCTTTCCTTGTTAGTGTAGGGAAGTGCCGCAGACCATTTTTTTGTTTTTTGTTTTTTATGCAAAGGAATTAGGCTCTTTTACATTTAGTCCAAATACATTATTGGCTTGTAGGTATTTGTATTATGAGAGCCACTTGGCATACCGCATAGTACATGTGCCAGGTTGAGCTCCTTTTAATTAATAAAACTTATTTTTCCTATCAAAAACAAAATGTAAAGTCTCAGTCTTTGAATTCATTATGAGTTCCCAATAATACCTAGAAAAATTTATTTGGTAGACCATGCCACTTATGAATTAATCTACTCCACATATAATACTATAGTTTGAATTGGTAGTATCTATATAAATCCCCGCATACCACGAAATAATTGATATGTTTTACCCAACTTGCTCCATTCTATCACGCCCAAACCTATAAAGAGAAGAAATTAAAGATGTTTAGCATTAAGGAATTAGTTGAATCGAATTGTCTGAAGTCTGTTCCCTCCAACTACATTTGCCTTAAAAACCCCGAAGATTCCATATTGTATTATGAAGCTGATAATATTCCAACCATTGATTTTTCCCAACTCACCTCTTCAAATCTCAATGAACGCTCCAAGGGAATCCAACAACTAGGCAATGCTTGTCGCGATTGGGGTTTCTTCAAGGTATAAATATTTCTTTTTTTGTTGTGTTGTCTTCATGGTATAAATATAATAACCTCAAACTTTATATTATGCATGTGTTTACATGCTTTCGTTAACTTCTCCAAGTGCATATTGAGTTTACTTCCGCATGCAATATTCATGC
Source organism: Glycine soja (assembly GCF_004193775.1). Lineage (NCBI taxonomy): Eukaryota > Viridiplantae > Streptophyta > Magnoliopsida > Fabales > Fabaceae > Glycine > Glycine soja. The sequence continues at coordinate 46,347,244 of NC_041015.1, forward strand.
GTAACTCTTGAACTACTTTATTTAGCTAATAAGTCACGGTGTGTCGGAGGCACTAATAAGGTATAAGATGCTTATTTACATTTTTCTGGAACATATATATTGTTATATTTTTTTATTCCAAAATTTTCAATCGGGATTGCAAAAATTTGTCCCGGAGCACCGAATCTAGAACAAATAACACTTTCAAATTAGGTTACAAATTTTAAAAAATTGTTCCGGATCCTCTAATTCGGATCAGACTACCCTTAAAAACAGAAACTGCAAAACGATCTATATGTTTAAACACAAGCATTCAAATAAATTCAAAAATTATAACTATAATTTAGTTTGATTTTCAATATTTTGTGCAATTTTTTTGTTTTTACTTTAAATTGGTTTAAACCCTCAGTATTATTGATGCATTGGATGCAATTTGTTGCGGTGATGAGGATAATTGATTGGATAAGATTTAAATTGGAATTGATACGTGGTGCGGTGATAAGATTTGATGATGAGTTAATTGCATTGAATTTGAATTGGGGGATTGGTGGCGTCTCTTTGTGTGGTAACACTAAGGCATGACAATTAAATTTGTACTTGTGGTATTTGTATGAATTCATCTCCATTCTAATGAGAAGTATTCGAGTTCATCGTTACAAGTTCAAATTTAAGAATTATCCGACATTTTTTAATTGAATCAGGATGAGAATGTCATTACCATCTTCTATTTACCTATCTTATATTTACTTAATCCTCATTCCATTATTTATTATTCTTAATTTTATTTTAGAATTTTTATATAATTTAATATTTATTTATAGATGATTTTTATAGACAAATGTGTTATAATAAATTTTTGATATATAAGTAGTTAAAAATAAATGTGTAATAATTAATTTATTTTTTTTAAAATCAGATATTTAATATAATTTTTAAAAAAAAAAACTTTTTATAAATATGAACTAGAAACGAAATATCCGGTATTCAACGCATATTGGATGAAATAATACATTTTAACTGGAAAAGGTACAAAAAGATATTGAGGAGTCAAAATCAGAAATTAAGAAGATAATACCCATCACTCCTTTGCCGTGTCTAGCAACACCAAATGTGGGGGTGAGGGTGCACGAGAAAGATCAGTAGACCACGTCTTGTACATTAGTCCAGATCCATTGTTTGCTTGTATCTGTGCTATGAGAACTACTTGGAATAACATTAGCATGTGCCAAGTTATTATTTATTTATTTGCTAAAGTATACTTAAGTCTTTTATTTTATTTTTAAAATATATATAGTCATTTAACTTTTAAAAAAGTTATTTTTTTTTATCTTTTATCCTTTAAATTTGAATCAATTGTTCTTTTTAAAATTGTTTTCCTTGTTGACTTGAGGATAAATTTGTCTCATTAGATTTCACTACATGAAAATTACATAAAACACAGTTTGTTATAGACAACAAAGAATCATAAAATGATGAAAATCATGTGAAAAGTAAATTTAACAAGTCAAAAATTAAAAAATCTAATATCATTTTTTGTTGTTGGTGATACTCTCATGTTCATTGTGTCTATGAATATTTTTTTTGTTCAAACATAGTTGAATAACATAATTTCATTTAAGGAAATATAATCGAACAAATTTTAGGTCTTAAATATATAAAAAAAATAGTTCAAAATCATGTGCAAAAATAAAAAAAATAATTACTATTTCGAAAGAGTTACATTGATTTAAATTTAAAAGATAAAAAATAAAAATAAATTTTAAAGTTAAGATAAAAAGAACTATAATTTAGCCTTATTAATAAAAGTTCTTCTACCTATCAAAAACAAAATGTAAAGTCTTAGTCTTTGAAATCCTTACGTCCAAATATACATGTGTTTTTTACAAGAATATCTAGAAAATGTTATTTCGTATAACGATTTCTAGATGTTATTTCTACGCGTAGACTAGGCCACTTCCGAATTAATCTACATCCACATATAATACTATAGTTTGGTTTCTTTAGCTAAAGCTTTGAATCGTAGTATCTATATAAAGCCCCGCGTACCACACATATTTCACCCAACTTGCTCCATTCTATCACCCAAACCCAGAAAGAGAAGAAATTAATTAAAGATGCTTAGTGTTAAGGAATTAGTTGAATCGAATTGTCTGAGGTCTGTACCCTCTAACTACATTTGCCTTAAAAATCCCGAAGATTCCATATTGTATGTAACAGAGAACATTCCAACCATTGATTTTTCCCAATTCACCTCTTCCAATCCCAATTAACGCTCCGAGGCAATCCAACAACTAGGCGATGCTTGCCGCCATTGGAGTTTCATATATATATATATATATATATATATATATATATATATATATATTTGAGTTATATACAGCTTGAGAGAAAAAAAAGAAGATAAATGTTGATTTGATTGATGATAAAATGTGATAAAAAGAAAAAGATAGGGAGAAAAAAGAATTATTAATTAAGTATTAAATTTTTTTTTTATCAAAATATAATTATTTCTAATACTTTTTATCTTTTTATTTCTATTACATTATAAATTTTATCATATTTTTTTTCTTTCTTTACTCTACTTCATATTATGCATTTTTTTTTATAAAGTCTTGATATTTAGACATTCTTAAAATTTCATCACTCAATAAATCTTTATTTTTTTCTATCTTACTTTTCTTATCACATCATAATACCTATTATATATACATTTTTTCTCTTTTCTATATCTTTAATTATCTCTCTACTGTAATAGCATTTGGGTGCTCATTAATCTTTTTCTTTTTTTATATGCTTATTATGTTAAATACTACTGTACATGCATATATTGGAGTTTCCTTCAGCATGCCATGCATGCATGTAACTTTTGTTGTCTCGTTAACTTTAATTTGGACTGCTTTATACAGCTAATTAATCACGGTGTGTCGGAGACACTAATGGATAAGATGCTTAGGGCAAGCCAGAGGTTTTTTGACCTGAGTGAGGAAGAAAAAAGGGAGTACGCAGGAGGGAAGGTACTTGATCCAATAAGATATGGGACAAGCTTCAATCTCATGGTGGACAAGGCGCTTTTCTGGAGAGATTATCTCAAATGTCATGTTCACCCTCACTTTAATGTTCCTTCCAAACCCCATGGTTTTAGGTACCATATATTCTCATTTATTCTTTTATTTTGTGCTTTCTCCTATTAATTATTCTTTTTCAAACCTTTCAGCCGTGACTGGTGGGTCCAAACTAAATGTTGATGTGTGTGTGAGGTTTCTTTTGTTTTGGCACCAAAGAACCATGCATGGTACTTCTTTAAGTCTATAATATATATTTATCTAGCTTTACTATATACACTTGTCTATATGTATCTATATGGATTTGGTTTTTTTGTTGTACTTTTCTAAGCTGTCACTATGTTGTTTATTTAAAATGACGTCGCATAACAATTATATTAATATTTAATTGTGATTTTATTTTAAAAATTATGAAAATAATATTGTTTCAAAGGAGTAGTATAGAGACAGCTTAAAAAGGAAAAGGAAAAAAGTCAAGTCGTATTTATATAACTTAATAAGAAGTTTGCCTTGCTACAAAATTAATGGGCCATTCCAATCTTCCGTTATAGATTTCATTGTCATGTCACACTATTTCCAATTATATGCTACATATTTCTAATCTCAAGTTTGGAAAAGAAGAAAAAAAAGGAAAAAGAAAAAAATACTTTCATCTCCCTATAAGAAAGTTTTGAATCGGTCGAGACAATTTCGCGTGTGATTGGATGAATATTTGCAAACTGATTTGAATTATATTTGTTTCTTCCTGAAAGTAAATTAGCTATAAAAGTATATAAAATAAAATACATATTATAAATTTAAATAATGAGTATATATAGTTAGAAAAAAGAAAAAAATATAAAGAGTTTATTTCATTCTTTAAAAAATTATATTTATAATATTTTATATACCTAAATAAAATAGAAACAATATATGAGTGTATATGAAGAATAGATCTGCAGGTTTTTAGTAAGTTCTATAATTTTACTTTAATTTATAAGAAAATTAATAAACGGCAAAGCAAACCAACTAAACTGTCAGGTGAGTAACATCGATATGATAAATCAGTTAAAACAAATTGAGAAAGAAAGGAAGGACATGCCTCCAAAATCTGAAAGTAAGTTCTATAATATAATTTAATTAGTGTAATTAATATGACCCAATAATGTTGTTATTTTATCAAATATTGCATCATTATTCTACTTTGTGCCTGCCCAGAGTTTACCATACATGATAACCAGTACCAAACCATTAGCAAAAAATAGGTTTATTGCTTATTCATTAATGTTTTCCTCGTTCAATGTTTGCAGCGAAACTGTGGATGAATACATCACAAAGAGCAGGGAAGTGGTTGGAGAGTTGCTAAAAGGAATATCTCTAAGCTTAGGGCTTGAAGAAAACTACATACATAAAAGGCTGAATGTAGAGTTGGGCTCCCAGTTTCTTATTCTCAACTTTTACCCACCTTGTCCTAAGCCTGAACTTGTAATGGGCCTGCCTGCACACACAGACCATGGGCTTCTGACCCTCTTGATGGAAAATGAGCTTGGAGGGCTTCAAATTCAACATAAGGGCAGGTGGATTCCTGTCCATGCCTTACCCAACTCCTTCCTTATCAACACTGGGGATCACTTGGAGGTAAAACAACAACAACCACTTTTGGGTGCAATTTACTACCATTCTATCCACTTGCATCTGTGTCCACTATCAAACTATTTTTACTCTATGAATGTGTCCTAGCAAATAGAAATGATTATTAGCAAGCCATGAAACTCTGAATTCATCCTTCATAAATTTATTGGATTTAACTCTTTTAAAGTGAGAAATCAAAACTACACAATATAATTACAACCTATAAAAAACTTAATTCAACATGTACATCACAGATATTGAGATACAACTGATGCCCAGAATATAATACACGGGGACCCCATAGATATTAAGATACAGCTAATGTCCATAATATAATACATGGAGACACCACTTAGGAAAATAAATTTATTGATATCCGGAAAGTATGAGATTGTGATATGTTGTTCCACAAAAGTGTTGGTGTTTCCTATATTACAACCATTTATTTCAAAAATCAATAATTAATTATACTTTACACATATTTTATTATTGTTGATGTTTTAATCAAATGATATGATTATATTTTATATATTTGTTTTACCAACATGTCATCGATCTAAATGAAATTAAGATTAGATCTCTTAAATAAAGTTATGAGTTCACGGATATTGAGATACAACTAATGTTCAGAATATAATACACAGAGACACCACTTAGGAAAATAACTTCATTGACGTCCAGAAAGTATGACATGGGGATATGTTATTCCACAAAAGTGTTGATGTTTCCTATATTACAATCATTTGTTTAAAAAATTAATAATTAGTTCTACATACACACATATTTTATTATTGTTGTTGATATTTTAATCAAATGATATGATTATATTTTATATATTATTTCACCAACATGTCATCGCTCTGAATGAAATTAAGATTAGATCCCTTAAATAAAGTTGAGTCCAAGTGAAATAAAAATTAGAAATTCTATTAAAAATTGTCCCTCAAGTTTAACATATATTAGTGATCAACAAAGTTAATAAATACTTAAAAGTTTGAATTAATAGTAAACAAAAAAGGTATACTTGTGTAAAATCCAAATTTAAAAGTAGAGCATACTAATAAATAAATCACAAACTAATCTCTCTCCATATAGATTAATTAGTACTAATTAGTCTTTAAATATAAAGCAAATAAATTCGTTAAAAGAAAAACAAACTTGAAAATTAATTGAAATACATATATCTTGTGTGATAAAATTATTGTTTTATTAAAAATACATGTTGCTGCCAAATTTCTTGTAGACAGATTGGAAGATTCACTCTGTTATTATGGTACAAACTTGAGAAAACGAACTAAAACGCCATTTTTAAATTTGTTGTGTTCAGATACTGACCAATGGGAAATACAAGAGTGTTCTTCATCGTGCAGTAGTGAATACGAAAGCCACAAGAATTTCTGTTGCTACAGCACACGGGGCCCCCCTTGACACCAGTGTGGGCCCTGCACCGGAGCTTGTTGGAGATGAAAATCCTGCTGCATACCGTGCCATCAAATACAGAGATTACATACACTTTCAGCAAAGCAATGAACTGGACAGAAGGTCCTGCTTGGATCATATTCGGATTTGAAAATCAAAACTCCTTAGGTAGTACCATCCATGCATTTCTTGTAATATCTCAATTATGCTTGTGTTTCAATATTTAATTTTAATTTTAAAGTTGATGTGCTTGGAATGTAATTGAGACACGTATAGTCGAAAATGCATTCACAAATGTCTAGCTCTCTAGTCGATATAATTGTCCTTTGTTTCACTGTGTAATATCTAGTTCTGTAGTTTAAGCATAAGAACAAAGTTGGACCAGCATTGTATTTGCAATTTGGGAATGGTAATTTATAATAATCAAATCGAAATTAATGAGTTAAAATAAATGTTATTTGTAATTAATTAAACTTCACATTTTAATAATAGGAACAACAACACTAACTTAATCTAGATGAAAATGCTATTCTTATCTTTTGTCTTTCGATGCACAAAAAGTTTAGAATGAGGGAGCTTTTGTTGGGTCAATTAGTGTAAAATCACATGGGAAAATGGAATCACATTGGAAAAGTCCATTGTTAGAAAGGTTGGTGATGCAGTGCAGGGTTTACCAATAGAGTTGACCCAAAAAGACTATTTTTGACGAATGAGTACCTTTTTTCGAATGGAACTACCTTCTAAGCGATATAACATTCCTTCAGGCCATGCACCAGTTGATATATTAGCCTAATTCCATCATTTAAAGGGTCAAAACAGCAATTTTATCTTTTATCTTATTTTTAGGGAATAGTTTTGCTATTTTCTTTATGTAAGGGTCTTTTTGACATTTTATTGTTTCTTGCTTTAGGGTTTCTGAATCATTAGTGTTTTTCTGTTTATATGTACATAAGCCTCCTTATGACACATACTTTTGATGAATAAAATTGGAGGTCTTTTCAATTCTCAACATTTGATAATTTTAGGAATCAACAAGACATTGAACCCTCGTTTCCCTTTTCATCACATTTTGCTTCATCAGTTAGAAAGGAGGGAGCCACTCTATTTTGGATGGATACTTAGATCGGATAGGAAACAACGAAAAATACTTATAGAAGATTATATCACATCTCAATAGACAAGGAAACTTTAGTGAAAAATATGACATCATGGAAGGATGAAAAAGGGGAGAGGAAGTTAAGATGGAGAAGAGACCTATTTGAATGACAAAGGCCATTGGCTAACAACTTGCTTAGTCTCATTAACACCATAGCATTAATCTAAGAACAAAATGATTTATGGACATGGAAGGTGGAACCCTAGCTTGGCAAGTATTCTGTAAAATAAGGCTTTAAGCTAATCTAAGGTCGCAAATGTCACCCAGTTAGGAAACTAAATAACAATCTTTTGGTGCAGTATGTCCCCGCAGTCAAGACATTTACACATGAAAGGTCATAATTGCTAGAATTTCATAAAAAAAAAAAAAAAAAATCTACTTAAAAGATGTATTATAGACCAAAGGGATTAAGTTTTGTGTATATTTTACAAACATAGAATCAACATAATGTTTCGTACATCTTTAAGGACGAAAAACAGGAAGGGATAGGGTCGGATCCAAGCGCGTAAACAGGGGTCTTGGCCCCCTCCCTTGAGACCCTTTATATATATGAGCAGAAAAGAAAAAGAAAAAAAAAACATTAATGGTGGAAAATAAATAAGAAAAATGAGGTGTTGAGTTGATATTTGTTTAATTTTCTTTTGGTAGTGGATCTTATCTCTAGTTTTACACAAATTTTAATCATAATAAACATCTTTTTGAAACTCATTATTTATTAAAAATTAAATATTTAAATAATTATGAAAAAAAATCTCACCTTTGATACATTTCTTCTTCCATCCTTCGGAGGGAGGAGACAGAGGTCTGGAAACTTTTTTGGATGTGTATTAGCCAACATGGATGCATAAAAAGTATGCTTCAATTCTTCTCAACAGAACATAGATGAAGTGGTGGAAATGATATATCAGAAGTCAGTTATGGATCAAAACTATGATGGAAAAATATCTCTGTCCTTCTATGATTGGTGTTTACGTTAATTCTTGAATACACACAAGGATTTAATGAGTAAGGGTACCCGTTGTACTCCACCATCTAATACATTTTACCCTATAAAAAAAAAAGGATATAACTAAGAGCAAGATACTCTTATATTATTCCAATGTGTTATTATATCTTTTTCTATGCTCCTTGTTGCAGGTGTGGTGCAGCTAGCTGAGGAGAGTATTCTTCACATGCTTTGTTTCCAATCTCACCAAGTCTGGCGACTTCCAAACCTTAAGCGGAACGAATAGTTATTCATAATATTAGAACGGGATACACGGGAATGATATATATCTGCAAATTTACGCAACTATGGATATTATAGTATCCTGCTCATATATATAATTGTTACTATGTATAATTTTTTAAGTATTTAATCTTTAATAGTATCACTAAGAGTAAAAAACACTAAATCTTTAAATCTTTAGTTTGAGGTTTTATTAAGTAATTAGAACTTTAACTTTAATTATTATTATGTTTGATGATTATTTTTGTTATAACTTAAATAAGATGAATCAATGTTATGTTTGTTTTTAATATTATGTGTATGTTTTTAATGTTATATTTAGATTATTTAAGAATAAATTTTTATTATAATTATATTAATTATTTTAATTAATTTTTTATTAATTTATTATTAATTGTTAATCTTATACATAAGTAAAATATGAATTACCAGTATGAATATGTAGTTACTCAATAAATGAGAGTTAAAATTAGTAACAGTATAATTAGGTACCCAACGGATATAAAAACATGTCGTGTACTATTTTACCCATTTTCATCCCTAGTCCATACTTGATGAGCATGGATTTCAGGATGTGACTTCAATCTCAGTTTAATATTTCTTTCGGCATTCTTTTCACTTTGTGCTGCTTGGCATATTTGGAAAGCTGGCAATGATGTAGTCTTCAAGGACAACAATCGACCAATCTAGTACATTATCAACCAGATTCGTTTGCTTCATAATACCATTCTCTCTGCGGTTACTACTTCTCCTGGGCATAAACAACCTAAGTTGGTCTCGTGGCTACCACCTCCTCATCATGCAGTCAAGTTAAATGTTGATGGAAGTTCCATTGGCAACCCTGGTTCGTCATGATTTGGGGGCTTACTGCGTGACTCTCTTGGACAGTGGTTGATTGACTTTGCTGGTTCATGTGGGCATTCAACCAACATTGACGCTGAGCTTTATGCTATTTACAGAGGTGTGGCGCTTTGAACAAAGTCTTTAGAATTGTTCAATGTGAATCAGACTCGCTTGTGGCTTTGGATCTTATTAATCATGATCAACCTCCGTGGCATCCTTATGTTGCTTTGCTCAACACGATTCTATCTTTCAAAGATAGACCTCGGTTCCTAAGTTTTAACCATGTCTATGGTGAAGAGAACCAATGCTCAGATTGGCTAGCTCGCATGGGATCATCATCTGCAGATGTGTTCACTATTTTAGATTCCTCACCTCATCCCCTGGCAACTTTCTTGTTAGCTGATGCCATGAGGGTTTCTTTCTCTAGGCTTTAGCTTTGTGTATCTTTCCTACTCGTTAAAAAATATCTTATGTTTGAGGCGGATCAATTATGAGTGAGACAATATTACTTACACTTTTATCAAAATTGCATGATATTTTTTTTAAATGGTTTTCTAATGTATTTTTAACTTTTAATGTGTATATCACAATACTACCCTTTTTTTTTATCAAAATTGTATATATTTTTATAAAACTTAATTTCTAAAATATTTTTCCTTTTAATACATTATTCCTTTTCTAAATTATAAAATATAAAAATTATATAAAAATGAACTAAAGATAAATGGCACAATTAACATTGTATAAATACATGCACTTATCAAATTTGAGAGTCTACATATACTTTTGAGAATGAGGGGCGAGCCAAAAATTTTATAAAAAGAGGGGCAATATAAAAAATCATGACTTTGAAAAGAAAATTTAAATTTTCATATGCATGGCAAATATATGAGATTTTTTTTTAAAAAAATTTGAAAAGAGAGGATGATGCCCCCATCTAAGGTAGGAAAAATCTTCGAACTCAAAGAGGACTTATAATGATACTTATATTTACATCACTGGAAGAGATGAGTGAGAATTTGAATATGTGATTTGTCATATTAAGACCTTATTTTACTTCATTGCACCAACTCTTTAAAATTAATATATGTAAGAAATATAACATAACTATTATTTTATTTTGAGTATAAAAAAATATGTATATAATTGTATGTGGTATAAGAGAGATATTAATCAATAAATGTTTCCCTACACAAACACCCAAGAACCAATAAAATATAGAAATGATAGAAAATGAGAACAACAAATTTTAATTAAATTTAATAAAAAAAATCAAATTATTGGACATAAGTAATTAATGTGCTAAAATTAAAGTTAAATTATTTTTCAAGTTTGATCCTTAACGAAAATAATGTTTAGTTAAATTTTATTTACCACTTGATTGAACTCCAAATTAATCAAAATCTCTGACTCTTAATAAATTAGAGGGTTATAAAAATAAAACTTTATTATATATAGTCAAAATATATATTACCACAATTTGAAAAATAGATGAATGATCGAGTCTCACACGATAAAAAAAATCAATAATTAACTACACATAGACATATTGTTAATAAATATAAAAACTATAAATATATCTAACAAATTTATCATTAACTAATTTTTCTATTAATAAAAATAGGAGAAAGAATGTTGTAAGGATTACGAATGGGGTGACAGCCCTTAAAAAAATGGGCTTGTAAAACATAGCAAAAACCAATGTAAAACATTTTGGTACTTGATATATCCACTCCTTTTTATCTAAGTACACTTTCCTTCTTTTTTAAACTCAAATGACTTAAATAACCTTCTTATTTCTTATCCTCTTCTTTCCCACGTACAGTCACACAATACTTAAATAACAAGTCTAATAATGTATTACTACTAAATATTAACTTGCGAATGTGATAGTGGTAATAGAGCATTCTCATAGAAGGTTTGATGTTATTAGATATCAAGGATTTGGTGTTGTTAGAAGTGAGAATTTTTCAATTCAGGAATAACACACTAAATGAAGGTATGTTAAACTCTAAATGCATAGAAAATAACTCAAAACGACTTGCATTTTGCTTTAATTTTTTAAACTTGTTGCCTCATTAACTTGATAATAAACTCAAGAGTCTATCAAGTTTATACCAAGTCTATCCCGAATATACTAAAAAGGAAGTTTGTTTATGAGTCAACTCACAAAAAATAAGTGAATTAATAAACTCACAAAAAATAACGAGTTAACTCGAAAGTTTAATAAACATAGTGTGCACTATTTTATCCTGATATATCCTAACACAGCTCATGCTATGGCATAAAAATTATACTAGACAAATAAGATAAAATAAGTAATAGAATAAAGTAATCATACCCTATGGATATACCAAGAAAATTATTATAACAAAAAAATATCTTAAAACTATCATGATCGAATACCAAACGGGCCTTTAACATTGTCCAAACAAAAGGTCATGGGTATTTTTTTTTTATTATTCCGAAAGAAGTCATGGATTTTTTCTTTCTTTTTTGTAAAAGAAGCCATGGATTTTGATAACTAATACTCTTTAATAAAAAAAAAATCACTAGAAATCAATTCGGGAATATATTAAAATTATAGTGATCACGTGAATTAATGATATTTTAAAATACATTGTTTTATATTCAATTTGTTTACCAGTAATGTAAACATTTGTCAAAATTTATTCATTAAGATAATGAGAAGAATAATTCCTGATCTCTTTGTATCGTGAATGCATGACTTGTTCAAGAATCAAGATTACAACCTGGCATATTGCCACTTTAAATTATAGTTTTAGTTAATGTTATCTAAATATTATAACCCAAGTGTCAATTTTACATCCTAACAGATTTTATGCAGGACTGCGCAGCCGACTGCAATTAAAAATATATAAAACAAAATATCAACACGCACGATCGCATTTATTAGATTAAGCAGAAATTGAACGAGCCAAATAAGAAATTATTACTATTATTTTGTTTTGAAAAGTATTGTTCCTGAAGGAAGATCGATCACCGCCATCAAAATATTTGTAATTCCAACACGAGTTTTTCAAGCAAATAATGACAATGTGGGGAGGGTGGATCTGAGCACAAGACATGATGATCTACTGAAGGAGCTATTTGTGAAAGGGTATCACGCTCTGGAGCTGCATATGGATTCTGAGGCAGCAACTATTTTGGGTCAGCATTTTTGGTAATGTTTTCAGTTTGCAACTCATTCAGGAGATTCGTAGGATGCTTTAGCTAGGATGGCATGTTTCGTGTGGTGCATATCTATTGTGAAGGTAATGTTTGTGCCGATTTTTTTAGTCAATGTGGTTTGTGGGTTGTGATTTGGAGTGTGATTTAATGATGTTTTAGCATCCTCCACTCCACTGGCGGATGCAGGTTTCCCACAAGAATTTTTTTTAGTTGTATACGTGTAATAAATTTTTTTTGTCCCCACTAAAAGTAGGTATTGTATTATAAGCTAATTTTTTTTAAAATGAATGTATAAAATATAAAAAAATAAAATAGAGAGAATAAAATGATACTAAATTTATTATTTTATCCTTTTAATTTTCAGGTTTAATTCTTTTTTATCTAATTTATTTTTTAGATTCAATTTGATCATTTAATTTATTTATTTGATTTAATTTGTTTCCATAATTTTAGATGACACTAATAAATTATGTTTTTAGTCCTCAATAAATTAATAAATTTTATTTTTGGTCCTTCATAAAATTGTTTTTGCATTAAGTTCCAAATAAAACAAAAAATATTTTGGTCATTATTATTTTGTTTTAGTCCTTTTTATATATTTTTTTTTTATTTTTGTCCCCATAATATATAGATCATTTGTTATTAGTCCTTATAAAATATTTTTCAAAGGAACTAATATAAAATGAACAAAATTTTATAAAAACTAAAATGAAAAAATAGATATATATTAGAAGAACTAAAACAAAATAAATAGAACTAAAAACAAAATTTTAAATTTATTAGAAATTTAATGCAAAAAAAATTATTAAAGACCCTAAAAAGGATTTTTTTAATTTATTAGGGACTAAAAACATATTTAAACTTTTTTAATCAAATTAAAATTATTTATTGTCTCCACCGATGAAAATTTCTACATCCGCCTCTGAGATCCTCCCGTTGCTATGCAGCCTTTCCTCTTAATATGATATGAGAGAAGATTTCATGACTTCGTTTAGTTTCATTATAATTTTCCTTATTCAATTTCGAAAAAAAATATTTACCCAACACTAGGGTCTGCTTAATAATACATGTTAAAGTAGGTTACACAAGATCTTTAGTTCTACACCAAAAAAACCGAAATGTTTACTCTTAGCATTAAAAAGCAAACATTCAAAGACTGCAAAATAAAGGTTCAAAAGTATTAATTCACACACGAGCCTTTGAATGAAAGCTCAATAAAGTTGGTAAAATGGTATAAATCTATATTCGAATTGAACAAACAAAAGTTGGAAATGCAAAATGATTTACGTAATTAATATGCATTCCACAAAATTTATTCATATATATAGACTATAGTATTACTAGCTAGTAGTCTTTCCATCCATCTCGAACAGTGGTTCCTTCCTCGTGTTATTAAGGCTCAATAATTGCACGCACGAGCCTTTAAATTATGGCTCAATAAAGTTGGCAAATTGATATAAATCTATATTCAAATCGAACAAACAAAAGTCGGAAAAGTAAACACGTTTTGGTGTATGTATTATAAAAAGCACCCGAGGAAATACCATATGAAAGTTTTTATGGAGAACCTAATAATTTAAGGAGTTTTCATACCGTTAAATTTTAACCGATCAAATTAAATATCATATTTTTATTATTTTTTTTTTTGTTTTTTCAAATTAGACCTTGATTATTATTTTTAAAATTTTAAAATTATAATTTTTAAATTAAAAAATACCATTAAAAATAATTTTAAAAGTCTTAATCCAAAGAATTTTTTAGTTACTTTCAACACTTTTTATAAAATTTAAGATTAAAAAAAAATAATAAGAAATTTTTAAATTCTAAATCCCAAAAGAATTTTTATAAAAAATGTTGAAAATAACTAAAAAATTATAGGTTCAGATTTTTAAATTATCTTTAATAAAAAAAAGGACATATATAATTTAACTGATTAAAAAATTAACGATATCAAAAACCCTAGGATTATTGGAGAGACAGTATAAACTCCCTGTAACATTTTACTTTTCGTAAATAAATGAAAACTGCACGTCCGTGAGAAAACAGGATACGACCATGCATTTAAGTATTTAAGCATTTGAACTCTCCACTCTTTGCATCTATTCATTTAACGCTATGTCCCTCCGCAAGAGGCTGAGAAATCTTGGGCACAATCTCAAGGACAAAGCCTCGGTGATCGCAGCATCACTCTCTCTCAAGCGCCACGTGTCCTCCGTCCGCATCCATGTCCTCCACGCCACCACCCACCGCCTCTCTGCTCCGCCATCCACGTCGCAAATCGCCGCCGTTCTCTCCGCCGGAAAAGGCTCCTATCTCCTGTCACGCACCTGCATAGACACCATCATGGACCGCCTCCACAGAACCCGAAGCGCCACGGTGGCACTCAAATGCCTCTTCACTCTTCACAACATCGTATCCGAGAGAAAGGGACCCTTAACGTTGAAGGACAACCTCTCCCACTACCCTTCGAACGGAGGACGCAACGCCCTTAACGTTTCCACCTTCCGCGACGACACGGACGTTGAAACCATGGAGCTCAGCGCGTGGGTTCGATGGTACGCTAATGTTCTCGAACATGTCTTAACCGTTTCGCGCGTTTTAGGTTATTATCTAATAAACTCGAATGACGGCACCAGAGAGGTTTTTTCGAGTGTCGAGTTGTTTCGTGAAATACGAGGTCTCGTGGATTTTGTTGAGCAAGTGAGCCACGCGCCTGAGTCGCTGCATCTCCAAAAAATTGAGTTGGTGTTCAACGTTGTGAGATTGGTGTGTGAGGATTACGGGCGCGTGCAACGCGAGATTTTGCGGCGCGTGGAGGAGGGTGGAAATAGGGTGGAGGATTTGGATGTTGGAGAGTTGAGGGAATTTGTGAGGTGTATGAAGAGATTGGAGGGGTGTAGGGAGAAATTGGTGGTTTTGTTTGTGAATAGGAAGCGAAACGATGCGTTTTGGGATTTGATTGGAAAGGTTAAGTATAAGGGGGTGGAGGTGATGGAGGAGATGGAGGGGAAGTGGTTGATGGTAGTGAAAAAGGGCATGAACGAGTTGGCTGAGTCGACTCGGTTCGCTAACCCATTTCTTGAGCCTGGGGAGTTTATGTATTCCGGTCCCACCGGGTGGCGCGTGGCCACGTGTCAACCTGTTCCAACGGTGGGATGACAATTTCCAACGGTCTTTGTCTATAAGGTGTCATTTGTTTGTTTTTCCTTTTTCGTTCTTGGTTCTTCTTTTTTATTTTGTGACTTTTTTCCGCCGGTTTGTACATAGTTTAAGAGAGAAAAGAGAGAGATATACTTGTATATGAGAAAGAGATTTCTACCTAGAGAGAAAGAGAATTTGTTTAATTTTGATTTTTAAAACTTACTATCGGATGGGATGTTATAACTGTAAAAGATTCTCCAATAGAGGGTCCAAGGCTAGGAAATTAAGGAGAGGAAATTTCGTTACAAGTTCTTCTTTTGTATAGAATGATTTTTTCATGATTAATCTTGATTGTAAAATTAAGGGTGACTTTTTCGTCTATTACTTAATCGTGTCATATGTGTTGCAATGATTAAGAGTTTTGAATTGTTATCTATTTGTCGTATATTATCGGTTCTGCACAAGTCTAAGGGAAAAATATTCATGGAGTTCCCAGAAAGTATTAGGTAGATTATTTTCTTTGGTGTATAATTACTTATAAGATTCTAGTGTATCTATTAGAGGAAGTCAACAGGTGAATAAAATTAAAATAGATCAATATAAGTACTTTTTGTTTGCCTTTTAATTAACGATTGCCTCTTGCTGCGTGAGTGGTTTCCCCCTTATATGGTGCATGGAATATGATGCATCTATATCTGTTTCTATGGTTTTTGGGTGTTCTTTGTGATATATTTCTCAAGTTGCTTGTTGTGACAATTGATGCTTTCTTAATATTGCATGTTTAATTACAGAGTTGGGTCGTCAGATTATTGATTAGTTTTGTTATCTGGGCCTCCAATGTTGGGCAGAACATTAAAAGGATTTTTTTTTCAAATATTGAAAAATAATTTATCAGGTTCTAAATACTAAATAGCACTAACTTTTTTAGAGGTCGCCTTTGAATCTCACGCTTCGTTTGTTTTGGTAAAAGTTGTCAAGAAAGAACTTGAGCAAAGAGAGTTATGTTATAGAACAATAATTCTTAATTGGCGGTAATGGATTTGACGATGGGCTACTTCATATATAGCTGGAATTTGTAAAACTGAGGACGCAAAGATTGTTAAATAAAATGTGTAACGATTATCAAATTGGATTTGGCCACGTTTATATTACATTAAATATTAGTTCTGGTTGACCTATAGCGTCTACAGTTGATTTGATCAATGAGCACTCAACATCTACGTCAAATTCGACTAAAAATCATAAAAAAAGTTTATAATTCTTTTAGGATATAAATGTCTTTATAAAAATATTATTAATAAAATTGATAAATATAATAAATAAATGCATAATAGCCCATAAATAAATAGATAATAACCAATAAATAAATATACAAATTCAAATACTTAATATTTTTTTTATTGACGAACGTTAGTTTTATTAGTAAAAAGGATCAAACTTAAATTTTTTTATTGTTTTTTCTTTCTCTTTTAACCATTCAATATATCTTATATATATGTTAAATTAAAATTCATTATCCTTCTTTTAATATCTAATAATAAAAATATACTTTTGATCTCTCATCTTATTATTTTAGTTTTAATTTAGATTCCTAATGTTAAATTTTTTATTTTTGATCTCTTAAATTAAAGTGTCTCTATTAGACAAAATTGATCTTTTTATTAATTTATCACTCTAATTTGATCACCTTGGTGTGACATATGGCTAACTGAGAAATATGAGTGTTTGTCACATTAGTTAGAAATATGCATAAAGACTAACGAAGGACCCAGCTAATCTAACATATATACTAATTTAAAAGATCAAAGTCAATTTTTTTAAAATTTATGTACCAAACTAAAACCAAAAAATAAATTAAGGACCAAACTAAACATCTAAATATAGGAATAAAATTCATTGACACCATATTTAAGTCTTTAAACTTACACCAAATCCAAATAATTAATATATTTTTATTTACTATATCATATATCAAATCATATATATAATAACTTTAATATATTTTGTGACAATCAATTAAATCATTCGATTTAATTTAATTTATTGATTTGATTTTCTAGTTTAATTATTTATATAAACTATTAGCAAATATTCTTCTAGAATATTATTTTTTTGTAATAACGTAAATATATTTTATTTATTTATAATTTGCATAAAAATTAAAATACTTTTTCTAATTCACCAAGAATCAATAAACTTTTAGGTTCCATTTGGTAGCCTGATAGGATGAGATATGATAGCATATACAAACAAAACAAAAATATGATAAAATAAGGCTCTATTTGACAAGTCATTTCAATTGACTTTTAGTTTTTTTTACTAGCTCAAATGTTTGTTCAATTATTCATAAACAAAAAATTTTTAGTAGCTTCTAGCCTTTTTTAAAAAGCTACTTGAAGTAACATTTTTTAAAACTCTACTTTATAGATTCTAGTTTTTTTTATATTTTTTTCTTTTTTATCCTTAATATATTTATCAAATATCCATATTATTATTATTTTTAAATAAATCATGATTTTATTATTTTTATATCATTTTACACTTTTTCAAATAATTTTGCCAAACATAACCTAAGTCATCATCCTATTCAATGTTTGGTGTACACCATGATACAAACTAAATAATGGTAGGAGGTGATCAAGGCAACAACAACGACAAGAGTGGTAGTGACAACGATGGTAATGGTGGTTGCGGTGGTGACAATGGCAATGAAAATGGTGGGAGTAGTAACGGTGAAAAAAACAGTGATAGGATGATAATGACAATAGTGATGTGGAGTGATGGCAACAATGATAGTGGTGGTGGTGGTGGTTGCAGTGACAATAATGGAGATGATAGTGATGGTAATAGTAGCAATGACGATGACAACAATAATGAAATGGTGATGATAATGGTAGTAATGACGATAATGGTGAGAGTGATGACAACAACCATGGTGGTGATTGTTATAGCAATAGTGGTGGTGATGGTGCTTATTATGACAAAGTTGATGATGGTGAAAGTGATAATGATGATACTAGCGACAGTGATTATAATTACGATGATGGTAATAGTGATATTAGCAATGGTGATAGGGTTGGTGACACTGAAAACAATAATTAAATATCTATGTATATATATGTATTTATGCATGCATGTATGTGTATATTGAGAATTCTATTATTTTTAATTAACTCCTTTGCATGGCTAAGACAATCAATTGATCCTACTATACTCTTTTGGACTAACCCCACCACCACGTGCTTTCACCAACAAGAAAGTTGTAGACGCACAATGGTCTCATTCATTATGTGTCACAAACTCCTTTAAATTCATCACATGCCTTCACACCTCTCACACACTAAACTTATTATAGGGTTTCTACATTCTACACATTGCAACCCTTTTCCTGCCGCTGCACAAAATAGATCAAATCATTCCATTCCCCAATCCAATGTAGCCACATATTACAACAAACATATCCTTTATTTCATCTTTGACCAATTTTAATTTCTTCTTCATCCATTCTTCATATCTTATTCCTTAGTTTTCACGTAATTTCTTTTGGTTGGGTTCCTTTGATCTCCTGTCCAAGCTTCTTGTACACTCCTCCAACAGATCCTTAAGCTAGCAAATAGGTAAACGCAATTTGGAGTGCAATTGTTGAAGATATGATCTTATGGAAATGTTTCTAGCTAGAAATGGTCTTAATTTCTTCCCAATCTTTGTTATGCTTCAATCTATCACTTATGGGGGATGACACGCCAATGATTCTTTTGATAACTGGGATTTCCTTGATTAATAAAAGCCTCAAAGTGAAAGTCTTTGTTTTTTGGTTAGCAAAAACGAACGATATATTATTGACAGGGCCCTATATGTAATTGACCCATTTAGAAAATACAACAAATTAAACACCCTATAGTCTAAACACTACAAGCTGCCAATTCTACGTGGCGCCTACAAACCTTTAAGTATAACATCGGGTTCATGCACGGATCTCAAAGTGAAAGTCTTATTTAAGACTATGTGAGAAGGCTAGTGAAATAATCCTAGGATAGGTGAGGAGTCTCACAAAGTGAAATAGTCTAGTTCTACATTAAGACTAGATAAGAAATCTCACAAAGAGAAATATATTGAAGGACATGTGCTAAACCTCATAGTGGAATAGTCTTATTGAAATTTGTTGTGATAAAAAAATTAGTTTTGAATGAATG
This sequence comes from Glycine soja, assembly GCF_004193775.1. NCBI lineage: Eukaryota > Viridiplantae > Streptophyta > Magnoliopsida > Fabales > Fabaceae > Glycine > Glycine soja. The sequence continues at coordinate 46,367,068 of NC_041015.1, forward strand.
AGTATAGTGTATAAAAACCATTAAATTTCTATGTATATGCATTTTATTGAATTTACGGAGCAATTATTGATATTTGCATGTATTTCTTACTATGCTTTCTTCATGTTTAATTATAACAAAATCCATTATCTCATGACTTATATCTCAATTATTTTTGTGTAACTTTTAGGCTCTTAGACTTCATAATTGTTGAATCTACAATACCAGATTTTCCAAAACCATATATAACTAGCTTAATATATATTAGTGAAGCTTGTCTCAAATCTTAGTAGTCATTACACATTTATAATATACACTCCCTCCATTACATATTGATTAACCTTTTAGGTTGTTTCACACGTATTAAAAACAGAATTATTTCAAAAAAATAGTATTTATTAGGGGCTAATTTTAATACAATATCCTTTCACATTATTAATTTCTTTTTTTTTATCACATTCTTATTTTCTGTCATGGTTTCTTTTTGGTTATCTTTCACTATTTGAGGAGTGAAAAAAAGTTATTTTAATTTGGTGGCTTAAATATGTTTTTGATCCTTGTAAGTTAGCATTTTTTCACTTTTGATCCATATGACACCCGCTACCCTAATATACATATTTATATAATAAAATACATGAAAATATGAAATTATATAAAATGAAATTTTATTTTCTAAGCATAAAAGAGTTCGCGTGGATAAAAGGTTTACATTCACTTCATTCACTTCATTGTTACCAACTAAAACTTATCAAAAACATTTTCGGCTCAAGGTTCCTTAAAAGAATCCACCTAGTCATCTACTCCCATGAACACAAGGTTCGAGATCATCACAGGATCCAAACTCAAACAGCACACAGGAAGTGAGTTATCACATTCCTAACTAATAGAGAGAAATGAGACAACACGTAGATATACATATCATATAAATGAAATACAACTTATTTAAACACAACTCACGTCATTTCACCACTTGCCACATAACATCACATCTCAACACAACACGTCTCATTCATTTTCACATCGTTCACATACTCAAAGATCAAAACACAATATCACTCAACCAATCAACATCGATCAATACACAAGTGTTATGCAACAAATATATTAAGACTTAATCCTATATGCAATGTGGTACCATGTCAATGAAAAATCTCGTCAAGCGCCTAGGAGTACATGACAAAACAAATCACACACTAGTAAGTCAAGTCACTCTCACAAGGTAAAATCATAGGGAGACCGGTCAGGGTCACTCTGTTTTACAAGAACGCTCAAACCATATGGAATCAGTATAGGCTTGAAGGAACATTCAAACCGAGTGTATTTACCTTCAAGGCCTACATGCACTCCGAAGAGTCCATCAAGGCCTCTCCCTCTTGATCCAAGTCTAACCCAGAAAATATATTAACACGCAGACTCTATGAATTGTACAAAACACACAACTCCTCAATTATTCTCAAAATAATTTTAACTCGTCATGCATCAAAGTGATTAAACTCCTTGAGTTCCCACAGTGGATCTCATCACAATACTCGTCATGCACTAACTCGTCGCCCTTAAAGGGTTTTACAGTCGTGTGATTATACAGTTCATAGCTCACAATTCAATACATACAATATCTCAATACACATATATCTCATAATTCATCACATATTCAATTTATCACTTACACACAATTTCATAAACTCAATATAACAATTTATCACGCTAATTTAGCAAATCTTGTCCAAAACACAAAAAAAAAACTATACAAAAATGTTTCTTGCAACATGTGGGGTAAAACCCCTCAAATAATTTCACATAATCATATCAAAATCAAAGGAATTAAAATCATAGGTTCAAAAATATGAAAACATCAAGAACACTCAATTTTATCATCCAATTCGCATCAAGACATCAATTGACCCGTCAAAGATAACAATCTCATGATTATAATCGTCAAGACAATTACAATACAGTAAATATCCTAAAATAAATCTCAATTTGATTTTTTAAGGATCCCTACATATATTCATTTTAATCTCAATTGAGATAAATGCATCCATTACTTCTAAGTGGACTCACGTGTGTAGTTTAGCAGTGATAGAAATATATAAATGTAAAAAAAAATTAAGATTAATTTTAATACACAGGCAACCTTATTATAAGTATGATTTTCAGAATAGTTACTATCATAAAAGTCAATCAATTATATCAACATGTAATTAAATAAGAGTGGAATTTTTTTTTAACTTGCATGTACTATTTACTCAAAAACATTTATACTGTCACTATTTTTAATTGAATTCTTTTTTAAATAATACATTTTTATTATTAATTAGAAGTTATTAAAATTTATGAAATCTATTGAATTTCACTTTTTTCAATAAATCTTAGATGCAATTTTGTGAATATTAATGAGTTCAAATTAATAATAAAAAGTATATTGTTAACCTCCCTCTTTGGATAAATCAATATTATTGTAGTGTTTATTAGTTGAAATTAAGTGTATCAATTTTTGGGTGTGTGATCAATTTTATAGGTGATTTCGCGAGAAGCAAGAGATTACAAGCTTGGGGAAACTAAGTGCTATGTTGTGCTGGTGTGGAGTGCTATAATGTGGCCGTTTTTCTTCTTGGGAGCAATAGGAGTTATCTTTTGTGCCTCGTCTTTGTTGTCCGGTATTATAATTGCTGCTTTTCTTCCAGTAGCGGAAGGTTTGGCTGTTATTGTATACAAAGAGTTTTCATGCAGAGAAAGGGGTTGCTTTGGTGCTCTCTCTTTGGGGGTTTGTATCCTAATTCTATGGAGAGATAAAACAAGACAAGAAAAAGAACAAGAGTCGTTGTCAAGAAACAGAGCTGCCTCAAAGTCTTCCTCCCAATGCATGATTGCAAGTAAAGTTTATTTCACTATCTTGGCTTGTGTTGAATTGTCAATATTGAAGGCTAGCTTTGGCCCCAGATAGAGGAAAACCACATAAAGGCAAAGTCATTTCTCACCCTTTCAAAATGCAACGGTTCAATGAGTAAAAACAAAAATATTCATGTATACTTAGTGTTAATATAGACCTAGTGAAAGAGAGGAAGGGAAAGAAAAGTGTATATATAATAGATAGTATGATAGAAAAGCGGACATGGCAGAGAAAAATTATGTGTTAAAATAAGGTATTTACATTGTAACTAGTGTTTGTGTATATTATTCCAATAGAAAAAGAGAAGAAAGATAAAAAAAAAATAGAAAAAATAAAAATATATAGTGAATCATGCCTTAAAAAAAATTGAATATAAAATAATAGCAGGTTTTGCATGTATGTCCACTTAGTGAGTGCTCAAACTATTAATTTCATTAAAGTATGTGCATTCTACCTCTCTATTATTATTATTAATTAACTATTGACTTAATACCCTCAAGTTATTTTAAGTGCCTTTTATCATTAAGTTACTTAATAAATCTCGCCTATAATTATTTAGAAAAAAAAGTTATACATAAAAAAATTTACACTGATATTCAATCATAATTCATCATATATGATAAATTTATTAATTTTTAAAATAATTATTTTAAAATAATTCAATTAATAATTTATTACATGATAGTATAAAATTAATTTATATTGTCAATACATAAACATTAAACTCTTATTTATTACTTCTTCCATTCCAAAATAATGATCTTTTAAGAGTGTAACATGTAAAAGGATATTATTGAAAAAAAATAATTCAAAACCATTAATAGGACTATCATTTTGAACGAAAATAAAAATTTAAAAATATCATTGTTTTCTACAAAATATTCTTTTGCATTTTACATCAATCTTATTTATCTCTCTTTTACATCGATGTATTTTTTCATTCGATTCCTCTCTCTCTTCTACATCCTACACCTTAAAATTGGAGTATACATTTATAATTGAAAAACTACTAAATATAGACTCTCAAACAAATTCTCTAATTAACTAAAATTTGTTGAAAATGGCCAATATATAGATTTCACTCCTTATTTTATAAATCTAATTCGTTCTTTTGTAGTTTTCATATACACTAGTGTAGTAGTGTCAGAATTTTCAGCCACATTTTGCTCATTCGGCTTTCAAGTTTCGGCTATTAATAAGACTAATAATAATATTTTGCGAACCTGTAGCTGCATATTTTTAACAAATATTATAACTTTTTCTAAATAATCTGACAAAATTACCACCTTTCAATTAATAAAAAAAATCTGTGCGTAGCAACTGACAATCATTATTCGTTGAATTCCAGAAAGTAATATGTGGTTATATGATTTGAAGCACAAAAGAATATATCAAAGAAAACCAACCCCCGTAGCAGGGTAAATTATAACATCAAATGCACTATAAAATATATTTCAAAATGTCAAGGAAAAAATATACATCGGAAATTCCCATCTCTGATATGTAATCCAAGGCCACCTTCGCATAAATCAGTAAAATTGTAGAAGAATTTTCATGAAATAAATTTTCACCGTGGTTTCACTGTCAATCTTATCATTGAAAAATTGTTAACCTGTAAAATGACTGGGCGCCAAGAAATAGCATCATTCAGCATAATGTTTATTTCTGTAGTCCGTCACAGATGTCAGTTGCTACTTTCTCCACTCTATCCATAACTGGCACAATGGGACGGAGTAATAAGCAAAGTTATTTATCGTTTCAAATAAAGGGTAATTTAGTCCCTACATCAATCTATTAATGGACCTAGTATGATAATGACTGAACAAGGACATGAGAAATTGAACATGATGAAATTTGCATTTCTTGGCACACTTATCCTATTGCCTTTTTTTAAAACTCAATATCATCAGATGATTTGTAATAAATCAAATAAATGAAAAGTTCTACAAAAACCAATCAATACGACATGTGCATGCATGCAATCTTGATCAATTGCTACTTTGCTACCAAAAAACAAAAGAAAAGAACAGCTTGAAATTAGCAGATAAGTTTAGTGAATGAGATAAGATTCAGTAGTATACCCCTTATTGTTTACATGCTTCGTAAGGATGAAGAATGTAGCAATCACAATGATATTTGGCCCTTGGCTAGTCGGCTGTGCAATCATATTTGGTCTTTGATCAAGTTATCAGCTCAACATTTTGTTAATGAAGATAAGGAATAATATCAGCATAGATAGTTCCAGCATAAACTTAGGACCCGTCGTGTGTTCAAGAATTTGCTGCCACCTGTAAGTTCAACCAGTAGATAGCTGCTGGTAAAGCCTGTTATCCATTTTGGATCTACATTACAATCAGATATGACTCAAGAACATTGATAAATCATACAAAACTAAACAAAGCTAGCAAGCATACTAAGCAACATATAAATAAAAGCTAGCAATCAGATATGCCGAAACTGGTATTTATGATCACGCAATTCATACCCAAACACAAGTATTTGTAACCAGTTATTGGAATAATTATACATAATGAACATTTATCCCCTGTTCCCAATCCTTTACAACCAAATAGCCATAGGTTTAGGCAAAGCATACTTTATAATACTTTTTTTACAAGCAAGTCACTTAAATTTAAAAGCATTCTGACTCACTATTTTCAACAATAGTATCTCAGTATTGCCGACTAGCCCAATCCAAATAACCATGAATTATCATGTCGTACTAGGACAATAGGCAACTAAAACTAACAATTATACCAAGAACTAAGTTAGATAAAGTGCATACCAATTTCCTTCAAATTTAGAGTTGCTTCCCTCCTTTATTTCCTCCTTTGCAAGTTCTTCAAGTATAGCACGTTGTCGTTCATTGATTTCACTAAAAGGATGAGTGGACCAGAAGTGAGAAGATTGAAATATAACTTGGCAGTATGCAGACTAGAGCTTATGTGTAAGAATAACCAAATGAAAAAAGGCAAGCACTTAATACAAATACCATTTTATTAAGACACAAAAAACATCACATGAAAACGAACTTGATAAACGATCATAAACAGCAACACAAATTGTGAAATGGCATTAAAAGGTAGCAAGAATGCAGCACAAGACATAGTTATCAAATCCAGATAGTGGCACGTACCTGCCAGCCTAAAAAACACTATAATGGGATGCATATAGCAGCCTGCTATTTGCAGGTAGCCATTACAGCAAAATTAGAGGTATGAGAATAAAAAATTATACTATACATATAAAAATACTCAAAAAATTAAAAATACCTAAAATTAAAGACAATTCATATTTCATAATTAGTAAGAAAAAATTCAAAAATCACCAGGCTACACAAAGAGGCACGGGAAAGGGCACTCTTTTGTGTTGGTCCTTGAGACGATGCAATTAGGCTTATGTAATTGTGCATCTAAAACAGTAACCATGTTATAATTACAGACTAATGAATACAACGAAACAGTAATATAAGGTAATTAATCAAATCCCCACTAATTAGGAAATACTAATTCTCCATGTGCTACTTTAATTTCAACTACATGTGTTATTTTCTAATACTCTCCCCTCAAGTTTGAGGATATATACACCAAGCTTGTTACAAATATATTTAGCTTGAGACCCGCTATAAGAGATTTTGCGGACATATTAGCTAGTTGATCATTGGAAATGACAAAACCAGTTGTAGTTTCTCCTGCAAGAACCTTTTTCTCTAACAAAGTGACAATCAATCTGTGTTTGATTCTTCCATGAAAAACTATGTTGGAAGCAACGTGAAAAGCATCCATGTGCTACTCTAATTTCAACTACATGTGTTATTTTCTAATATTCTCCCTCAAGTTTGAGAATATATACACCAAGCTTGTTACAAATATATTTAGCTTGAGACCGACTATAAGAGATTTTGCGGACATATTAGCTAGTTGATCATTGGAAATGACAAAACCAGTTGTAGTTTCTCTTGCGAGAACCTTTTTCTCTAACAAAGTGACAATCAATTGTGTTTGATTCTTCCATGAAAAACTATGTTGGAAGCAACGTGAAAAGCATCCATGTTATTGCAAATCAGTTTCATCTCACTGACATCTCCCAATTTTAATTGTTGAAATAAATTGTAGAAGCAAAGCTTCATGATGAATCAAAGGTGATTCAGATGTGTTTTGATGATAACAATGATGATAACAAAAGATGATGACAAAGGTGATGACAAAAAGCTCAAAGATCAATCAAAGAACAACTCAAGTGAATCAAGAACAATTCAAGAGTTCAAGATAGAATCAAGAAGAATTCAAGACTCAAGAGGAAAGTTAAGAGTCAAGAATCAAGATTTAAGGTTCAAGATCTCAAGATTCAAGAATCAAGAGAAGGCTTAATCAAGATAAGTATGAAAAGTTTTTCTCAAAAATTGAGTAGCACATGATTTTTCTCAAAACATGTTTACCAAAGAGTTTTCTAGTATTCGATTACCAGATTGTTGTAATCGATTACCAGTAGCAAAATTGTTTTGAAAAAGTTTTCAAATTGAATTTACAACGTTCCAATTAATTTCAAAAAGTTGTAATCGATTACAATGTTTTGGTAATCGATTACCAGTGCCTTTGAACGTTGAAATTCAAATTCAAAAGTGAAGAGTCACATCCTTTCACATAAAAGTTTTGTGTAATCGATTACACTGATTTGGTAATCGATTACCAGTGATTGTTTCTGAATAAAATCAAAAGATGTAACTCTTCAAATAGTTTTTGACTTTTTCAAATTGGTTTTTAAGTTTTTCTAAAAGTCATAACTCTTCTAATGGTTGTCTTGACCAGACATGAAGAGTCTATAAAAACAAGACTTTCTTTTGCATTTCAAGTATCTTGAACACTTTTCCAATCAATCTTTTACAAGCCCTAAATCTCTTTGAACTTCTTCTTCTTTGTACCAAAAGCTTTCCAAAAGTTTTCTGGTTTTCTAAACCTT